>NC_081408.1:758512672-759112672 GCF_030272615.1 Cryptomeria japonica | reverse complement strand
TAGTTTCAAGTCCCATAGTTACTCTAAACAATCCCAACTTCTTAAGATAGATTGTCATTTTTTACTTCCACTCATACTAGTTGTAAGGTGTGAGTATTAATACTATATTTTGATCCATTTAAATGCAAAAAGTAAGATTGTTTGTGCAGGAAAGAGAGACAAAAAACTCAGAGAGAACACACTAGACCACCCCACCTTTTTACTAGATCAAAAATCACCCCCCCTAGATATTATAAGATGGCACTTTATAACTTAGTGCATTTACAATATTGGAGTTATTTTCTAGAGTTTTACAAAGTCCAAGAAATGGACACAAATATTGAAGGCAAAAATAATATCTCAGAATATGAACATCAAACCAACACCAATGTATTCTACTTGAAAAATATCCACTTTAAAAAAAATAATGAACTAAATCCAAGATTATATGTAAAATTTATAGTGGTTTGAAGTTAATAAAACGAGGATTGCCCTTCAGATCTGCTGATAAAACCTAATTTGTGGAAAAATGGTAACTTCTAAGAAAAAATTGATTACACCACTACAGAGAGAACGAAAAAATACCCTATTTAAAAAAAAATGCATTGAGCAATACCTCTATATGACTAAGAACAACTCATTTGAAGATCAGGTGCAAAAATGAAAACTGCAATGGTGAGGGGTCTGATTGAAGCTTTCTGACATGATTTTCAAAAGATCTTCAATTGAATACAAGATATAACAATGACCCAGATGGTTGTTTCCAGTGACAAAACAAACCCAGAAAGAGTTTTCCTTTATCACTTGTGGAAAATGGGGCCACAATGTTAAAAAAACACCTTCAACAAGGAAAAAACAACATGCAAAGCTTCTAGTGTCTGACCTGAACACACTTTATATGAAAACTGACATTTTTGGGCCTTCTAAACACAAAGGAAAGGTCTATTAGGCCTCAAAATATACTTTTTGAAAGTTCCTTCACAAAACTAAGCTTCAAAAAGTTTATTTTATAAAAAAACCATATATGTAAAACAATATTGTTGGATCTTCATAAACCTTTGTTGGTTTTTAGATTATGCACAATGCAAAATAAAACACAATAATATTTTATAAGATCTCTACAATAATCTAATCTATCAAAACAAGCTCTAATACCATGTTAAAATATGAGAAAACAGATTTAAACCAGAATCGAATTGAAGGAGTTAGAACAAAATATTAGAAATAAAATGGATAGAATAACAATATTAGAGAAACTTGATGTAAATTCTCAGTGATAGAATAGCATCAAGAGAAATCTCTTAATATCCAATATGAAAATACAAGCATGGTAGTATGTTTATATAGACTTAAGTGAGGGGTGGAGGTGGCAATACCAACCAATGAGGAGAGATTGCCATGATGGTCTAAACATAATAAATGCACCTCTCCATAGAATGTATACACCTCAATACCCACTTGTCTTAAGTAAACATACTTTGTTAAGATAACCATGTGCAAAATTTAGGTGTTTCAATGAAAGAACAAGAGAGACTAAACATGAGAGAATAAAGATATTTTATCGAAGGAGATAAATGTTCAATATGATAGTGTATAATATTATTCCTTACATTCCTCTAGATAAGTGTGGTAGCTATGAATATCTTTTTAGGATATGTTTTCTTAGTTGTGTAATATTGCATGGATTTGTGTGCATAGTTTCTATATAGGATATGTTATTCTAGATTACACCTATTCTACTATATAATTGTACTCTCTATAAGCTAGTTAATCATTTCATTTAATGTAGTGGCTATTGAATATTATTGTGTACTTTCATTAATCTTTGTAAAGAGTGTGCACTTTCTTGACTTGCATGGCTCATTAGTGCAAGCAATTTCTTTAGAGATTCTAGAAATCCCACATGGTATCAAATTAGTGTCTACTATATGTTTTCTAGTTGTTTATTGTTGATATTATTTTTTAAAAGAACAATATATGTATGGAAGTTTATTATACACAAAAAGGGCATGGGTGCTATAAAGACTATTGATATTTCTTTTTAAAAGAACAATTTTATTTTTGAAATATTTTCATGAGAAATATAGTTGGTGGGAACTTTGGTTCCCACCAAAATTAGTTATTTGAAAGGGATATACAAAAATATAGTCTTGTGATGTTAGATCTAACCCTCAATTCATTTTTTGACAATGATTAAATATGGAATAAGATAATTAAGATTTAAAATTAGATACAACATATCTCCTTGAATTATAAGATAAATTCAAGGCTAGAAATGGTCCTAAAATGGTCTAGGGTAATGGAAATTAAAGAAAGTGCTAAGGAGAGTGTGAAATTGGGCTCATAATTATAAAGTACAATTTATGACACTACAACATGTAGTGAATATCTTGTTCAATCTTATTACTCACCTTACCTATATAAAAAAAGCTATTGCACTCTTTGTAACATGTCTCATAGATCTTAATATCAAGAAAGCTCACATTTTGCATGCTCTCTAGTAAAATGTTGCCATTGTTTTTATTGTTGATCTTAGAGTGTTGACCTAATATTTAGCTCCTACAATTCTTACACCTAGAACATGATTTTACATGATTCCATTTTTTTATCCTATATAAATTCCTTGTGATATTTTAGGATCTATATATGTTTCCTCTTAATAAAATATTCTTATATGCCTATGATGATTCTCATATGGATTATATTATTTCTTCTCAAGATACATCTTCTAAGAAATATTATTTATATGATGTGATATATCCTATTTCTTAACGTGAATAAGTACATAGTTGAGCAATACATGAACAAGAACCTCACGATGATCACTTCCAATTTTTACTATGCTCTAGTTAACAATGATGTTTAATAAATTAATTCTCAATATATTTCTTACTCTATTCTTATACTCAAGCCATGGATACACATAAGGGATATAGGAAAAATCATTGATTACACTAACCATTATAGATAGTTTTATCAATGATTTACACAAGTGACATACTAGATGACTTATTGGAATACATTAAATACTTTCTTATTCTTCACTAATGGGATTTGTATGATGCCTATTTTTATGATTGATAATAGTAGAAATAATTCATTATTCTGATTAATTAAAAAAATAGGTTTTTAGGACCCGAAACCTTTAACATGGGAGATTAAAATAAGACACCAAAAAGTCCAGTGCTTAAGAACCATTTACAAAATTACTGGCAAAAAAAAAACCAGCAAACCAGAAGGACAGCTAAACAAACAACAACAAAAAAATAAAGAAGGTGCTACACAGTTATTTTCTTCAACAGGTCCTCCGCCTTTTTCACTAGCTCGTCGTAAGTGGCTGCGACAACTTTGAGGTCTTCCAGGTCCTTGTTAGGTTTCTTTTCATTCTTTTTACCTCTGGTATGGGTTCTGGGACCTTGAACTTCCCCTGTTCCTTCAGTATCTGAGTCAATATCTAGGATTTCCTTTTCTTCATCCAGTTTGCTGATGAGAGTGTTGGTGTTGTTAGCTAAAATCTTCAAGATGCTTAGGCTTTGTTCAGCAATGCTCTTCAGACACTCCTCAATTTTGCTGACTTTGCTAATGGTATCCGAGATAGTTTTGTCATTAGTGTTAGCAAGATTTTTCCTTTCTAGCAAATCCTTCTCTATTTTCTCAAACCTGGGGTTACATTGTTTCACATATGCTATTTGAAAGTTACATGTTTATACTACTTTTATCATAAAAAAATATTTTCCAAGTTATTTGTATTAATATTAGATAATAATGCAATTAATTAGTGTTTTTAATCAAGGTAAGTTAGGTTTCGACAGGGCCTAAATTATATACAAAAATCAAATGGGCTAAAACATATCATAATCAGTGAAATAACAAAACATGTAAGAACATCAAGCCTAACTAGAGCCTAAAATGGAATTACAAAAATTTGCATCAACATACTCATCAACAAAACCATTAGGATACACAACAAGATACTTAGGAAGAGAATTCTTCCATTGAGTTGAAGAAAACCGCTTATTAGATCTAAAGGAACAAGAAAATGCTAAGTGCCTAGTAGCAAAATAGTGCCTACAATGAAAAGGATTACCTTCATAATTGATTATCTAAGCCCAAGACCTTTCATTAGCCTATAGTTAAACCTCATCAAGAAAGGATTTTGATAAATCAACTTCCTCCAAAATAGTATCATAAGAAGTGTGAATTTTTTTTTTTAAGCAATGTCAAGCTTAAAAAAATGACCAATAACACAAAAAATGTAAAGGGAGATAAGGTAATCCTCCCTAAGCAGGTAATCTATGAAATCCTTGGAAGGATTCAAGGAAGGGGACAAAGTTTGCATCCAATGGGGCTATAAATACCAAATTTAAATGCCATGATCTTGAACAACATATCTATCCCTACAAGAATCAAAACTAACAATGAAAAAATCTTGAGTTGAGGGGAAGATCTCAACCCTACCCTCAATAAATGGTGACCAATGATAAAAAATACAAGAGTGAAGATTTGAGGGCTAAAAAATGCCTAAACCTAAAAATCCAACCACTACACTAAATGTAAGACTTATCCGATGGTTATGTTATTGAATATTTCAAATTGTAACATAATATTCATCCTAAAATTAATTATTGATAAATTAGCATAATATTAAAAAAGAATTAATGAAGCAATAAATGAGTGTGATTTTATTTTAACAATTATATCTATATAAGTTTAAAATTACTAGATAATGAGATTGATGTTTTATTTATGAATATTTTACTTCAAATTGTTTAAAAAAAATATTAGACTACATAAGATTTGAAAGGATGCAATCCCATTTACATAAAAATCATTAAGTAAGAAGTAGCAAATCTCATAATATGCGAGATTAGGAAAAAAAAAAAAAACTAAAATGAAAATGAAAACTATTGATGACCAACATCAAAACATAATAGATAGGGCCAATTAGGAACCAACCAAAGAGATAGGGATCATTGAGAGATCTTAGGACATCAATCCAATGTGCCATTCCATTTACAAAAATTCTAGTCTATATTTGAAGGAAATCTCTTGGGAGAAATAGAGGAACCAACCACCATGAAAGTTTGAGGAAAGGTGTGGGAAATCTCTAAAAAATGTCTAGTCTTTTTGTGGGTAGAATGATGAGGGATAATTTGAGAAAGAAGACCAACTTCCCATTACCTTTACTTATATTTTCTTTCAGTGCAAAACTTGAATGGTGGTAATCGAGTTCTTGATCAAGTCTTTGCAAGAGTAAATTGTGTCTTAGACGCCTTAATGGTGAAGAGGCACAAATCGCCTTGAAAGAAGTTCATGATGGCATATGTGGCACACATTTTTCTAGACCTGCTCTAGCAAAAACATTGTTGCGAACAAGTTATTATTGGCCTACAATGGAAAAATATGCTTGCAAGTATGTCCAAAGATGAAAGCAATGCCAAAAGCATGGGAACCTGATCCATGCACCTGATGAAGATCTTAAGCCAATAACATCACCATGGCCATTTTCATAGTGGGGATTAGATCTTGTAGGGAAAATAAACCCTACCTCCTCTAATAGATATAATTTTATCCTTAGAACTACAAAATATTTCACAAAATGGGTTGAAGCAATCCCTATGACCTTCACAATAGGAAATTAAATAGCTAAATTTATTTTGAATGATATTATTTGCAAATATGGAGTACCCATGTGCATTGTAACTGATAATGGATGACCCTTCAAAAATCAAGAAGTGGGTGAACTTTTTGAACAACTTAACATCCAACAACATTTTGCAACACCCTATTATCCCCAAAGCAATGGTCAAGCTGAGGCAACAAAAACAAATATTTTGAAAATTTTAAAGAAAGTTCTCAATGATAGTGGATGAGATTGGCATCTCCAACTAAATCTGGTTCTCTAGGCCTACCAAACTAGTGTCCGCACAACAACTGGTACCACACTCTTCTCTTTGGTTTATGGTTCAAAATTTATTTTTCCTATCGAGGTGGAATTGCTATCGCTAAGGGTCTCTTTGAAAAATATTATCTCAGAAGAAGACTAAAGAGTAGCATGTTTGCAAGAACTAGAACTCCTAGATGGAAAATGACAAAGCACTTTGAATCATTTACATGGATATTAAAATAGAATGAGAAGAAGCTACAACAAAAGAGTTAACCCACATTTCTTTGAAATGGGAGACATCGTTCTTAAAGAAAATCAAAGGAACCTCACTGAACGTGAAAAACCAGGAAAATTTGAACCTGACTGGTTAGGTCCTTTTTTCATAATGAAAGTAATTAGAAATGGTGCTTATCATTTGAAAACAATGGAGGAAGACCCACTCTCTAATCCCATTAACAACATGCACCTAAAAATATATTACATCTAAGGGTGGGTTCATTTCAATTTTCAGTACTGCATTTGCATATATCTTTATTGCATTGCATATCTTCATTTCAGACTACATCATAGTTTCTTGCATATCGCCATTACACAACATATAGCTGCATATCATTATTGCTTTCTCATATAGTTGCATCGATAAGTCAAGGAGATTGTTTGAGTCATTCACCTATCTGCACTGAAAAGAATGAAGGTTGTCCCATTTCCTAGATACGTATTCATGAAGTCTTTAAGAGGTCTTTAATCATTCATCTTCAATGTCACATGGTTATTAAGATTTATCCTTGGATGGGTAGAGGTTTCACTATAAAGTCTTGTTACCCAAAATCTATCAATTTCTATATCTCACACATTAATCAAAATCTCTAAGTCATTACAAATACCTGGTTGGTTATGTGGCTAGTGAAAAATTCAATATTTCGCTTCTGCGTCGCTGTAATTGTCATACCTACATAGGTTTCATTACTTACAAGTCAAGGAAAGAAAATAAAAGAAAAAAGTGTTATGCCAATATCCATCTCAAAGGAAAAAGAGCAAAGAGATATAGCTAAAATGTCATGCATACAAGTGCAACAAAAAGCTTGACTATGGGAACATGTGAATAACTCCATCAAGACTATGGATAGTTGTAGGAAATGGAGCAATATTCGAGAGATTATCGTGTATAACCTCATCGGAGCCCTAAAAGCTTGGTGGCAGCAAGGCTTTATCCAGGATGCTTTTGAAGTTAGAATAACTCATATAACTAGCCACATAGGATTCCAAGGGTCTTTGATGATTATAAGAGATAATGAATCCAAATGCACACACATGGGCAAAAGAAGATCAGAGATTCAAGAATTGATGGAGAATATTTCCACACCTCCATTCATAAATCTTGGTTACATAGTGTTTTAGGCTAGATGGTCTAAGATTTTCTAGAGAACGGATTTAACTCCTCTCTCTGAAATGTTTCACACCTTCAATTCAATCAGTACATGTCAAAATGAAGGAAATGCACAATCATCCTTGTTCAAATAGGAACTGCATCTTCATCTTGCATAGTACATGTCAAAATTCATTGTCTCTACATACATGTTGCATATCATCATATAGGGTTTCATACCTGGGGGCATAACTAAAAAAAACCCTAAAAAATTAGATAAAGTCCTAAAAAAATTTTAAAAAGAGAAAAAAGTCCTAAAAAAATCAAATCCAAAACATTCAAATATCAAAATCACAACAAAAAACATTAAGATATTGATCATGAAAAAAGAACAAAAATATTGAGAAAATGCCATAAAACCCTAAACATTGAAAAGCTCTTCCAAAACAAACTAAAAATCCAAAAACATAAAAACTTGCAATAAATTATCTCGCAAGAATCCAACACCCTAGCAGATATCCAGCAAATACTTCGCATGAAGTTAAACAAAGGATACAACTATCTTGTCAAAACTTCTGTAATCAAGCTGATCAACTATCTAATCTATCGAATCACCATCAAACTATCAACGTGATCAACATCTTGTGTTGAACAGAATCGGTACACTCAAAACCAGACAGGTCAGTCTTAAATGGGGTCCAAAACTTCTAAAACCAGACATTATCAAAATCACATCAAACATATCAAAGGAAAGGCATAGTCAGTCCAACTATTGAGTTTTGTCTATTTTGGTTGACTCTTTTTATCAAACTAGCAAAGATCATTTCTTTTACCTACTCAAGGATGTCCAAAAATTGACTAGAGGAGTCATGATGGGCATGATCCTTTTCTTTGTTTGTTGTTTATGGTTTGAACCATTGAAGTTCTAGGGCAGTTGCTCTAGTGGGTGTCAGTGATAGGAGCATTCAGCTTGTGAATGCCACACATACCTCAACCCCTAGATTAATTCCTAAAATGGAGTGTTCATTCCTTGTCTGCTATGTGTTTGTTTCTTTGTGATGAGATACCTATACATATTGGTTCCTCATACCCTGGTGTTATAATCTCCATTGTTAAATAATAAGGCTCAATGATGATAATGTATTGCACTACGGATAAAGAAATGGAGACTTTCTCATCAAAATTCTAACAAATCATTTCTATCATATCTATTTCTGGAATAAACAAAGGTTGATTCAATTGATTTATCATTTCATATCTATTCTATGTCTAACAACAAACAATTCTTCCAAATTAACGATTTTCAACACCTATTTTGACACAACAAAAAAATAAACATCATCACATTAAATTTTCATATACATCACTTCATAATATTAGTCCATTGCATTATAATAAAAATTTCATCAACCATTATACATCGCAAGATAAAAGTAAATCACATCACTGCCTGATATCACATTCACATTGCAATCATCATCACAATAGCATAAAAACACCAAAGAAACTTTAGACCATAAAGTTCATCATCAAATAGCTCATCAAGAATACATATCATATATCATATAGAAATGTGTCAAAATACATCATATCTATGATACAATGTCAATATCAAATCTCTCAACTTATGCTGCCTCTATTAGTATATAGGTGCATATCGCCTAACTCTAGTCTGTCTCGATGACGCCCTAGGTGGACCCATCACTCCTCCACTGCTATTCTATGGAGAGGTAGACTAACTCGATCTCCTCCCCATGAAAGTACTAAAACTTGGCTCCCTCTGACCCTCAGAATGGCTCTCTCATAAGCCTATCTATAGTTAATAGCCTCTTGTGCAATAGGAAAATATCTATTGACCTAGCTCCGTGCCTCTGTCACAAGCCCAAATAACTGATCACACGCATCCATGGTGATATGAGCTCTCCTAATTTCCCCATCCCTCTCCCTCTATAGTTGATCTCTCTCAACGGCCATCTGATCCCTCTCTGTAGTCAAATCCTCCATCGCCTGCCGATACTAATCTCTATTCTACATCCACCACTAGCGCAAAGTAGTGACCATGTCCTCTAAACTCCCAACCTATTCTCTTAATCCCTCCTCATCTCCTCTCTCTGCACCTCCTAAATCCATAACCTGTGGAAGCTCAACATCATGTCCATTATCCCCATCCTCATCCCCATCACTTCTTGATGAGCCTGATGCTGACTCATCACCCTCACTATCACTCCTATCAGAACTCCTCATAGATGCAGTCTCTCCACTAATATCCACATCCTCCTCTCCACTATCTACCTTCTCTACAACCACTACTATCAGATCTATACCACCTCCACCTCTCCCTCCTTCATCTCTCCCTCCCCAATCTCTCCCCCCATCTCTCCCTTTCCCCCTGGGACCCTTGCAATGTCTAATATGTTGGGCAACAATTGAAACTATCGGATCTATCAAAGGTATAGGCCTGTGTTGTATCAATTATACACTATATTGTGTTGTGGACCCCAGATCCGCTACACCAACCTGCCATTCCCACTAAATAGGAGCAATCAGCAATAGCAACATGAGGTTGCATGCAAGCACCCCAATCACCAACCTCTCGAGTAGTGCAAGAAAAATAAGCTATCACATCCAAAATACCCTGTATCTCCTCGAATTGTCATAGTACATAGCCAAGAAGATGCATATCAATAACCTTATGACCACCCACGTCTTGACCAATAAGATATCTCTCTTATCGACAAAAAGTAAGATGTTGGGCATCATCATCCCAACCGGGGCAAGTAAGATAAGGTCTCCATGAGAAATATTATAAGATATCAATCTGATGATGCGAATACAAGATATTACCTGATGCCCTATGTCTCACACCAATAGTGTACCCATAAACATATGGATGATCTAGCTCTAAATCAACATGTAACATAGGACGAAAGATAACTATGTTCTCCCAAGCCCATGTCTGAAGCAAAGTAATGCCACATCCAACTGATTTCCATCACAAGTAAACAATCACATGCATTTGATGATATAAAGTGGCAAGAAGATAGGGACCCCAAGAAAACACCCATCTATCAATAATCATATCATGCATGACTCATCCCCATCCAATAGGGAAACCATGGGTATGCCTATCAGGGATCAATAATCAAGCAATAGTGCAAGCAAGAACAATGGTGAGATCATCATAATCAAAATCATCCCAATGAATCTCATAACAACGAGGAATATGGAGATCCTCCTCCGAACACTCAAATAGTGTACACAAAGATGATACACCATCACGACATTCAAAAGTAGCTCATGTACCAAATATCAAAATGTGTAAGATATGCCACACATCCTCAAGTGTGATGGATGCCTCACTTGTTGGTAGATGAAAAGAACATGTCTCTGAATGCCACCACTCAATCAAAGCAGTAATCATGGCCCTGTTGGTTGTAACCTCAAGCAAATGTGCTATGTGATATAATCCACCCTATCATAACAAATCGGTATCCTCTGCGACCAACTCATGACATCGATCAAGACCATCTGACCTTGTCTATCTAGCAAGCAATACTAGACAACGCTCCTACATTTGAAAAGAAAAATAAATTAGTTACATCATTCACATCATTAGGACACAAGCATAAATGCCTATCATTATCAATTATCAATTTAAATTTTCAATTGCAAAATACTTTAACCAAATGCGAGATAATATTCACAAGTGCGAAATAAATCAAGCAAATGCAAAATGATTTCAACAACTGCGAATCAAAATTTTCAAATGCGAACTGATTTCAACAAATTTGAATCATTAACTTCAATTGTGAGCTGAAAAAACAAATGTGAAGCATTAAAATAAAATGTGAGTCATTAATATCAAATGCAAAAAAATTGACATGCAATTGCGAAATGCATAAAATTTGACCTATCAAACATCGATGAAAAAATTAGAAAAAAACAAATACAAACGAGCAAAAAATCATGACAACTCACCATGCCACTAGTGTCAGGAGGTCTCTGATATGACCACACTCCCTCAGACAAATGCAGCCTCGCTCTGTGACCTGCCATCGATCTCCAAGGATGCCGAAAGCACTAATATCTTTAAGGAATTCTTACAAAGAAAAATAGTGCAAATGAGCTCAAATAAATACCAATTTTCAATTTATAGCTCAAAGAAGGGTTTTTTCATCACCTTAATGGTCATGGACCCCTCCAACTTCAACGCAGTTGTAGACATATCAAACGAGATTGAAACCTTATCAAACTTCACATTATCACTATCTACCACATTTCCGAAAAAATGGTCTTCATTCCACAATTTTCCGACCACTTTTTCTGAGGGGGCATATTTTTACCCTAAGTGTCACCGGGGCATACTGGGGCAGTCCTCTTTTCATTTTCTTTGAAACAACATCATTCTGACATTCTCTCAAATAGGGGAAAATGTAGACACCTAAAAATGTCTCATTGATCTTACACTAATTACTAGTCTATTTAATTAAGTATTTCTCTAATTATTTAATTAAACTAACATATTCTTCTAATCAATTCAAATCATTATTAATTGTCCAAAGTTCTCCATCATTCTAATTAATTAACCCTATCTCAATTATTGATTAAATATCAATTATTTAATTAATTATGACTTTCCTTAGTTAAATAATCTTTATTATTTGATTAATTCAATTTTCTAAGTTTAAATAATTTTATTTAAATTATTTAAATTAATTATTTAAATTATTTAAATTAATTATTTAAATTATTTAAATTAATTATTTAAATTCCTCCAATTCCCCAAATTATAACCCCAATTAATTCCAACTAATTTCATTTCATTTCTCCCAAATTCAAATTTCACCTAATTTCATCTAATTTCACATTTCCAAATTCTCATTTCACCAAATTTGAATTTTAATTAATTTGATGTGCATTTCAACATTCGAATGACCAAATCCAAATTGAAAATGAAAATTAAATTCAATTTCAAAATCCTACAGCACATACTAAAATCAGAACTGATTGATCAAAGATCAAATCAGTTAACTCATCAATCATCCTTTTTAACTCTCAATCACCTTTTTCTAACTAATCCATCTAATTAGTCATCTCCCTAGTCAATCCAGTCTACTAATCAATGAATTGAGTTTACTAGCCAATCTATTTAGTTCATTCTCCAATCTATTGAGCTAACAAATCAATCAACTCTATTAACAAATCAATCTAAATCAGTTATCTATCAATCAACACTTGACTTCTATTTCTCACCCACTTTGTGTTGAAAATCTATAAATTCAACATCATTTTCTCAATTCAAGTTAGAATCATAGAATCATAGAATCATAGAATCATAGTCTTCAAAATTATTTTTCATCTTATGCAGGAAATCAAGTGCAATACCTGAGAGCCACCTACATCAACAACAATGGAAGCCTTGCTATATCAATTGAGAGAGATTTTAATTAGTTTTATTTCATAAATCAATTGATTTTGCATTATTCCATTGTAAATTAGGAGTAATATTGATTAGATTAAGTTGTGATTCGCTCTTTGATATCTGATTATGCTATTTACGCTTATTTTACCCCTGGAAACAATTATAATTCTAGTGAAATACCTAACATTCAGTATATCTACATTAAAAATGAATTAAATAAACATAATGACAATGACATATGTATATAAAAAATATTGATAAGGGAATCTTAAAAACAAGGACATATGAGTCTAGTCACAACATATATGATATTTAATTGAAAGATGAAATCATGATTCACACATCCATGTGTACCAAAAAATTTCTCATAGCTTAACATTTAATGGGAAAACATCACCACCATCTCTTGTACAACATGATGTTATAAAGAATACTATGGGGAGCATTGAGTTGCAAGACAAGCCTTTGGTCCCATTGACATTAACTTATTTCTATTGGATTTCTCTAATATTAATTTGGCTAATTTATTTCTATCTTTATCACTTGCTTGACTTACATATATCAAACTATGATAGCTATGTTCCTATTTTTTTTTCTTTCACTTGGTCTAGCCTATTTTTAAAGAAGGGTTATATGTTTTAATGCTATCTTATTGGAAGAAAAATGTGGGGCATCTTCCATTCATATCATTTAATTTTCAAATTTCATTTATCTTCTACTCTTTAGCTTATGTGCACTCTTTTTGTAGTTAACACAATCAAACTAGCAAATTTTAATTAAAATTCGATTCTCAAGTTATGCATAATTTTTATAAATTAGAAGCACATGTTATATCTATTTAAATTTTAAAATCTTTATATCCTTTTTATCGTTATTATTTTATTCATTTCTACATTTTCATGCATTATCATTTCAATTTGTATGTAAAATAAAGTGAGGCTCAAACAATGAAAAAATGTAGATGCTTAATAATTTTCCCAACTCATTTTATGCCACCTTTCATGGATGTCTTTGATGTACAATCCTAACACTTAATTTGTGACTTTTGACAAACTCATTGACTCAAATGCTACATCTAATAATTTTATGTTTCATATAACTTCTTTTATAACATTCTAGATATAATTCCTAAATTATTCCTATCTTAGACTAATTGTGGCCACATGCCCCATACAAAACCATTGAAAAATCCTCATCCCTCTATTTATTTAAATTAAAAAATAGACATTTCTCATGTTAACTCTTCTTGAATATGATCATTACCCATTGGCTAGTTTGATAACAATATTAGATTATATGTTTATGGCTTTTATTTAAAGGCATCTCTGTAGTTCATTTTAATGCCTATGGAATCAATAAAATATAGGAAAACACATCATAAAGTATAGTAGATAGTGTTAATTAAGGGGGTTAAGCTATCAAATTCAACTATTTCTCAATGATCATCAAACACTATTGTTATTTCTCTATTCTAACCAAGTTGTTGACACAATCATAGGTATGGTTGCTAGCAAGGAAGTATATTGCTCTTCTTCTTTGTTAAAGCAAGTCCTAGTGGTCCTTCTTGACACCACCTAGTTTTTGTTCCACAAATTTAATCCAAGCATACATTTTATGCAAGTAGAGAAGGCATGTTCTATTCAAGAAAAAAACATACCAAGTAGATTATATTGCAAGAAAAAACATATCCCAACTCATCCAATTCCTAGGGTTTAGCCATCTCAAACCTTTGATACTAAATCTAATTATAGATTCCACTTTATATTTTAATCTCATTCAATTTCTTTTATCAATTCAATTCTTTTATTTCTTTAATTATTTAATTATCGTTTTTAAATAATTATTTTTTATCAATTCAATTCCTTTCCTTTTTTAATTACTTAATTATCATTTTTAACTCATTAAATTTATCTAATAGTTAAATTATAATTAATTTATATATCTTAAATATATTTTTCAAAATGTTATTTTCATCTACCATATTATAAAAACACAAACAACCAAATATAATGTCATTGATATTTATTTTTATAAGCAATTATTTAAAATAAAATAATAGTGTGTCATATCTTCAAATAGATTTAAAAAAAAGCTCAAATACAAAAAAAAAACCCTTATTCTTCCTACGTACTCTACAAGGAAACGTGTGACCAACACAACACAAACACCTGTCTATGGCAAATTCCAAAGTTGGATAAATCTGAGTTATATCCGGACAGAATAATACTCTTTTAAAGAATACAATAAAATATTGAGAGGATTTTTTTAATTTCAAAATAATATTCGAAGACATTGTGAAAAATAAATTAAATATTCAAATCTCACATTTGAAGTCAAGCTGACACTCTTATCTAAATGGGATCAGGGAATATTCCTTCACGATTCCTTCCGCGCATTGACACAGATCCAAAACCGTCCTTTTTGGCGTTAAATAACGCCGACGAAAACAGATAGCGTGGCGACCACGGGAACTTATGTAAGTTCACCCATGGTTTGTCAATAGTAAGCAAAGTTGTATGATAGATAGTATCATTTTAAGTTTTCACATCCATCACTATTACCTTTAGCTTTTCATCTACTAAATCAATTTAATAAATCGTTAATGAAACATTATTTATCTTTGATAAAGTTCTGTTTTTAATCAATAGTCCACCATTCCAAAATTTAATTGCTAGACATTGGGACAATTGTCTCAAAAGTAAAATTATAATCCTTTGACATTTTCCAAGAAACTTTCTTCTCATGTTGATCTTACATTTATTGTATGGGAGTCTATAGAAATCGTATCCTATAAACTTGTAAATGCCTCAAGTTTATGATATCTATTTAAAAAATAATAATAGATTAGAAAAAATGTCACTTTTAAAACTCTTATTTAATGATATTTATGTTGAAGACATATCCTATATGAAGTTTTCCATTCACTTTGTGAAATCAACGATTCAAATTTGAGGAGAAGGATGCAAGACTATACGATTAATCACAGCCACATATTTATATTTCATTAAATTTTAAAAAAGATATATTTTATGATAAAAAACTAAAAAATATATATTTAAATATTAATTAATTAGAAAAAGAATGTTCATAAAGGAAAAAACCTAATAAGAATTTTTTTTCAATAGTATTTATTTTATTAAGATATTCTATCTTGTTTTCTAAGTTTCTAGAAAATAAAAAGAAAAAGTAGGAAAATAAATATATTATTAAGTTTCTACAAAGAAAAAACATTAAAAAAAATAATTAGCTTTATTCTAATTCATCTATTCCCTTTTTTTTTAATGATTAATTTTCATTAAATGTAAAATTTATTTCAGTTATTTATGTCACTATCTCTATATCTATCTCTATCTCTATCTCTATATCTATATCCCTCTCACTCACACAAACATACTCCCTATTTCTCCCTCTCCCTTGCTATCTCTATCTCTATCTCTATCTCTATCTCTATTTCTATCTCTATCTCTATCTCTAGATCTTATACACTCCCCTTCCTTCATCTTTCCTACTCTCTATCTATATCCCTCTCTATATCTTCACATATCACATCCTATATCTTTATCTTTCTATCTTCCCCTCTCTCATTGTTGCCCTCTTTCTATCTCCATATCTCCCTCTCCCCCTTTCCATGTCCTTCCATCTATTCCTCTCTTTCACCACCTTTATATTTTAAAAGTTATATCTATTCTCTCTCTCTCTCTCTCTCTCTCTCTCTCTCCCTCTCTCCCTCTCCATATATTTCTATCTTTATGCATCCCTCTCTCCATCTTTCTATCTTATCTCTCCCTCTCTTTCTATCTCCCCATTACCCCCTCTTTTTATATCTCTCTACTTCTACTCTTTCTAATGCGTATACACATACACTCCTTATTTCTCCCTTCCTATCTCTATCAATTTTATCTCTCTATATTCCCCCCTCCCTATAACCCTCCCTCTTTCTAATATCTAAACCTTTCTGTCTATTACTTGTCTTTGTCACCTTATTTCTCTCTCCTTCTTGCCCCCTCTATCTCTATCTCCATACATCTATATTCCCCTCTGGATCTATATATAATTATCTCCACCTCTTTCTCTTATTCACTCTATCTCTATATCTATCTTTATCCCTTTACCCATCTTTCTCTTGCTCTTCCCCCCTCTATCTCTCCCTCCTTCTAGCACTATCTCAACCTCTCTCTCTCGCTCTCACCATATTTTGTTGTTTATGAAACATGATTTTCTTCCCAATTTAAAAGTTTTTTTTCAATTATGATTGGATCGTTGTAAGTGGATGCATAGTTAATATGAAGTTATCACTTCTCTAATGAGAACTTTGTTGCACAAACAACATTATGACATAACAAGTGACCTCGTGTATTACACAATTATATGCAAAAAAAAGACCAATGTTTTTCCTAATTCACTTAACACGCCTCTTTTGGCATACCCATTGCACACTAAGGTGCAATTGCTACTTATAAATGCATTCTTATCCATACTATCCTAAAATCTATAGCTGAATCTTTCATATATTATATATATATATATATATATATATATATATTCAAATATAAACAAAAATAAATAACAAAAACCATATCTAGAGGTTTGGAGTAAACAATTATAGTATGCTTAGCTTTATGTCACCCTCCACAGTAGTTTCCTATGACTTCAGTAAATCAACAATGCCCAATAATGAGAGATACATGTTGGAGGATATTGCATTTATAGTTAATTATAATTAGATTAAAAAATAAAATATATTAATAATTAAATAGTTAATTGTCAGAATCATTATCGAGATAAGTTACAGAAGTTTTACCAGAAATATAAGGCTGTAAAATTCCTATTTTATAACAATGTAAAATTATCTGATTGAATATGGATATTTGTATTATGTTAGTCACTACATTAAAGGAGTTCAAATGTTCTTCAACTGCGATTTTCCCATCTCTATTGAACTTAGGTAAAACATCCCTAGCCCCTTTCGAGAGAGGATTATGAGCACTGCGAGCAAGAGGCCTGACTGCAGTGCGCCATGGTTGAGCCATCATTGAAACAGGGAAAATAGTTACAAGAGGAGCTTGAATTCCAGAAAGCGTTAATGCTTGCCAATTGCTAGAAGAGAGAGATACTTTGGGAGTGGTTTTAGTAGGGGAAGAAGGTCTACTTTTAGCCTTCCTCTTGGGAGTGAAATTTGTAGAGAGTGAGAACCCTTGCAGTTTTTTGAAAAAGTTATCAAAAACTCCTTCTCTCCTTTGTGATCTCGTATAAGGACAAGAATCTAGTGTTATATCTTCTAGGGCCTTTGAACAACTCTATCAACCTCAGAAACTTCTTGCGCTATGGGAATCCTTCTCAACCATTCACCTATTTCTTCTTCTCTTTCTAATACCATGTGATCTTGTTGATACTGTTGGTTATGATTTCTAACTTTCTAGGCAACAACGTTAAGGTCATCAATAATATCTTCTTAGGCATCTTCAAAATGTAAGCCAGATTGAAGTATGCATTGTCCAGGAATTCTATCAGTAGGTAAAACCATGAATTACTCAATTTTAACAAATATATAACATACTGATTTATTGAATGTTTATAATCCCCAGTAGAGTCGCCAAAACTCTGTTAGTGAACAGATTTTGTCTTTCTTTTAATTGAATTAATTCAAAGCTCTGTTACCCTCTTTGAAAAACAAAAGTTCAACTAAACAGTTGGGTAAGTGTGACATACATCACTTCCCTCTGAATTTTAGATAGCTACAACTCCCTCCATTAGTTATTTAGATAATAATCTAACTAAATAAAATTGATATGCTTTTAACCTGAAATCACGCAAGGTAGCCTACTTCATTCTTAGATGAGAGGATGGTAATATGCAAAATATTTGGAAAAAAAAAAAAACTTTATTCAAGTTGCTTCACCACGAAAAATCAGAAGTAATGAAAACAAAGTTCAATAACATTGATTTTAGCACTTCATAAAAATAAACAAGAGAAACAAAGTCTCTTTTCAACAAAATATCTTTCTAAACAACACAGAAAGAAGCTCCAAATTAATAATAGCATTCACCATCTGAAAGATAATCACAGACAATTTGACTAGATTCATATTTGCAAAGAAACATTACTCCATGGATTCAAACTCGAAGATTTAAAACCTCAAAATACATATGATCTTTATATGTATATTCCATGTAACAAAGACATATATATACACACATAGGTTCCTTCCAATTTTAGATTCTAGAAAAAATGATCACTTCCTTCGGATGAACAAAATTTTCCAATCTCTAAGTCTATTGTTCCAAAAAAAAAACCCTTCTAAAATCTTTTTCATCTAACTTATAGTAGTCTTTTTGAAGAACAGAGGAGGTCTCCTTGAAAAACTGACCTCCTCTGAAATAGTTATAAAACTAACTGAGTATTTAGGGGACAGATGTCCCGAAGTAATTGCAAGGTTTTTGAAAACCCTTTAAAAATTAAAACAAAACATACACATCAAATTATGCTTCATCTCCAGCATCATCTCCTCTTACACTTTTCTAGGCATCATGGGCGGTTGTAAGCTCCTGAATCGCAGGCTGACTCGGATTCTTCATGACATTAGTTTTCGCCTTTGTAACTTCCTTTTCCCACCTGTGTTTTACCATTTTCTCGGCATGTTTAGGTAACTACTCATTGCTAATGAATATCATGGATTCAATTTGGGCAATCTGTGTTATATCTTCAGAAGTAAACTTTCCTTTGGCCCTAATTTTCTCCATATGCAATTTAAATGCCTTTACCATGTCCTGTGTATTCAACCCATAAAGTCCTAGTGGTCAATCATAATCTAGGTTAACCACTTTATTATCATTGACCAAGCTATATTGAAGTTTTGAATCTTGTAAACGGAGGCTTTGGCATCAAAGATTATAGCCTTGAATGTAATTACCCACCGCACTATGTTTTTCTTCAACACAAAGAGCAAGGATTCATCAGTTACCAACTTTATTGAGTTTTCTGTTAAAAAATTAGTGGCTCCATATTTTTCTTTCTTGGCGAACATGGGTAATACGTTTTCCCACTTATGCTTCTCCTTTTCCCATTGCACAACTTGATTTTGGATCTCCGCAATGAGGTTTTGAATTTCATTGCATAGCTTCCTAGAATCTGTAATATATTTTTCGCCATCCTTGATCACCCCTTCAGTCCATTTTTCTATGGCCCCTGCAATGCTCTTGGCTCACTAAACTTGATTCATTAGTTTCTTGTTCTCCAAGGAAGTGGGATCAAAGTTTTCTGAAGCTTACGATATAGGGAGTGCTCCAAAACAGCCTATGCTATCAATCAATTGGGCTAAAACCTTGATGTGTTGTTTCAGTTCCTTTTTCTCTTGTCCATCTTTCTCTAACCTAGTGATAATTTTCTTAGCCTTCACATTGAAAAGGTGGTTATCAGATTTCCTGCTCATGTTTCCCAGATCTACTTTGGTGACTTGAAAATCTTCTGCATTTATTTCTTTACTTTCATCCTTGGATTTTTAGGAAGCAATTTCAGCAACCCATCTCCCGGTCTTTTCATCAGCATCCAACTTGGTGGTTGTTATGAACTTCTTTTGTTTAGGACCTTTTTCCATGTATTTGACCACCATATCTTGAATTGGGATAAACACTATGATCGAGCTTCGTTTCTTACTTACTAAAGTAGTTAACCATTTGGGAGTTATTCTTGAACTAGCTATTCTTCTAGTTACTTTAGGTGGCAGTGTCATGGCTATAGTGATTGCATGGGAATCTGTGATGTTGACAATATCACTATCAACATCCTCAACCTAAAAAATATGAGGATTGAGGGTCTTGTCTTTCACCTTTGTGTCTCTGAACAGGTCCATTTACTTTTGTGCAACACTCTATGACCTTATAAATCAAGGAGTAGGATAGTTCAAAGTAGGATTAGGCTCATGCTTGGTGTGAGATGACTTCTTATTTTTACCTGCATGAACAGGCATAGAAGTGGGGTTAGAAAATATTTTTGGAGAATGTAGAGAAACCACATTATCTCTTGCAGGACCAATCTTGATGCCTAATTTCATTGCTCTTTTCTTATTAACCCAATCTATAGTTCTCTCCAAGACTCTTTTTGTTCTGAGTTGTATATCATCTTCTTCTTCCACATCCCAATTAATAGAAAATGTTTCAGGTTCAATTTGATCTAGATACCCAAGTTCAAATAGCTCTAGATTATCTCCTTTGATCCCACTTATATCAAGTTTTACTTGCAGTGCAACTATCTGTTCCAGAACCATTCTCATATTTTCTCTCCTGAACACTTCAAGTTCACCACAACAATCTTCCCAAAAGTCTTCCAAGTGTGGGATAGGAAGGTGCAGCATCAAACCAAGGCCTCGTGAAAAACCTTTATTATCAAAGCCATTCCTTTCTCGATATAGTTTGAAATTAAAATTCTTCAATTTAGCTCCTATGTTGAACACGTCTAACATTGAACTACAAGATAAAGTGCCCAATTGAAAAGAGAAATGATCTTCCCATTTATCTTTGGGTTGAGATTTCTTAATTACAACAGACAACTTGCTACAAATCTCAGCAAGGACAAAGCAATCTAAACAAAAATGAGGAATTCATAGAGGTTCTTCTTCGAAACCACCTACCCTTATATAACAAAAATGAGGAAATTGAACAAAGAAGCTACCATATCTTTTCACCAAGTCCTGGGAGTCTTCAAATATTCTTTTTGATTTCATCTTCTTCAATTGATAGCACAGGTCCCCCAGGAAAGCATTATGCACTCTCCTAAAATATTGTAATGCATTATCTTTTTGCAGCATGGGGTAAAAGTCATATACAGAAACGTCCCCTTCAGCAGGTTGCCTATGACTTCCCATTATTTCTTTGATACATGCCAAACAATATATCAAATAAGAAGACATGAAGAAATTTTGTTTTAACATCTTTTCCATGCTCAATTGTTCTCTCATAGAGTCAACAATAAGCCCTGCCCAGTCAAGGAACTATTTTCCCTCCAACAGTAGTTGCACATAATAGTAAGTCTAGTCATCAAGGCTATAGGATTCAGTTGAACCTCTAACTTGGTGTAACAACAACATAACATCATAAATATGGGTAAGTATGTGATTTTTATTGGGGTGTTTAGGTAGCCTAGAGCCACCTTTCTGAGGAACTATCAACCAATGCTTTGCTATATTATTTTGGTGTCCACTCTTGTCTGCATTGAACTCAGTGATTGATTGGGCAAGGGAAAAATTTGAGAACTTGTAATCTAGAAATTTAAAAATAGAAGAAATGACTTCCCTATTAATAGTGAGGAGGGTTTCACCATCGTCCCTCTTGATAGTTTTAGAAATAGGGTCATATCGATCAATACACTCCCTAACTAATTCTGGGCAAGGAATAGTAGGTGGGAAAGCTTCTGCCTCTATCAAGCCACTACTTAGAATTTCTAGACCAAAAGAACCATCAATACCTTTAAACGTCCTTTCCTTCAAGGCTTCCAAATTCTCCCCTTTCAGGTTCGTGTCACTGACAATGGGTTCTATGCAAGTAAGACAAAATATTTTTGAAAAGATGCACGGTGGACTACATAATTTATAACCAACAACCATTATCTCTCCAAGAAATTTTATTATAAGAGAGAAAAATAGCTAAAAATCACTGAAGAAGATAGGAATCAAAACTCACCTTCATGGCTGAAACCAATCAAATGACTACCAGTAGGAAAACCTTCGACCAGGCACTCCAACAACAATGAAGAACTGGTTTAAAAAATAAATCACTTCATACCTTATAACAAATGAAGTGCTAAAAGCTCATTTAGTGCATTAATTTTGGCCATCAACTCAAATGAGCTAAGCAATGGGATTGGACATCACATGCGTGTATTGAATACACAATAGCGCTTGTCAGCATAACTACCAATTCCCAAAAATGATTACTTGCTTTCAAAAATCAGTTGGTTGACGTCACCCGAGATATGGCCAGATCTTTGTCACACTTAGGAATAAATGCACCATCACCTCGTTTAGTCTTTTCTATGGGACCCACCTAATTTGAACATTCATGAACCATTTGAACTCACTTCATGAGGGTTCAGGTAGTTCAAAGCATATGCTACACCAAGGAGATTTTCCTTTGGAAAAGATTAACTTTGTTGATTGTCGCTCATCCTTTGAACTTCATCGAACATTTTGAACATCACTAACATTTTTGAACTAGGTTCAAGTTGTTCATAGTCTGGAGAAAGAGGATATGAAACATCATCCGTGACCGTGAAATAGAGTTGCTGTAAAACACTTGATGTGAATGTTAGCCTCAAAATGTCTTAGACACAACTTCGAACGTGTAGGTACCTAAATGAACACTATGAACTCTTTTCAGGATGGTTTCGAGGGGTTCATGAGGTTCAAAGAGACCATTAAAGTGTAATGCCAAGGATTTAAAAATGATTTACAGGAGGATTAGGGATTGAACCAATGAACTTTTAACAAGATTTTCGAAAACGAGGGAGAAAAGGACTCAACTAAAAATTTTGCAAGGCGACTCACTCTTGTTATGAGGGACGAATGACAAGGTAACAATATGCAAGAATGTGTGTGTGATTAAGGTTTTGTCATGTTCATGTCATATCATATAACATATGTGATTATATTCAAGATGAAAAGAATCATTATTAGTCATTGTAGATCTGAGGTATAGCTTTCCATTATTTATTTTAGTATTTTAAATATTTTATTCAAGGTTAATTCCTAAACAAGGGTTTGACTTAGGTAAACCCATATTTTAAATCTATTGCCCTTCTTTGTGTGTAGGATGTGGGTAGAAATTTGTGATGTTTAGGATAAGCTTTATTTGCAGAGATGAATCGATTCCCCATTGGAGTGTGAAAAGTCCAGAGGACAAGAGTGACTATCACATTGGTTGCAAGAAATTAGGAGCTCCTTCTAGGAACAGGTCTGAATCCTCTTGCAATCCTCAGATCTAGGTTCATAGCCCAATCTGATAATTCTAGCTCACTATTTATGCATAATTACATCAATTGAAAAATATTTTCCCTAATTTCAAATTCTTGAATAAATCAATTCAACCCAAGGGAAAGAAGAGGCACATTCCAAAGCCCCTAGAATTAGATCAACAATTAGACCTCTTAGGTTTAGATCTATCTAATTCATACCTTTTCCTAATGTAATGGTCCCCAAGCCATAAATTAATGATTTCTCTCTTCTATGGTAGAAAATCTAGTTTTTCACCATTACACACTCTTATATTTTGAATCATTTCTAATTATAGGTGAAGCTTTGTACTTTAATTTCTAGAGAGAGAAATTTCCAGCTTGTTGAATATAGAGATATTTCAATCTAATACTTGAATGATGGTATCCCCTAATGTTCTACAATGTTCTCAAGAATAAGATATAATTATCCACTTCAATTAACCTTTATAAACATATTTTATATTTCAACCAAGAAAACATGTTCACCTCCACATTCCCTCACACAACTAGGAATAATCATAATGAAAAATAGATTTTTCATCTAGAGAAAAATAGTTTCTAAATATCCTACTATGCTCCCATTCAAAAGTGAATTTGATACAAGAATAAAGAATAAAATGATCTAAAATGCATTAATATAGGGAGAGATATAAGTATAAATAAACTAATTTTTTTCTAATTGGCCTAACTAGCAAGGAACTGGAAATATATTAAAAAATTAGTAACTAAACTATTATTATAATAAATAGAAATTTTATCCACAATCATAATCCTTATTTGTTTTTATCCATCAATAAACAAACCCATGTACACATTTTATTTTCCTCTTGGAAATCCAAATGAGAGGCCTCTCACCCATTTGCATCTTCATCTTTCATCCTATTGTTATGATGTTTTATTTTCTATCTTTTCTCCTTCATCATGTCATCATGTTGTCATTTCTTCTATCAAAAATCATATTAACATAGTGTTATTGGTCAAATTAGAAATGACATTACCATAACAATAAAAACAAAGGATAAAATAAAGTAGAAAATGGTGCCTCTATTTTAGCTCAAACCCAAAGATGGAAGAGTAAAAAGGGCAAGGTAATTGTGTATTCTATTTATCTTAGGATTTATGTCTTCTTTGTTTTTCTTCATCTTTAGGAAGATTTAATTTAAATTGAACTTTTATGTAAGATAGGAAATATTATTAAGACCCCAATGATTTGGAAGGAAATTTCATTTGGTTTAGATAAATGCTTGTTAGATTTGGATAACCTTGGCTAAGGGATGTGAATTTTTTTTAACTATATTCTTTATGAGGTAATATGGTGTTAGTATAAAATTCAAATGATGATGTTGAATATAGATTCATGTTTGGTTTTGAATGTTGGTATTTTGTTGTATATGTTTAAAATATTTAGGGAATTAGACTAGATGGATTCAATTATGGATGGGTCCTAATAGATCTAAAAGACAGATTTTTAGAAGTAGTTTAGTATTTATGGTTTAAGATCTTGGTATTTTGTTGGAGATTATTAACGTATTTTGTGAACTTTGGATCTAATATATGGTTTTCCTTATATCTATAAGATATGAATAGCTGAATTGGTTCATTTTCTGAATGTCTACCTAATTGATGGAAAATAGTTGATGTCTAATCTTTAGAAAGAGGAATATTATAAACGATCAAATTAAAATAATAAAATATCTTGTTTTCTTCAAATTATGATGAAATTTAAATTATTTACAAATACAGGTATCCCATAAGAAGACACACTAGTCACTTGACACCATCATGGAATTATTTAGAAGGAAGTGTTAATTTTTTTGGGCCCAAACATATATTATGTTCTATGAAAGGGATAGGTAGGGAATGTAAAGGTCATATAAAACCTTCACACTACTTACCATGGAGGATAAGGCATTATCAAAGTTAATCTCCATCTTAACCAATTTCAAGTATGGTGTGCATAACTTCTTGCTGATGCACCACAAAAAAGGAGAAAAATAAGGTCTTAAACTAAGATGTGCATCAAATCAAAATTAGATGAAACTTTAACTATAACTTTCTTGAGACTATATCTCTCTTTAAAAAGGTCTTTAAAATAATATCTTTTGATTAAAGTAAGTGGGAAGGGCCCCAACCCATTATAGATCAAATCAAGAGATTTGGAGCATAAACCAACAAAGAAAATGTCAAAACAACAAGAAAATGGAAACTAGAAAAAAATTAAAAAAGATAGTGGCATTTAGAGTACAACCACTAATAGAGTGATACTTACAAACTAATCAAATGATGGGGTTCACCTATCTTGCTCAACACTTCACTAAGCTGATGTTGCTCAATTTCACCAACTCACCAGGCCTAGTTGCTTTCTAGACTACAAGTCCTTCTCAATCTCTTTTAGGGATTTCTCTTACTCACTCCAAGGTGTTTTCTTCAAGTGTCCTTGCTAGGAACCCTGCCAATTTTCTATGTTTCCCATATGCTCAAAGATGGCTTCTTAGCTCAAATTCATCAAAATGCCCTCCAGTGGTCTTGTGATGTTACTGAGGTGTAGAGGATTGTTCTCTCATTTTTTAAGATGGTTTCAAGGTCCATTTGTGGCTTTTTTCCAAAGGTTTCCTACCGATTTAAAAAATTGGTATAGAAAAGGCTACAAGGGAAAGAGCCCAACTAGGCCTCCTAGAACTGGTTTTTGAGGTCTTGGGTTCAAACGATCCAAAGGACCCCCAAAATAAAATGTATTTTCTTCAAATATTCACTCAACCCCAAACTATTTCAGTGGTTTTAATCTTCCAACCCTTTTTTGCATACAAAAACCCCAAAATAAGAATTTCAAGGGCTAGGCACTTGAGTGGCTGCAGCAAGTAAATCTTGTCTTTGGACTTCAAATGGAACTCTTGAGGCTTCCTCCTGCACAATAAGACCTGTAATAACCTATTAAAACTTCCCAAAATCTTGGGACTTTCATTTACATTCACCTCTGCACTTTGTGCTAACTTTTCATCTTGCCAACTCTAGCCAAGTTGCTCCTGGGCTCGCCTAGGGCAAGATGTTAAAAATATCAAATGACACTTTGAGACCTCATCCTTTAATATGTACACTTTAAAATGGGTTTCCTACCATTTCCCAAAATTTTGTGATGAACACACAGTGATATTTTATAGGGCACCCATTTTAACAAAAACTGCTAATTACAAGCCAAAATTGGCTACTTGTGAATCAAATAACCAAAACAACAGTAAATGCTAAATAAAAATGTTGAAAATTAATATAATACCCTAAAACACACTACTAAACCTCAATTAATCATTGGATTCATAGATTCAATCCATTAAACCTTCAAATAATGCAAAAATGGACAAAAACAATGAAAAGTGCAGTCCAAAGTCTTGTATTTTGATTATTGCTTCCAAAATCCATGTACACCAACCTTGGTAAACATGTAAGAAAGGTTTTTATATAGCCTTCCCATGTTTGGATTCCTTACATGTCTTTTAGAAATCCCTAGCTTCAATATGGGACCAATTTCAAGACAAAAATTGTCATGACAACTTTTTGCAACTTTGTGTTTTTTCCACTTTTGGCTTCTCCAAATCATGAGACATGCTCTAAATCATCACATATGGAATTTAAAACATTCCTAAAACCTTTTTTTCCCTCTCAAATTCTTTTACCAACTTTTGACACTTTTGACCAACAAAAAGGCCAAAAACCTACTCAAACTCACTATTTACAAAAAAATGCAAACCTAAGTAAAATGAACTCAACCTAGGCCTACATTGACACTAATTACTAACTCTTGGACCCTCCTGGAGTCCTTATTTACCACTGAATTGGCTAGGGTTAGTACAAGCCAAAATTTGCAAAACAAGAAAGCTAGGACCTAGGTGCTCCTGCACCATTCTCCCTAACAAAAAGAGATCATGTCACCTCTTGAGGAATCAGTGTTGGATCCATCACCCATGTAGCCTCAGCATCATCCATACTCTTCCATTTAATGAGGTGCTCCCAATAGGCTTGATGCCTAGTCTTCTTGGAAATTCTTGAACTTAACCCCTTCTTAGCCTTAGGATTGGGCTTGGCTAGTAAGTGAAGGTTATGTGTATCATCTAAAACCTCTAAGTGACTGAATTTTTCACCTTGGATTGGCCCCTTGTATGCAACTAAGTCAGCTATGTTAAAAACCAGTGACAAGCCTATGTCACTAGGTAGATCCACCTCGTATGCATTTTCACCATGCTTGGCTAGAATGGCACATGGACCTATCCTTCTCATTTGTAGCTTGTTTGGTACTCCTTGATGTAGCCTTTCTTTGTTCAAGTGCACCATCACAAGATCTCCCACTTAAAATTGTATTTTTCTCCTCTTTTCATCAACTTTTTGTTTGATTTTGCTTGTGTTCTCCTTCAAAGCTTGCCTAATTGATTAATGGTCTTACTTCATGGACTGAGAAAAGTCCTTTTCATATCCACTTCTGATTGCTGCACTTCCTAAATCCCTTAACTCAAAAATGCCTCTTGGGTGCACACCATAGACTACTTCAAAAGGGATTTTACCGATATTCCTATTTATGGTATCATTGTATGCATACTTAGATTGAGAAATTACTTGATCCCATGTCTACCCATACTCCTTGGTAAGGCACCTCAATAAGTTTCCCAAACTTCCATTCACCACCTCGGTCTACCCATTTGTTTGAGGATGGTAAGCTGATCCAAAAGAGAGATTTGTGCCAAACTTTTGCCATAATGTTTTAAAAAATTGACTCATAAATTTGGAGTCTCTATCTGAAACTATACTCAATGGTAAACCATGTATCCTTACTATTTCATTAAAGAACAACTAAGCTATGTGGCATGCATCATGAGTGGTCTTACAAGGCATAAAGTGAGCCGTTTTGCTAAATCTATCTACAATGACATAAATGTTGGCATATCCTTGCTTTGTCTTTGGCAAACCTACCACAAAGTCCATACTAATTCATTCACATGGTCTACATGGTATGGGAAGTGGTTGATACAAACTGGCATTTGTTGAAGTACCCTTGGATTTTTCAAATTGTGCAAGTCTCCACATACCTCTTCACATCTTGATTCATCCTTCGCCAATAACAGAATCTCTAAACCAACTCTTGAGACTTATTGACTCCAAAATGACCACTAAGGCTTCCATTGTGTTTCTCCTATATAAGATTTTCCCTCATTGAGCCATTAGGCACACAAAGTTGTCCACCTTTGAACAATAGCCCATTTTGTAAAGTAAAATTTGAGCATTCAATATGGAAATGAATTTGATACTCATTGCATACTTGGTAGGCACTAGAGAAGTCTTCATCCTCTGCATATAAATATTTAAAACTATCAACACCTAGGCTTCTCAATTGGATTTCTTGGACTATTAAGAGCCTCCTACTTAGTGCATCAACTACCTAGTTTTGCTACCCTTTCTTGTGCTTAATGGTGAATGTATAGGCCTGCATATACTCCACCCATTTCATGTGTTTTTGACTGAGTTTGTCTTGGAAATTTAGAAAACTCAATGCTTGGTTATCTGTGTACACCACAAATTCTTTGGGTAAGAGATAGTGTCTCCATTTTCTCAATGCTTGCACTAAAGCATACAACTCAAGGTCATAAGAGGAGTATTTCCTCTTGGAATCACTTATCTTCTCACTATGGAAGGCTACTGGTCTTCCTTCTTTGCTTAGGACAACACCTACTGCAATATTACTTGCATCACACTCCACAATGAAGAGTTTCTCAAAACTTGGCAACACTAGTACCGGTTGAGTAGCTATCTTCTCCTTCAAGGTTTCAAAAACTTTGTTTTTTGCCTCACTCCATTGAAATTTTTCTTTCATTCCACCTCTAATGGTTTCTAACATTGGTGCACATATAGCACTAAACTGCCTAATGAATTTCCTGTAGTATTGAGCTAATCCATGGAAGCTTCTCACCTCTGTTGCTGAACTAGGAGTGAGCCAATTTACAATGGCTTCAACTTTGCTAGGATCCATCTTGAGGTTTCCTTGAGATAACACAAAACCAAGGTAAACTAATTCCTTCTTAACAAACTCACATTTCTCCAAATTCATGGTTAGCATTTCATCATATAATCTTTTCAATACACTTTCCAAATGGCTAAGATGTGCTGCTCTATCTTTACTGAAAAATGAGTATCATCTAAGTAAACCACCACAAATTTACCTATGCGGCTGGCTGCTCATCACTTATAATGCCTTTGAACTTCAACAAATCTTGCACTTCTTTTGGTAGAACTTGTTGCTCTTTTTTGCCTTCCTCTTTAGGCTTAATCACTAGTGTAAACCCTACTCCTTCACCTTCTTCAAGTGTCTTCAAGAACTGCTTTTCACTCACCAAAAGGACATTAGGACCTACTACCCTTTTTCCAACTTCCTCAAGGATAGACTAAATCTTGAAAGTGACTCCATCTATCTTGAATGAGTATACATTCTTGGCTCCATCATGGATAGCTTGTCTATCAAATTGTCACGATCTCCCTAATAGAAGATGGAATGCATACATGGGTAGTGTAGACACCTAAAATTAATATTTAATTAATTTAAGCCTATCAACATAATTAAATGAATTTAATTGTGTTATCCTTATTCCTCTCAGAATCAATTAAATGTAATTTAAATAACCCTATCACTATTGTCCAATAATTAGTTTATCAAATAAATTAATTATTCCTCTATTCTTATAAATTCCTCTGAATAATTATTTCCTCTAAACCCACTTAGTTAATTAATTTTAATTAATTAACATAGTCATGTGATTCCTACAAATCACTTTTCCTAATCCCACTTAGCCTAATTAATTCTTCTAGAATCTCTCATAATCAGTATTATCATTATTCTCCAATTTTTAATTCCCACTAATGTCACACCAAACTTTGAATCTCTCAAAGAAATTCAAATTTCTTTCAATCCCTCAATGCATCCTTATTTTGGAATTTTTAATTCCTTAAGTTTGAAATTCAAATTTCTCCCCCCTTTTTCCAAAGGAATTTTATATTCTTGTTTATTTTCCCAAGGCACCCTTGCTGCATGCCTTCTATCCAAAATCAATCTCAACCCTTCATAATCAAATCAATCTTGGCCCTCCATTTGCCTTCTCCAATCTATAAGTTGGAGCCAATTATCCTCACAAAAGGATCCACTTCTCATGCATTGACATGCTGCTCCATTCTTCTCTCATCCTCTTCTAATCTTCTCTCAAATCTAATTCAAAACCTTATCTATCCATCATTCCAATCCAATAATCCACTTATCTTGTTGAGCACTTGGAGAAGCAATCCACATTCACTCCATCTCTCTCTCCAACTCTCCATTTGTCAAGCTTTGGAGCTAGCAAAGTTTGTGGAGGAGAGGAGGACAAGGAAGAGCTACTTGCAATGGGAGCTTCATGAGTATATTTGTGTTTTTTCTTGTTTTCATGATGTTCTTGTTCAAATATTTCTTGATATCTCATTTGAATGTTTTTTGTGTTTATTGAATGTTAATCATGCAATAACTATTTCATTGTGAGACTTTTTGGAGCTTCATGAGTATATTTGTGTTTTATCTTGTTTTCATGATGTTCTTGTTCAAATCTTTCTTGATATCTCATTTGAATGGTTTTTGTGTTTATTGAATGTTAATCATGCACTAACCGTTTCATTGTGAGACATTGTGAGACATTTTGGCATGTCTCAGATCTTCATATCATCCTGGTTCTTATAATCAGTGGTGTAGACTATCCATGGCAATATCAAATCTAGGTTTTCTCTCTATACTTGCTCAACAAGAAATCCAATCCATTTATCATTTCTTTGTCTCATTTCATTCACAACACTCCAACTCATCCTACTTTCCTCTTTTATCTTAATCCTTTCATCGCTTATTCTTCTAATTCCTTTCAAGAGCACACCCGTGTTCTTTGAACCTGCATGTTCTCTCAAGGGGGCATATGACTACTTCTTCATCATCCTTCCTCCTTATCATTCTTCCTCATCCCATGATTGGGGCATCATGCTACTAGTCCTTATCCTTTTTCTTCATTTCATGACTAGAGCATCATGCTACTAGTCCTTATCCTTTTTCTTCATCTCATGACTGGAGAATCATGCTACTAGTCCTTATCCTTTTCTTCCACTATTTTTTATTCTTCTTTCATATAACATCATTTCATGACGCTATATCAAAGAGGAGAAAAATGTTGACACCTAAAATTGATATTTAATTAATTTAAGCCTATCAACATAATTAATTGACTTTAATTGTGTTATCCTTATTCCTTCCAGAATCAATTAAATCTAATTTAATTAATCTTGTCACTATAATCCAAAAGTTAATTTATCAAATAAATTAATTATTCCCCTATTCTTCTAAAGTCCCCTCCAATAATCATTTCCTCTAAACCCACTTAGTTAATTAATTTTAATTAATTAACCTACTCATGTGCTCCTACAAATCACTTTTTCCTAATCCCACTTAGCCTAATTAATTCTTCTAGAATCTCTCATAATCATGATTATCATTATTGTCCAATTTTTAGTTCCCATTCATGTCACATCAAACTTTGAATCTCTCAAAGAAATTCAAATTTCTTTCAATCCCTCAATGCATCCTTATTTTGGAATTTTTAATTCCTCAAGTTTGAAATTCAAATTTCTCCCCCCTTTTTCCAAAGGAATTTTATATTCTTGTTTATTTTCCCAAGGCACCCTTGATCCATGCCTTCGATCAAAAATCAATCTCAACCCTTCATAATCAAATCAATCTTGGCCCTCCATTGGTCTTCTCCAATCTATAAGTTGGAGCCAATTATCCCCACAAAAGGATCCACTCCTCATGCATTGACATGATGCTCCATTCTTCTCTCATCCTCATCTAATCTTCTCTCAAATCTAATTCCAAACCTAATCTATCCATCATTCCAATCCAATAATCCACTTATCTTGTTGAGTACTTTGAGAAGCAATCCACATTCACTCCATTTCTCTCTCCAACTCTCCATTTGTCAAGCTTTGGAGCTAGCAAAGTTCGTGGAGGCGAGGAGGACAAGGAAGAGCTACTTGCAATGGGAGCTTCATGAGTATATTTGTGTTTTTTCTTGTTTTCATGATTTTCTTGTTCAAATCTTTCTTGATATCTCATTTGAATGGTTTTTGTGTTTATTGAATGTTAATCATGTAATAACCGTTTCATTGTGAGACATTTTGGAGCTTCATGAGTATATTTGTGTTTTTATCTTGTTTTCATGATGTTCTTGTTCAAATCTTTCTTGATATCTCATTTGAATGGTTTTTGTGTTTATTGAGTGTTAATCATGCACTAACCGTTTCATTGTGAGACATTGTGAGACATTTTGGCATGCCTCAGATCTTCATTTCATCCTGGTTCTTATAATCAGTGGTGTAGACTGTCCATGGCAATATCAAATCTAGGTTTTCTCTCTATACTTGCTCAACAATAAATCCAATCCATTTATCATTTCTTTGTATCATTTCATTCACAACACTCCAACTCATCCTACTTCCCTCTTTTATCTTAATCCTTTCATCGCTTATTCTTCTAATTCCTTTTGAGAGCACACCCGTGTTCTTTGAACCTGCATGATCTCTCGAGGGGGCATATGACTACTTCTTCATCATCCTTCTTCCTTATCATTCTTCCTCATCCCATGATTGGGGCATCATGCTACTAGTCCTTATCCTTTTTCTTCATCTCATGACTGGAGCATAATGCTACTAGTCCTTATCCATTTTGTCCACTATGTTTTTTTCTTCTTTGATATAACATCATTTCATGATGCTATATCAAAGAGGAGCAAATTGTAGACACCTAAAATTAATATTTAATTAATTTAAGCCTATCAACATAATTAATTGACTTTAATTGTGTTATCCTTATTCCTCTCAGAATAAATTAAATCTAATTTAATTAATCTTGTCACTATACTCCAAAAGTTAATTTATCAAATAAATTAATTATTCCCCTATTCTTCTAAAGTCCCTTCCAATAATCATTTCCTCTAAACCCACTTAGTTAATTAATTTTAATTAATTAACCTAGTCATGTGAATTCTACAAATCACTTTTTCCTAATCCCACTTAGCCTAATTAATTCTTCTAGAATCTCTCATAATCATGATTATCATTACTCTCCAATTTTTAATTCCCACTCATGTCACATCAAACTTTAAATCTCTCAAAGAAATTCAAATTTCTTTGAATCCCTCAATGCATCCTTATTTTGGAATTTTTAATTCCTCAAGTTTGAAATTCAAATTTCTCCCCCCTTTTTCCAAAGGAATTTATATTCCTGTTTATTTTCCCAAGGCACCCTTGATCCATGCCTTCTATCCAAAATAAATCTCAACCCTTCATAATCAAATCAATCTTGGCCCTCCATTGGTCTTCTCGAATCTATAAGTTGGAGCCAATTATCCTCACAAAAGGATCTGCTTCTCATGTATGGACATGTTGCTCCATTCTTCTCTCACCCTCTTCTATTTCCTCTCTCAAATCTATCAAATTCATAATCCATCACTCAAATCCAACAATCCAATAATCCATCCATCCACTTACCTTGTTGAGCACCAGGGGAGAAATCCACATCTCTCTCCAGCTCTCCATGTTTCAAAATTTGGAGCTAGCAAAGTTCATGGAGGCAAGGAGGACAAGGAAGAGCTACTTGCAATGGGAGCTTCATGAGTATATTTATGTTTTTATTTTGTTTTCATGATGTTCTTGTTCAAATATTTCTTGATATCTCATTTAAATGGTTTATTGTGTTTACTGAGTATTGATCATGCACTAACCATTTCATTATGAGATAGGTAGGACATCACATAGTACCATGTCCTTATACCTTCCAATGGTAAAATCCACCCATGCTTTCTCATTAACCATAACATGTTGGCCTTTGTTCAACCAAGTGACTCTATAAGGATTGCTCTCAGGTATTATTTGCAATCTGAGGTTACTCATTGCCTCTTCTGATACAATATTGTCTATAGACCCTGAATCTATTATCACCTTGCACACCTTATCCATAATCTTGCATTTGATTCTAAATAAGGACCTTCTTTGGCTACGCTCTTCTCTAACTGGTTCCTTGATCAAGGTTCTCCTTATCATCAAGTTGTCACCCACTTCTGACTCGAAGGCAACTTTTGACGTTTTGCTGCTTGAAGACTCTTCTTGAAGATAAATCACTCTCCTTTCACCACCATGTGATGATAATCCCTTCTCTGGACACCTATATGCTAGATGATCAAGTTGGTTACAATGGTAACACTTCATTGTTGCAAAGTATGAGGAACCTCTACCTTGGCTACTAGATCTTCCTCTAGAACCACTATTGGATCCCCTTCCTCTATTGTATCCTCCTCTACTGCTGCCACTATCTTGCTGCTTAGTGAGTTTAGACTCTCCTTGTGTTCTTTGTTTAGAACTCCTTCCTCCAAAGCCTCCCCTATGGCCTCTATTGTCTTTTCCTCTACCCTTGCCACTATTGTTTCTTGAGTCATGTCTTCTTTTCAGTTTTTCCCCCACCTTAAGGGCAAGTTGAAAGGTTTGATGGATTGGTTTTGGGCTCATTAGACTGATTTCTTCTTGGATGTTCCACCGTAGAACATTTAGGTACCTAGCAACCTTGAGACTCTCCTCTTCTACCACATGAGATCTAAGGATAAATTTGTGAAACTCCTCCATGTAGCTATTGACATCAAGATCTTTTTGCCTTAAGTTTGGCCTCTTCCTATGAATTTGTACTTCATATTCATCAGGAAGATAGACTTCTTTGATTTTGACTAACATCCCTTTCCAAGAAGAGATGGGTGCTTTGCCCACTTTCTTCCTCTCATCTTGTACAAATTGCCACCAATTGAGAGCAACTCCTCTCATCCTAGACTTGGATACCTTGACTCTTTGGGATTCAGTTATGCCTTCACACTCAAAGTGGTTCTCCATACCTTCTATCCATTCTAGGACCACTTCTGCCTCCATCTTGCCAGTGAACAATGGCAATCCCTCCAATGACTTGCCACTCAAGGCCTTCAATGCCTTCAAGAAAGGTTCTTTCTCTAAGATAGGATCAGGTTCAGGTATCTTATCTATCTCTTCCACTTCTTTACCCTTTCCTTCTACTCCTTCCACTTTTACATACACTTCTTCTACCTTGGTCTCAATATCACCAAGCTTACTCTCCAATCTTTCCAACTTTTCCTTCAGGAGCCTATTCTCTTCCTCCTTATCTTCCACTTTCCTTGCCAATTAAGAATTAGTAACCATGTTATCTCCAACTGACTCTCCTAACAACAAGGACATCAACCTTACTAACCCAAATCTTGTAGGCTCTGATACCAATTTGATGGGATTCACCTAGCCTGCTCAACACTTCACTAAGTTGATGTTGCTCAATTTCACCAACTCACCAAGCATAGTTTCTTTCTAGACCTACAAGTCCTTCTCAATCTCTTCTAGGGCTTCCTCTTACTCACTCCAAGGTGTTTTCTTCAAGTGTCCTTGCTAGGAACCCTACCAATTTGCTATGTTTCCCATATGCTCAAAGATGGCTTCTTGGCTCAAATTCATCAAAATGCCCTCCAATGGTCTTGAGATGTTGCAAAGGTCTAGAGGGTTATTCTCTCATGTTTTTGTTGATTATAATTAGGGATGGTCGATACCATTTGCCATGGGCAACATTGGAATCCGCCCAAGGGGGCCAGCCCCTTCCCCAACGTGTAGGGTTGGGCCCTATACCTCATGGCATCAAATGAAGATCCCACGCTACACTCAAGCCAACACACCACCATGTATTGGGCCAACCCTATCCTAATGCTTTCTGTTAAATAAATAAATTAAAGTCATTAAATAATAATGCAAGCTGACATGATTAAGATTATTATTCCCCATATAAATAAAGTCCAACTTCACTCTATCATTCACTCATTCAGTTTTTCCATTCATGTGAAATATATGTGCCTACCAATGCGAATTCAAGAGGAAGACTACATCTGCAATTAGAGGGATTTATCCCTTTCATATCAACAAACTACACATGCCAGTTATGGTGCGAAATTTATTAATGAAGAGAGCAAACTAAGGGGTAAGGTTGTTGTCCATTAAAGAGCAGACTTCATACATTACCAACCTAGGGTTTGGACCTGATTGCTGTTGGAAGGGTTAAAGGTGCAGATGTGATTGCTTGATGCTTGTGAAAGTGCAGTTTTGTGGAAGACATTATCAAACCTAAGTACAAACACCTTCAAGTACTTGAGATAAGTGTTGTAACCCTCATATGAAGATAATTCGTAATCAGATCCGAGGATCTTTTTTGGCTGGGTTTTTCCTCCTAGGAGGTTTTCCCAAGGTAACCGTGTCTTGTTCTTATTTTGTTCATTTCTTTGATATACCTAAATCTAGAAAACTATAAATCTTTCATCTAATCAATTTAGTTAGAAACTAAATTCTGGTTTTTTGAGTTTATATTAATCTAAAAGTGTTAAAACTAACATGGTATCAGAGCTATAGCCTAGATCAACTTTCAGATTTCATATTTTAGGACTCCTTTATTTCTAGATTTTGCCTCATTCACAGGTTAGGTCAATGGGGCTGAAATTTGAAGATAGGCTTGATGGGAATTTCAATTTTGCTGCAAGATTTAATCATGGAAGAAATAATGAAGAGTTGCACTCTTTCAAAAGGTGCTAATGGTGAAAGGGTGTGTCTCTTGCCAAAGAGCATACATGATGAGAAGGTGTGACCTCTCCCTCATATTGAGAGACATAAAGGAAAGGAATCAAAGCATCTAGTGATATCACCTTGGATTGGATCGGATCAGAACTGTTATTAAGTTATAGGCAGTAACATCTTTGTTCTAAGTGGTATGCATGGGGATGTGCTTAATATGTATTCTTAATATAGGATACCTGATAATGTTCTTCTACACTGCATTATGTATGACCGTTATACTTAATTTCATATGTATTCTTAATACATGACAAGTTAGTATACTTATAGCCTAATGCTTGTTACTATTGTTAGTATTTAAGAAAGTTGGGAATGGAGTTGTTTCCAAAGAGGGGCAGTCTAAATCCAATCAATAGGATTATTGCCAAGATAGGATAAGGATTAGCATCTCGTAAACTTTGAAGGAACCTATTGTATTTTGGTCTCTAAGCGCTTTGGTAACATAGACATCCCCTTCTTCCTTAGAACTAAAGTAGTAACGTAGGTTGACACTTGTATTAAGAATTATGAATGATAAACTAATTGAACTATGGAATATCACAAATTTGATTCATGCTAAGATATATTTTGCCTTCTAATCAATTTCGTTGAAGTCATAAGTATTTTGAAATAGATTAATTATGGTTAAAACATGCCTAAACCTAGTAAGGGAAATATTGTGTACGTGCCTGATCAATTAAATACTAAAATTAAATATGGAATGTATGCCCACATTAAATATCTAGTGCTTAATTGTTCCCATGAGTGAGATCAAAACAAAGAAGAAAAGTTGAACTTCATATATTTGTAAAGACATTGCGAACTTGAATATTTCCTCTCTATTTTGAACTTCGTTTAAATTGTGTATGTCTTTATCTATGTCCGTAAGGGAAAATAAGCCAGTTACACAAGTATCCCTGCTAATTGAGTAAATGAAGTATTCATTAAATAAATATCATAAATAAATGACCTAGGAATTAATTGTTCACAATGCTTGATCCGAAGATTAATTCCTTTGATGTATTTGATGTTGGATATCTAGAGGTTTGATCTGAAATCCTTTATCAGAATTATTTTTATTATATATACTCGAACTTACTAATTGTTATTGATTCATGGAAGTATAGGCTCTCACTATCATTGCTTGGTTAATATCTTCATTGGCAAGTATACTTCACTCTCCTTGTAAACATTCTTGTAGTACTTCCTCACCAATGATCTGATTGAGTTTTTGAAAACTGATTTTTCAGTTGAGTATTTGCTATCATGAAGTGTGAAGTATTATGGAAATTAATAATATACACTACATCCTCAATTGCTGAATTAGAATTATTCTAGGTCATACTAATGGTTGTATGCATGTACTCTCAAATCCGTGGAAACCATGGTGAGGCAGAAAATATTCATGACTTAACCCTTGTGAGTTTCTTTATGAAAATTAGATTTTTGTTATAACCTGTATGGTGATGTACAAGTTTTCAAGGTTGTGTGTTATTGGCTGGCTCCTTTAATTTGTGTCACATAAGTATCATCTCAGCATTCTATGTATCATTGGTTATATTGTTAAAGGGATGCATCTAACTTATCATGAAAGTTGTGATCCTCACCCAAGGTCATTTTTTATATAACCTCATATAGTAGTTGACGTATGTCGAGGGTCAAGGCCATACTGACATTAGAAATCCATAAGCTTGGATTGATGTGGCTTCAAAGGAAGCTTTGAAATAAGGCATAAGGATCTTCACACTCATTTAGAAGAAGGTTAAAAATATGTCCTGATCATAATTGAGCCATGGGTCCAATTCATAAAAGGTGAAGTTGGCATTTCTCATCCTTGTTTATGAATACTTATGATCTATGATGCCTGGCTATCAGTATGATATTCAGAATTAAGAGGGAGCCCTATGATCTTCAATAAAACTCTTGGTATGAAAGAGTACTTGATAAGCCTAGGATTTTGTAAAGATTCTAACATGTTCCTTAAAGTATTTGAAATGCTAATTTTGATTCTTTATGTGGATGACCTAACTCTGACTGATAAAGATAGTCTCATTTAATATAAGTGTTGGTGTAAATAATTATTCATCATGGATATTATTACACTTACTTAAGTTTACTTAGGATAATGCATTTCATAGTAGTTTGGATATGAGACACTTGGGTGTTTGTGTCACATTGGGATAGTGTGTGTAGGAGAAATTCCACCTCTTATGGTGTTGATCTTGTTATTACACTATCATATCCACTTATTGTGGAGTGATAATTCCACCTTCGGTGGGTGATCCACCTCATGTGGAATATTATATTATTTCTCCTACCTACCCACACCTATTTCCTACCTACCCTTTTTTCTCATTGAGCCACATGTCATGTTTGTGTCCTCATACATCCATATGGCCTTGCCTATATAAGCAAGCCTCTATTCATTGTATTGGAGAGAATCCAGTTGATTGTTGATCATTTTCTATTGATGAGAATACAGTTTATTCTTGTCCCATATTATGTCTCTATCTTGTACATTTCATTGACCTCTTGATCTTGGCAAAATCCAACATGGTATCAGAGCTATTTGGGGCTTCATTGATTCGTCTTGAAGAGGCATTATTGTGACGTCAAGAGGCAGATCTGAGGAGCAGCATCTTTTGGAGGCGTCCTAGACCAGATCCGACCTCTCCATTGCGTCCGGAAAGCCATTTCCATGAATTTTGGTTATAAAGTTGGCCTATTTTGGTGAGAAAATTTTTTTTCCCCAATTTTGCTATATCGTACGGATTTTTCGAATATTCCTATATTTTTTCAAGAATTTTTTTTTTAATTTCTGAAATATTGTTTTGAAAAAATCAAAAATAAAAAAAAAATTGAAAAAATTCGAAAAAATCAAAAAAAGTTGAAAAAGAAATAAAAAAAAAAGAAAAATCAAATTCTGGGGGGTCCGCAGACCCCCCCCGTGTCGTACGTACCTGTTTGCAGGTACTTTGCGCGCAGACGACGTACTTGTCAGATTGCAGTCTGCACCGCCCTCGCCGTACTCTGTAGACACCGTGCTCCGAGCCTGACAGCCGAATCGTACCCGCCGTTGCTGGAGCCCCGATCGCCGTGCCTCTCCGTGCCGTCTGTCTGCGCCGCCTCGCTCCCTGTCTGCCGCAATTTCTCGGCCACCACCATTCCAGTGCCCCTCCCTCTGCTGGCACCTCCCCCACAGCTCCAGCAGCAGTGCCTCGGTCTCCGCCCAGCAACCACCGCTATGGCCTCTGGCACCCCTCGTCCGCTTCAGCACCGGCAGTCAACGAAAACCGTGCCACGTCATCAATCGGCAACCGTGCCATGTAAGCCAGACAGGTGGAAAACCATACACAGTCATCCGTATGGAAGACAGCCACATGTTTGCCAAGTCATCTATTCCGTACGCCACATCATCAGCCAAATCAGCTTGCACAGTTAGCATTTCCGTACGGTACGGACATACAGTCAGCACGCCACGCAGATCTGTCCGTACTGTACGGACGCCCAGTCAGCCAGGGTAGTGAAGTTTTGGCGACAGTCATACGGCCGTCAAATTTAACACAGTGTTTTGCTGACATCAGCACCACATCAGCAGGGTTTGAAAATTTTTGGACCCCCTCTCATTTGCTTTTTTGATTTTGCAGTTCAACTTCAAATGGCCATAACTTGCTCATTTTTGCTCCTTTTTGGGTGCATTTTTTTTTGAAATGGGCTAGAATTTTGTGCTCTCCGTAGTGGTGAAAGAATTTTTTGATTTTGATATATGGTTTTTTTATAAAATGCAGTTTTTGGTGACTGTCCCTGAGTAATCCCAGTTTTTGCAACTTCAAAGGCTTCGTTTGGGGCCATCCGACCTCCTTCTTAGGTGCCGTTTTTTTTTAAAGTGCGTATTTTTTGGTCTGCTTTCACATGATGCTATCAGATTGATGTCATTGTAAGTAGAAATTGTACTTTAAGATCTTGGCCATTTTTGGCTATCTTGGTACTTGTATATTTGCTTGAATCTCAGTTAGATTCATTGCACTATTGATTGAAGTCTCTTGTATCTCATTTGAGAAGTTGTAAAATTTGCATCATAAGCCCACTTTGCCTTGTTTTGCAAGTGGCTCATTGTAATCGCACTAAGTATAAAGTGCCAAAATCATCACTTTTGGGGGGGTACTTTGATTGATTGAATTTGGGGGGTGTCTCTTGTGCTCTTGTGTTCTTTCCCTTTTGCTACTATGGGTTCTTCTAAGTTTCCTCTCTTAACTCCACATAACTATGCTACTTGGAAAATTGATGCATGGAGTAAACTTATGGAAAAAGGACTCACTCATTACATTGATGGAACTATTGTTGCTCCAGCTGATCCTAAGGCTGATCCAGTTGGTCACTTAGATTGGCTCACTAAAAATATCATGGCAATTGGTACCTTAAGAAAGTATGTATCAAAGGATCTCATTTTTCATATTGAGAAATGTACTCTAATCAAGGATGCTTGGCAAAAGTTTCAAGACTTGTATGGTCAAGTTGATGAGATTAGGGGATATCAAATTGATAGTGATCTCACCATGTTAGATCCCAAGAACTTTGATACTATACAAGATTATGTCACTAAGGCAAATGAGTTGAGGGCACAACTCAAAGATTGTGGCATTGATAAGAAGGATACTCAATTGATATTCAACTTGATAGGGAAGCTTCCACAAGAATATGCAGCATTTGTTTCTAGTTTCCAAACTCATAGGATGACAATGGGTTCAAGCTACAAAATGCCTACATTTGATGCTTTCAATGAAATGTTGATGATGGAACAAACTAAGTTGATAAGCATGGGCATTCTTAAGGCTTCTTCTAAGTCTCAAGCATTAGTGGCAAATCAAGGAAACAAAGGAAATCAAGGAAAGGACAACTCAAACAAGAAGAAATGGCAATCAAAGCCTAAGGATAAAGCACCATCTTCTCCACAACAAGGAGATTCATCTTCTTCCAAGAAAGATAATTCACCAAAGAGAGAAAGACCTACTTGTGCTTATTGTAAAAAGATTGGTCATGAGGAACATCGTTGCCATACTAAGAAGATTGATGAGCTTACACATATCATCAAAAAGCATAACATTGATTTGCCTAAAGTCTACAAGAAGGATGATTCATCAACTTCCACTTCCTCACATTCAAAAAGAAAAGGGCAAGCATTCATGGCTTCTACAAGTGGAAAAACTCACTCTTTTGGAACAAGAAAAGGAAAAGCTCTATGTGCTACAACAAATCATACTTCAGAGAGATGGCTTCTAGATTCAGGGGCTTCTCATCATATGGCATCTTCACAGTCTATGTTCTCTACATTTGAGCCTTGCACCATGCCACAGATTTTGATGGGCAATCATACATACATGGATGTGATTGGGAAAGGATCTATTGACATTGGGGATAACTCCTTCAATGATGTGTTGTGTGTACCCTACTTGACAAACAATCTCCTTTCTATCTATCAAATCACACATGGTGCAACTAAGAGAGTTGTGGAGTTCACACCTGACTCAGTTTTTATTAGAGACATGGAGACTAGAGCTATCATTGCAACTGGGTTGGTTGATCATGCATCTCGGTTATACTCCTTTTCAGATTTTGTTGATGATGATGATTTCACATTTGATGATTCTACACATGATGATCACACTTATTTTGATAGTTCAGATTTTGAGGAGAACTTTGGACACTTGAATTTGGGGATTCTCACATGTGACCCAGTTCTTGAGTCTTGTATTTCATCTTCTCATATTGATATCACATCACCTATTGCACCTGATGATGCAGATAGTGCGACAGTTTTGCCTTCATGTGATTCAGTGCAGCAGGATATTCATTGTCTTCTAGCTTCAGATTCATGGGATGATTACTTGACAGATATTACAGGTTTGTTTGTGGAATCCTACATTGCAGATTTGGGAGACATCATTGATGAAATTCATCTTCTCTTTGATGAAGATGATCCTTCTTCGATTGTTGTGAGGGCACACTCTGACCCTCTTGTTCATTCTCTACATGATCATTCTTTCGAGGTTGACATGATTGTGGATACTTATGTACAGCAGTTGGAGGAGGTCTCTTTATTCTTTGAGGAGACACATGAGTCTTTGGATATTGTTCTACATTCATCTTCACTAGATGTTGGAGTTCCTTTTTCAGCAGTGTGGCACAGTTTACCACCTTTGGAAGGGGTATCTTTTAGCATCGACATGGGGACACTTGAGCAGTTTTCAGAGATTCCTTTCATCATGAGTTTTCTTCATACATCTTCCCTTCATGATTGGGGAGACTTCATGGATACACCTTTGGTTTTGTTTCTTCCTAAGGGGAGGAATGTTGTTCGATGTTCATGGAGCAGTTTCTTCATACATCGACCTTCTATCATTGGTGCAGATTCTTCATTGAGGGAGGATCACAGTTTGACTTCTCTTCTTCTCTCATATGGGGGGGACTTTTTCCTCACATGGGGTTTTGTTCCTCACATACTTCTATGAGAGTTCTCTTGTATAGCTTTCATCTCTCTTTTTGGGGGAGGGTTTTTTCCCATTAGGTTTTTCTCTCTTTCCCCACTTTGTGAGAGATTTCATTGCATTGATTTGCATGCATTTGCATTTGTTGCACTTAAGGGGGGGTGTTGGTGTAAATAATTATTCATCATGGATATTATTACACTTACTTAAGTTTACTTAGGATAATGCATTTCATAGTAGTTTGGATATGAGACAGTTGGGTGTTTGTGTCACATTGGGATAGTGTGTGTAGGAGAAATTCCACCTCTTATGGTGTTGATCTTGTTATTACACTATCATATCCACTTATTGTGGAGTGATAATTCCACCTTCGGTGGGTGATCCACCTCATGTGGAATATTATATTATTTCTCCTACCTACCCACACCTATTTCCTACCTACCCTTTTTTCTCATTGAGCCACATGTCATGTTTGTGTGCTCATACATCCATATGGCCTTGCCTATATAAGCAAGCCTCTATTCATTGTATTGGAGAGAATCCAGTTGATTGTTGATCATTTTCTATTGATGAGAATACAGTTTATTCTTGTCCCATATTATGTCTCTATCTTGTACATTTCATTGACCTCTTGATCTTGGCAAAATCCAACAATAAGAAAGAATTAGATCAGAATTGAGATGGAATATCTAAACCTAAAATGCATTACTTTTAGGTTAGAAGTGTGGCAAGGATCTAATGAAATTATTATAAGTCAAGTTTTCTATTGTTATGTTAGAATTATGGATTGTAAACTTATATGGAAACTAACTTGAAGAAGTTGAGTATGTTTGCAGCCAACTTTGATCTTGCAAATTCATTTGAATAGTGGCAAGTTGATTGGTGAGTGCTTCAGCTAATCAAAGCTAAGTATATTGTTGTAGCCAAGCATATTTTGATCTTTGCAAGACACAATTGATCATAGGCTAAAGTTGCTTAGGTTCAAATTGGTCAAGAAGTGTTATGGACAAGGAAAACACTTCAAGCATTCACTCACTGTGATCTCTTGGACCTATAGGGACAATCCTCAGTCTCAGTTGCATTGAGTATTGCTGAAGCTAAATACATTGTTGCAAGTGTTGCATCAAGAGAATCAGTGTGGTTTCTCAAAATTATTGTTATGTTGTTTTGAATTATTATCAGGGTTGTATAGAGATACCTGACAATTCAGTGTTTTATGGCAGGACAATCATGTGTTGCAGATGTTCTCGCCAAGTCTCTTGAAGCTTGAGATAGACTTGGAGCTGTGGAGAACATCGCCTTGGTTGAGAGGGAGTCTCAACCTCTATGATACATTGTGTTGTATCACCCATCCTCTGCGGGCAATGTAAGGTGCTAGTGTAATCTTCTTAGGGAGAAGTGTAATTTTTAACCCTCCTCTGTGGGCAATGTAAGATGGTATTGTAATCTTCTCAAGGAGAAGTGTAATTGTTAACCATCCTCTGCGGGCAATGTAAGATGGTATTGTAATCTTCTTAGGGAGAAGTGTAATTGTTAACCATCCTCCGCAAGAAATGTAAGATGGTAGAAAAGATCCTCTCCACCCTCTGCGGGCAATGTAAGGTGGATCTAGTCTATGCTTGTGTGCGAGCTGGAAGACTATGTTATGTAGTTCCATTCTATGCTTGTGTGCAAGATGGAAGACTACAATATTTTGTTTATGTCTATTCCATTTCTTGCTTGTGTGCAAGATGGAGGATTATGTTTAGTAGACTCCATTCTATGCTTGTGTGCAAGATGGAGGACTATGTTTTCATTTTATTCTTATGGAGAGCAATGATTATGTATCTCCACTCTATGCTTGGGTGCAAGATGGAAGATTATGGTGTTACATTCTTCTTTGAGAGAAGACTGAGGTAAAGACAATGAATGATGGATATGTGTGATCAATGGCATGGAAAGACTCCATGATGTGCATGAATAAGTTGTGTATGTATTCATGACTTGCAAGTGTGCATGTTAAACTTTGAAGTGATCCTCCACAGGCAATACAAGATGGATACTATGGGATACTTGTTGTGATACTCTATCAGGAGTATTTGAAGTTGATAGCTAAGTTCGGATTATAATTTAAATATTATATGTATTACTTAGGGCTTGGCCCTAATCTTGTAACCTAGTTGTAAGATTATCCTTCTCCCTAATTAAGCGGGAGTGTTAATTATAATTAGGGATGGCGGATTCCAATTTCCATGGGCAACATTGGAATCCTCCCAAGGGGGTCAGCCTTTTCCCCAACATGTAGGGCTTGGCCCTACACCTCACAGCATCAAATGAAGATCCCACACTACACTCAAGCCAACATGCCACCATGTATTGGGCCAACTCTATCCTAATGCTTTCGGTTAAATAAATAAATTAAAGTCATTAAATCATAATGCAACCCAACATGATTAAGATTATTATTCCCCATATAAATAAAGTCCAACTTCACTCTATCATTCACTCATTCAGTTTTTCCATTCATGCAAAATATATGTGCCTACCAATGCGAATTCAAGAGGAAGACTATATCTCCAATTAAAGGGGTTTATCCCTGTCATATCAGCAAACTACACATGCCAGTTGTTGTGCGAAATTCATTAATCAAGAGAGAGAACTAAGGGATAAGGTTGTTGTCCATCAAAGAGTAGACTTCATGCATTACCAACTTGGGGTTTGGACTTGATTGTTGTTGGAAGGGTTAAAGGTGTAGATGTGACTACTTGATGCTTGTGAAAGTGCAGTTTTGTGGAAGACATTATCAGTCCTAAGTACAAACACCTTCAAGTACTTGAGATAAGTGTTGTAACCCTCATATGAATATAATTCATAATCAAATCTGAGGATCTTTTCTGGCTAGGTTTTTCATCTTAGGAGGTTTTCACAGGGTAACCATGTCTTGTTCTTATTTTGTTCATTTCTTTGTTATGCCTAAATCTGGAAAACTATAAATCTTTCATCTAATCAATTTAGTTAGAAACTAAATTCTGGTTTTCTAAGTTTATATTAATCTGAAAGTGTTAAAATATACAATTTTTAGATGGTTTTAAGGTCCATTTGTGATTTTCTATCCAAAGGTTTCTTACCGATTTCAAAATTTAGTCTAGAAGAAGCTACAAAGGAAAGAGCCCAATTAGGCCTCCTAGAACCAATTTTTGAGGTCTTCGGTTAAAACGATCCAAAGGACCCCCAAACTAGAATGGATTTTCTTCAAATATTCACTCAACCCCAAAGTATTTCAGTGGTTTTAATCTTCCCACCCTTCTTTGCATATAAAAAACTTAAAATGAGAATTTCAAGGGCTTATAGGCACTTGACCGGTAGCAGCAAGTAAATCTTGTCTTTGGACCTTCAAATGGAAGTCTTGAGAATTTCTCCTGCACAAGATGATCTATACTAACCTATTAAAACTTCCCAAAAGCTTGGGACTTTCATTTACATTCACCTCTACAGTTTGTGCTAACTTTTCATCTTGCCAACTCTAGCCGAGTTGCTCCTGGGCTCTCCTAGGGCAAGATGTTAAAAATATAAAATGATTCTTTCAGACCTCCTCTTTTCATACGTACACTTTAAAATAGGTTTTGTACCATGTCCCAAAATTTTGTGATGAAAACATGGTGGGATTTTATGGAGCACCCATTTTAGCAAAAACTGCTAATTACAAGCCAAAACTGGCTACTTGTGAATCAAATCACCAAAACAGTAGTAAATGTTAAATAAAAAGCTTGAAAATGAATAGCCTACCCTCCAACACAATACTAAGCCTAAATACATCATTGTATTCATGGATTGAATCCATTAAACCTTCAAAGAATGCAAAAATTGACAAAAAAACAATGAAAAGTGCAATCCATAATCTTGTATTTTGATTATTACTTCCAAAATCCAAGTACACCAACCTTGGTAAACATGTAAGAAAGGGTTTTTATATCCAAGAGACGTGTTAGAAAGTGTCTCTGTTCTCAAATGGGCTCTTCACAACAATCGAGCGGGCCTGATTTTACTTCATGTTCAGCTTCCGATTACCACCATTCCGTCGCCGAGTAAGAATTTCATTGTATTTGGATTCAAGTTTGTCTTTTTCATTCGCTTATAAATTGGGTGTCTTTCAATTGCAGTTGGGAAAATTCCTGTTCAGCGAGTATGTAAGAATGTGTTGAATGCGCACAAGGAGGATGAAAAGAAAAAGTTAAATGATTGTATGGAATTTTACTTACAGATTTGCTCCCAAGCTATGGTATGTATCTGAGCCCTTTATATATTTGAAGAAAAAAGTCCTTTTCACAAGGAAGTGTCTGAAAAAAAATTTCCATACTACAGGTGAGAGCAGAACCTTTGATAGTCGAGAAGGAGGATGTTTGCAGAGGAATTGTCCAGGTGGTTTCAGAGCTGGGTATCACGAAGCTTATCATGGGTAAAAGATCCAAGTACGCGGAACAATATTCCAGTTTGCATCATCATCGAAGATAGTTTTAGCTGTGCAGTGATAGTTTTCTAATTAAGCTCTGTACAGGAAATCGAATATGCAAGTAACAGGCAAAGCGGGCTACGTGATAAGGCACGCGATCAACTCCTGCGAAATATCGATTATCTGTAAAGGAAAACTTATAGCGGCGAGGGAAGGATCTGTCCTAGATAATGGTCAGTAATTTATCCGATCTTGTTTTTAAAAATGTGTTTTTGAACACATGAAATTTATAAGCACCGTCGTCGTTTGCTAATGTGCACATCGTCGGACGATTCAGGTCGATCAATGGCATTCCAATCAAACTTCCAACGGCATTTGGCCGCTTCAATTGAAACTCGGGCGCATTTTCCAGTTCAATCTCGTTTAGAAACTACACCCTCATCCATTAACCTTGAATTCCACGAATACCCATTGGAAGACATCAAAGCGACAACAGGGAACTTCTGCAACCATTCCAAACTTGGAGGCGGCGGATCTGGAACTGTTTACAAAGGCAAAATAGGACATGCAACGGTTACAGTGAAAATTGTAGGTGAGGACAGTTTTCAGGGCCGGCAGGAGTTCCAACGTGAGGTATACACATAAACATACAATAAAACACCCTCCATTTCTGCCCCCTTTTTTTTTAATATATCACGGTTTGCTTACAATCTTCTCTTGGCAGATCGATATTTTAAGAGACATTCGGCATCCCAATTTGGTGAAGGTGATAGGAGCGTGCTTTGAGGACGGATGTATACTTTATGAATATATGACCAACGGAAGCCTGGCAGATCGTCTGAGCTGCAAAGACTCCACTCCATCGCTTCCCTGGTATGCCAGAATTCGCATTGCCACGGATGTTTGCTCCGGTTTACAATTTTTACACAGTTTAGATCCAGATCCAATAGTCCACCATGATCTTAAGCCCGAAAACATACTTCTCGACCAGAATTATGTAGGCAAAATCAGTGACTTCGGCCTTTCTCGTCGTCTACATCGAGATGTGCACAAAGAATCGGAGCCCAAAGGCACATTTCCATACATGGATCCAGAATACCTGAGAAGCGGTGAATACTCTACCAAATCCGATGTTTACAGCCTGGGAATTATTTTTCTTCAGCTTCTTACCGGGAACCAGTAAGAAAGAAGAGACCGGACATTCAGCCAACTGTGATGCAAAGGCTAGATTTGCTTCGAAAGTTTACCATCGCTGCTACCGAGGCCTGGAGATTACCAATCTGAATCTGTTCTGCAAATTAACTATATAATAACAGATACAGCAGAAAATGACTATTGACAGTTATAGGAAAAAGCATACATCAGTCATGGGAAAACAACAACTTATAACTCAAGCGATGAGCAGAAATTAATACATATTAATTCTTAATTTTCCTGTACATTTCTGAATTTGCAGACTTAAGACACCATGTCAGTTTTACTGACTGTTGGTGTCAGAAGAGCAATGGTTATACACCCATGAGGGGCAGAATGTAAATATATATTTAATATAGCAAATAAAATTATTTTGATGAAATGTTATATGACTGTTGTTGTGAAAAGATCAAAGGTCATACACCCGTGAGGTGAATGAAAATATATATTTAATAGAGCAAATCTAATTATTCTGATGAAATGTTTACATATATTTTACAGACAGAATTATAGTTTAATTGTCATATAACTTTCTGAATGGAAAAGAAAATTAATAATTTACAAATGTGTTAACTTTGAAGATTAACATGTCAACATTCCTCTTTTAATCTCATGGAATTATCATGAAATTAGGCAATATTTTGAACTGCTCAAACTTCCCTCAACCTATCAGTTTGATGGAAACATTTTCTGACTGATCTGAAGTTTTTTTAACAATCCTATTACCATGACAAGTCTTAAAATTTGTTTCAACTAACATTGTTATGTTGACAAGGTTCAAAGTATTATAACTGCATAGGTTGCTTTGATGGATGTCAACTTTTAATAATGAGCTTGTTACTTTGATGGGTCTCAAATTGATAATGAGCGTGTTACTTTGATAGGTCTCGAATTGGGACATGTTTTGTCCATGCTATAATATGAAAAAATGACCAAACTTTAGTGGCTAATATGAGGAGTCACCAACTATCAATCTCAGGCAACTCTATATTATCACTTGAAATAATAATTGGAAATAGCACACATTGGGTGCAATCAATACATTGAAGTGTAATCACAATACCAATCACAAGGCATCTTCACTTGAACCTAACATATATTCCCTCATTTGGTAGATGAGAGAGAAAAATGACAACAATATGGTCTCCTTGATGGAGTTATTGGATAAGAGGCAACATTTTTATATCCATAGCATAAAATATGTGGAATACATTAGTAAGGATCAAGATCATAATAAACTACATCTCCAATGTTAGCAAAATCATTTGTCATGGGAAGTAGACTCGCTTCTTCAATCTTCTCAACAATTGAAGACTTATCAATTATACTAAGTGACAACTAAGAAATAAGCATTAAGTGTAGTTAATGTAGGTTCAATGAGGTCTATTACATCATTGGAGAATTTAAGAGTAACATCTTCACCATTATGCATACGCACTTTTTCACCATCAATAATAGATTAAAATCTTATAAGATTTAGTTAACAAATCAACCTTCGATCTCCACCTTGAATGATCTAGAAAACCAAAATTCATATGCCTCATACACTTTGAAGGTGGATCTAATAGATAACAATGTCTAGAAAAATGAGTATGCAAACTACATGGTGTACAAGGGTGTCGGTCAAAGCATTTACTAGGTAAATGACCTTGACATTCACAATGAGAACAAACTTGGATATTATTGGAAATAGTACACATTTCACTTGTTTTCTTAGAGTTTTCAACTTCACAAGAATCATCAACAAATTTTGACTCAACAGGTTATTTATTCATAATCCCCCCTCATACAAATTTTATAGGCTTGAAATATTTTTAAATATAAGAACCAACAAAACCTTGACAAACCAGACCACCTTTACCCCTATTTGATATCTGATATTCACAAACTCTTACAATGGGTTTGGGTGAAGTAGCAAATTTTGACTCAATAGGTTCTTTCTTTTGTGACATTGGTTATGTCAATTTTGGACAACATGTTTAGACACAACATTTTTCTTTTAATAGAAAGGAAGACAAGCCACATTTCCTCAAGTTCATATTAGTTTTAATTTCTTGCTTTATTAAAACGCTTGAAGAAGGGACATCACGCTTAACATCTTTTTGCTTTGTGTATCGTAATTGATCTTATAACTATAAGGTTGGTGAAATAGGATTCACGAGTCTATGCATTCGAACAAGGAATCCATTTCATGTAGGAGTACTGAGAAAACTGAGAAGGGTGGGGGGGGGGGGGGGTTGAATTAGTGTTCTTAGCCAAATTAAACTTTTAGTTCAACCTTTTAAAGAATGTATCAGAATTAGAAATGAACTAAGGACATAGCAGTAAATGTAATGACACTAAATGGTGTTAGAATCAATGACAATCCCAAAGACATTGAGAGGAGGGGGGGGGGTGTGAATCGGTGTCTAACTAGTTAGGAGAATATTTAAACTTATTAAGAACTTTGTATCCCAAAATAGTGTACTGGTAAATAAGAAGTAATGTAGTAAATAAGAATAACAAAGACAACATAGAGAACACACCATAACACAAGATATTAACGAGGAAACCCGGTGTGGGAAAAAAATCAGTGGGATTTGTGACCCACAATATTCACTCACTACCAATGAATAAATATTACTTACAATGAGGGGCTTGCACATGTAGGAAGGCTAGTAGCCTAGAGCTCACTGCTCAACTATAGAACAGAAGTCTCAATGACTTACAAAATGGATTAACAAAATATAATACAATGTACTGCTTCAGATCAACATCAGCTATGCCAGGTTCAATACTGGTTTAAGCTCAATCTATAACCAAAACCTTCGCTATCAACTTTATCACCTTGTACAAAAATATCATCTATACTCTCTCTGTCATACACCATATCAAAATGATCTATAAGATCTCATACATATATGAGCCTTTTACAATATACCATGTCAGCTTATACAAGAGATAAATACATTATAAAACAATAAACAAAAGTTTGTTCCATGTTGGCTTGAGTGCTGGTATGCATTATTGTCGTTGTCGGTGAAGTGCCCTGCTGGTGTATGTAGAAGTCTATTGCCGGTGTCGGTAACTACCGATGGATTGACAGATGATTGCCAGTTGGTTGCCATCAATGACAACATCAACTATTCTCATAAGAGTGTAGAATTCCAACAATCTCCCCCTTTGGAATTGATGGAAACACTCATGAGAAAAATCCAAAAACTATTCCAAAAACTAAAGTCCAAAAAGTTTCCAAAAAGATGTGCTCCCCCTCAACAAATGGTCTCGTCTGAATAAACAATTTTTCTCTCCACTACTCCCCCTTTGACATCAATGACAAAGGTTGTCAAAAACAGTCAAACGAGTGCAAAAATTTCACCTCAAATTTTGTAACCGGTTGGTTACAATCTGAAAAATATCTAACAAAATTAGATTAAGACCTTACATAAACCTTTTGCTGTCATTCAAGGTTGCCCTAGTCTGTTGGATCATGTCAGTGGGATAATGCATGTGATCTTGCAGTGATCATTCTCCTTGAAGTAATGCCTTAGATATTTCTATTCTTTGAGAAATAAGATTGTCCAACTTGGGACCAAGTTGATTTTTAAGTTCTTGGGCATTCGACCTTATCCTTGCCTTTTATTTCTCAAGTTTCTCTAATTTTTCTTTAAAACCCGCCATTTCTTGCTCAAAAACTGTTATGTGTCCAGATGAGCCAATTATGTTATCAGTTATGTCATTGATTTCCTTTTGTGTTTTACTGATCTCCTTATCTATGTCCGCTATCAGAAGGTGAGGTTTGCATGTTTCCCTTTATAGGTCTTTGTATTGCAAAATTTTAGAGTTTAGTGCTGGTAATAATGTATTCGAGTGTTCTGTACACTTCTTTATGGTGTCATCAAATAATTTGTCCTTCTCTTTTTCAACTCTCTCCTTTATTGTATCTTCATTCACTTTATCAATGGTTATTACATTGTCAACAATAAATTTGGACAATGTGTCCAATTTACGTAAAGAATCCTTAATATGATCTATGTTACAATTTGGTGCAATCAATTTAAGGATAGGTATAGTGTTATCAATTGCCTTGTAGGCCAATGTATTGCAATCTGTTATCTTTTTTATTGAATCCAAAAGTACCTTTGTAACATTGGTAGGTTTGAATTCACCTGTTGATGTGTCAGATATCTAACCAATTGCTTTTATTACCTCTGTATTTCCATCAGTTGTAACCATTTTACTTGTGTTTTCCTCTAGTGGGTCAGTCTAGGTTTGCATCTCAACTTGCAAGGATTTCTTAGACTATTTTGATATCCCAGTGATTGTTGATTTCTCTGCCTCAGTGTGTACCTCGACCTTAGATTGTTTTCTTGAAAGTTCAACTGCCAGTATCTTAGTCTCTGGTGGTCCTGTGCCAGCATCTATACCTTCATTAGGTTTTTTATTTTCTAACATTGCTCTGTTTGGGTTGGGATCTCAACTTTAACAGTTTCCACCGGTTTCTCTACAATGTTGCCATTGTCAACATTGTCATCCTTAACCTCTGAATTATCCTTGTCTACAACAATATTTACTTCCTAAGTATCCACATTCATGGTAAAAAGTATCTCAAATTCATGATTTGTATCATCATGTGTAACACCTTCAGTGTCAATAACCGGTGGATCGTCTATGTGTACCAGTGCATTATCCAAAGGTGGTGGCGGTAGATTGTCTGTAATCTTTATGTTTGGAATCCCACCAATCTTTCCTTTGCCCTTGTCCTTGTCCTTCTCATACACTTTAAATGTCTTTTTCAGTCGGTTCATTTGCTCTTGTTTTTCCTTCTCAACAAAAATTATATCCCAATTATCTATAGTTTCATCTGCAATCTCTTTTACTCTTCCTGCCATTAAACTTACTTCCTAGTGCCCACTGCCAAAAATAGATCAGTTAGCCTTAGAAATTAATTCATCAATTTCCTCTTTTGAATTTACAGGATGTACAGCTAGAAGTTTTTCAACTTTCAGTTTCTTATCTAATTCCATCACTACTATCCTTTTTGCTTCCAATCTCTTATAGAGTTCATTAGGTAAGTCATCTACAACTTCAATTAAAACCTTTTTATATATGTCCAAATGTAAACTTATATTGTTCTCATTGCTTTCCCTGTTAGAATCATTAAATGTGTTATACATTTTGTGTACATTAGCCAAATTTCCATCATCAGTTATCTCATTCAATAAATCATTCAAAGAAGGAGTAATAGGTTGTTGTTTATTCTTTGGTGTGAGTTCCTTGGGCGGTCCCCTTACTGCCTATTGTTTCTTTCTCGGAGTCCTTGCTCTCTTACATGAAGGAGAGGGTACCGGTGAAGGTTTTCTCTTCCTCCTTTCAACTCTTTAAAACTTTGTTGGTTTTTCACTGTCAGTTCTAGAAAATGTGTCAACTGGTGAAATATGTGCCTCTGGTTGAAGTCCTTCAAGCTCACTAGCCAATATGCCACTAATGTTCATTACATTTCCTTGATTTCCTTAACTTTCTTAGAAGCATCTCTAATGAATTTTTCTCTTTTCTTCCTTTTCTTCAACAAATTTACATCTCCTTCAATAGTCTCAGCACTACCAAAGACTTTTTCTGATGGTTCTCTTGGTACTTCCAGTAAAGCTTTAGCATATGTCTCCAAAATGGTAAGATCTACTTCATATCCCATTTCAGTCACCCAAATAGTCCTAGGGAGTACTGCCTCCATCCATGTCTCATCTCTTTTGATAACAAAATAGATTTATTTGTAATATTTGTCCACTACACTTTGTGGTATCCTTTATCTTGTTCTCATTTTAGCTTAGAAGGTTTTGAAGTAGTCTGTTATGTTTTTGCCTCTAGTGGTTCCCATGTCGGTAAAAGCTTCTTGTAGTTGCTTTCCTACCGGTATATCATATCCAAAGTCTTTAGGTCTTGTACCGGGGATCTCTTTAGTGAAATACAACATTAAACATAACAAAAGATTTTGAAAGTGGAATGTCCCTTCAAATCTCCTTTAATCTTTTTCAAATTGTCAATGAGTTCATCTTTTAACCATTCACACACATCTATCACTGCATTGTTATTTACCATCTCATAAGCATTGTGTATATAGAGACTAGAAACAGAGTTGAGGCAGTTGGTATGTGTGGCCTTGTAACCTAGCACTATACTTACAAATATCACATTGATGCCATTAATATCATTCACTCTTAGTGATCTATTGTCATATGTTGCTCCAGTTAGGCTTATCACTTTGTTGTTGGGAATCTTCTTTTTTTTATTAGGTGTGTTGTTGGTTGAGGGTAAACTAGTCACTACCCTAATTTCTTGTCAGGTTATTTTACAGACAAAATCCAACCATAAGAATTCTCCATGTGCTCTACTCAATAAAATCCTTACTACTTCCATTGCAAATTGAGGGATATTCAGAATTTCCAAAAAACTTAGAGCATCTATAATTTTGTGTTCGGGTTTAACAACACCATTTTCATCACAAATTACTTTAGCAAATATTTTCATCAATTCTTCAAAACCTAGTTCTTCTATATTGAAATGTATATAAATCCTAGGGTCTTTTGCAAATGGTACACCTTTAGGAATTTTTGAAAATGTCCCTACAGAGTCATCTTGCTTAGAAATTTCAGGAATTATCTTAAACACGGGCCTAGGGCATTTCACATTTTCCACAATGGTAGGGTAAGGAATAAACTGGGGAGCAAAAGAAGAGGCCATTGAAAAATACCTTTTACTACTTGAAAATATTCTGAATGCCTAAAGAAATCACTTCGCACATTTGCCTTGAACGCCTTCACTCAGTTTTTGTGCTCTCTGCTAATTTGAATGCTCGGTGAGTCGAAAATGATGAAAATTAGCTAATTTATAAAGACATTTCTTCCACCAACAACATTACATTCTTGTCAGTTAAGTGAAAACTTAACACATCTTCCAATAAGGAAGAAATATACCGGAAGAAATATATCTTCTCACCATCAATCAAGGGTAATCTGCATGGATTTCAACTTGCTGCAATACCCCCAAAGGGTTCCATTTTAGTTAGATGAAGAATCTCCCACCGGTGGAGGATTTCTCTATTCTACCGGTATAGAGAGAGTTTCATCAACTATCTGATCTCTCTTGCTAATCCATTGTTTTGAAAATTCTTTCTTTACCTCATCTACCTTTTCTTTTCCTTTCAAACTAGATCCTTTATTGTTTGTTAGTGAAGTCTTGCTTCTACAAAATTTAGGAATATGTCCAAGTTTTTTACAACATAACAAGTCACATTATTCCTCTGAATAGCCTGTCCATATCCTATGTCACTTTGCATTCTGCATTGATTAGATAAATGTCCATACCTTCCACAAACATAGCATTCCACATTCATTCTGCAATTTTCTAAATTATGACCAACTTTGTTGCATTTAAAATATTGACCGATCGGTGTATTAATATTTTGATTATTTCTAAATCTACATTGATTTTCTCTATGACCATATTTGTTGCAATTGAAACATTTGCCATTAAAATTATAAGCATTAGGTTTTCTTACCAGTTTGTTTTGATCTAGATTGTTTGTAGTACTAGAACTTTCTCCAGCTTCAAATTCAATTCCATTAGTATCTCCATTAGGTTTCTGACTTTTCATCGTGTCCTCAAGCTCCTTTGAACTTTTCTTGAATTTGTCTTTGTGTTTATTTGTAGTAGTCAACTCATTTTCTAGAATTTTCTTTTGTCTCATAAGCTTAGTTTTATCATGTTGCATGTGAATCAGATCTGTCTTCAACATATCATTTTCATGACTAAGTCTTAGATTTTCATTTCCAGCATTATTTTGTCTCCTAGTCAGGTCTTCTTCATTCTTCTTCCCGTCTTCAATGTCTTTACATAACCTCGTAGTCATATCTTGCATTTCATTCCTCATATTATTGTTTTCTTGTCTCAAATTGTTTGCAAGTTCTCGAAGAGTTTCATTTTCATCATCATCTTTCTGAATCTTCTCATAAAGTTCTTTTCTTTTTTATTTTGTGCTATAGAAAATTTCTCCTGAAGTCCTTTAATGAATTCCTGTGCAGTCCTTAGATCATCTTCAAGTTTGATATTCTTCAATTTCTCCATCTGTAGCAGTGTCAGAATCTTCCTCAAGCTGTTAGGATTTTGAAAATAGAGGACCAGGCTTTGATACCAATGGTTAGAATCAATGACAGTCCCAAAGAAACTGAGAGGGAGGGGTGAATCAATATCTCACTGGTTAGGAGAATATTTAAACTTATTAAGAACTTTGTATCCCAAAACAATGTACCGGTAAATAAGAATTAACACAACAAATAAGAATAACAAAGACAACATAGAGAACAAACCATAACACAAGATATTAACGAGGAAACCTAGTGTGCTAAAAACCTTGGTGGGATTTGTGACCCACAATATTCACTCATTGGTCAATGAATAAATATTACTTACAATGAGGGGCCTGCACATGCAGGAAGGCTAGTACCCTAGAGCTCATTGGTCAACTACAAAATATAAGTCACACTGACTTACAAAATGGATTAACAAAATCCAATACAATGTACTACTTTAGATCAACATCAACTATGTCAGGTTCAATACCAGTTTAAGCTTAGTCTATAACCAAAACCTTCATTGTCAACTATATCACCTTGTACAAAAATATCACCTTATACAAAAATATCATCTATACTCTCTCTCTCATACATCATATCAAAATGACCTATAAGATCTCATACATAAATGAGTCTTTTACAATATGCCATGTCGGCTTATACAAGAGATAATTATATTATAAAACAATAAACAAAAGTTTAATCTGTGTCGGCTTGAGTGATGGTATGCATTATTTCCGCTGCTAGTGAAGTGCCTGCCGGTGTATGTAGAAGTCTATTGCTGGTACCGGTAACTATCGGTGGGTTGACAGATGATTTCCAGTTGGTTTCCATCAATAACAACATTAACTATTCTCATAAGAGTGTATAATTTTAACAAATGGCGCATCAAAAGTAAAGTACAAAGTTCACAAAATAAAACACAATGATTTAATGAGTGGAAAACCCTCATTGTGAATAAAAACCACTGAGAAATGCCTCACTGACTTGATATACAAATAATTATTTACAGAGCTTCACTGTCTGTCTCCAAATATGTGTCACTAACAAAATAAAGTTCCTAATTGGCTATTTTTGAGTATGTCTCACTGACAAAAATAATATTCCTCACTAGCTAATGCAAAACAACATCGTGGTTCAAAAGAAACACAAAGTATAACCTTTGTTTCAATGTATACAATATGTCTTGAGTATCTCATTTCTCTTGAGATTTAGGAACTCAAATGTAACCACAAAATAAATTTGGCACTATACAATGATGTAAATCATTTATGCCCTTGCATACAACTTAAAACAAAAGATATATGCAAATCTTACCCTCAATATAAAGATAATTCTATTTCAGTTTTGATAATACAATGAAAACGAGAAAACCCCTCTTTCTAAAAAATATATTCTTTAAAAATAATCACTCTGCCTTTGAAGATTAAAAAAAACTTTTTCGTATAAGAAACCCCTTCTTTCTTTTTACAACTCTTCATACAAAACCATACTTCCAACTAATCTCAATAACTGAAATGGTAACTATTATAGTAACCCATTTAAACAACAAAAAATAAATAGCAATTTACCCTTAATCTTGTCTGCCAAAACTTGTGAAATAACCAGTAGATTTGGGTGTAAGATTACTGGTAAGAGACTAAAACACCTAAATAAAAAACATGCTTGTAATTGCATTTGCAACTGCCATTGTCTCTATAACAATCTTCTTCGAGCATTCCTTCAAGAAAGAAATCATTGTGTTTGATCATATTTTCTAGGGTTTGAAGACTAATAACTAACAATGCATTTTATCTTAAACAATATGATGGACTTTGCAATAAATATGATTTTCAAAATATTAAGAATGCCTTTTTAAATGCATAATAATCATATGATACCGAGACTTGAATAAAATATATTTTTGATGTGATTTTTTCCTAGGCCCAAGATAATGATTAATACCCAATGTTTAATGTCCAAGGTCAAAGACCTCATGGATGTGATTTTTTCTCAAGACGAAGGTAATGATTAATGCCCAAGATAATGATAATGTCCAAAATCAAAACCTATTATACCACTATACCATTAATACATCTTTGCAATCAAGCCATTGAATTATAAACAATCCTTGTATAACATGGTTGTCAATAACTTATCAACCTTGTGTAATTAATTTATTGATAACTTATCAATGAAATGTTAATAAGATATCAATCCTTATTAATAACAAGGATTTATAAGGTATCAATACCTTATGAATGACAAGAATTCATAATGTACCATATGACAAGAATGAAGAATCCTTACAATATGCAATAATATAATATAAGCATATATGTACTAACCATCTTATTAGTAGTCCACTGAATACCTAAATATGCATAAAAGTTGTATATCTATATTTCAAAACTGATCACTGTGTATTATCCACCTTGTAATCTATCCAATGACTATCTGAATATGCACAAACTTGTATATTTGTATGTCAGTACTGATCACTATCTATCATTGTCATATATGTCAGGAAAGAGAATCAAGAACAAAAAACATTATGAGTGTGAGTTGCAATGATAATAGCATCAAATGATACCAACATCAAATTCCTGCAACATAATCTTCTAATACCAAAACCATGTAATACTAAGAGCTTTCTATCTTTGTCATCAAGAGCAACAACTAAGAGGGCAATATTTCATGCCCACTGGTTACATTGGAAGGAGAATGATCAACTAGGCTCAATATTAATTGAGTGAAAAGTAGATGCAATGGTCATTTTTGTTGTGGATGGAATATGATTATGCAAATTGTAAAAGAAAGCACAATCTAGGATCAAATAAGTTGAAATGATAGTTTTCAACATGCACAGAAAGACAAGAAATCAGTAGAAAAATTCTAGAATAGGATCAAACAAAGAAGACTTTAACCAACTTACAGTCTAAATTTATAGTAAAAGAGGATGGAGCATGACTATTTTCTCATCTTGCTCCTAGGACTATGGAGATCTACTTAGCCCGCTCTTAGTAGTTTCAACTTCTATGAATTGTAGGTCCTGTAGCCCTCATCCTAATTGCTTTATAAATGTTTTTGTAGGTTTGTTGCCTATACTTGTACACATAAAAGAGAGAAAATTATAGGTAGAAAGGAGTTTCCCTAAGTCAAACCCTAGTTTTAGGAATTATCCTTGAAATTAAATTTAATTGAAATTGGATTGAAAGCATGTTATTAGGTAGCAAAGGCTAGAACTGAAAATGGAATAGTTATACCTTCATAAACCTTGTTGATGTTGAAATTCTAAAGATATTAATGTTGACTTGAATGAGTTGACTTTAGAAATGGAAATCATGGATGACATCACAAATGTATAAATATTTGAAGTCCCCTAATATTCAATTAGTTGATGCTTGATCTCTTTCTCATAAATTGAATTGTCTCCTTTTGTATCTATATTGTGTAGTCCATAGATGCTCTCTCAAAAGGAGGGATAATACCTTTCTTATACACCTTTTCCATGCATTTTGAGGTGTAAAGCTCAAAGTAGGCCAGCACGAGAAAAGATTCCCTACTTAACCATGTTGATCATTAAGTGATTCAACTTTAGGGCCAAACATGGGGGACCATGGCACTCTAAAATCCAAAATGGGATGGAGATGTTGGAATGAGATGCTAAAATAGGCTAGATCAAGAAAGTTGGGCATGGAAGGCCAAGAATGCTAAAAGAGGGTCTAGATGAGAAAAGAATTGCATTGGAATGCAATTTACGATGCTACATTTAGCCCCCACTTTTTTGGGAGTATGAACCTACATCCATACTTGTCAGAAAGTAGATCAAAGTAAAAATATCTCTCATCAAGGTAAAAGAAATAAGGATCACCAATCCCCCACTGACTTAGGACATCATCAATCTAAAACAAGACAAAAGGTGCAAAACATGAAGAGAGAGAGAGAGAGAGAGAGAGAGAGAGAGAGAGAGAGAGAGAGAGCACTAATATACTAGCTGAGTAAGGTTAAACTTAATATAAGTCATGTAAAGTGGTGCAATGGAGAATTGAAATAGTCTAGCAAATTGTGTTATTCTAGTAAATTCACCTCAAGAATAACTAAGAAAAGCATCATACGCTTAGGTAGATGCCAAAGAAATGTTGCAAAGGATAATCAAGGAAAGCATTGTATAGAAGAAAATATAATAAAAGGGAAGAGTGAAAGGAAAAGGGCACATTTCTCTAAGTAATCTGGAAAAAAATAACTCCAAAAATTGATTGGTAGTGTGTGTATAAAGTTTAACAAAGAGTAGAGTGTATGCCCCTCGTTAAAGAAATTATGTAAGCTTTACTAGGAGCATTACAATTAAGGTAGGATACATACATCCAAAGACAAGCACACTAAACCACTATGATATGGCCCCAAGCAAGGACAAAATCAAGGTAAGTAGAGAATATGACAATAAGGGACCCACTAACTCTAGAGTCAGTATGTGCATATGATAACTCATGTATATCAAGTATAATTGTATTGATTTGACCTCATCCTTCAAAGGTAGTGGAACTACAAGCACATTTGAAGAAGAACACATAAGATAATATAAAAATGTATTTTTGGGTCAAAATGGAAGAGACCAGAAAGAGATCTCGATGCCTTACATCATCCCCAAGTAGACAACATAACGACACATCTACAAATAATATCACATGTACAACATTACATTTATACATAATTTAGAAGAATCTAATAGTTCTGATACTAATTGTAAAGAGCTGAAGCAAATACCTAACAAGATGAGAGGGGGGGGGTGAATCATACAAAGTTAAACTTCCATAAAATCAACAGATTCAACCTCGGTAAAATATACTTCAACAATATAACAAAAAACTACTAAACATGCAAACTCATAAACATATAATCATCATAAAACTCATAACACCATATTTAACGTGGAAATCCAAATAGGGAAAAACCATTGTGGGATTTCGGACCCACTAAGAAATATACTCTTCTAGAGTATGCTCGGTTAAAAGAAAATCCTGTTAAAGATTACAAACACATTGCTAAATGTGACCCAATTAAGGGATTTCCCTCAGATCTGTTAGGATCTTCACTTTGTTAGAAGTGACCTTGTGAAAGGATTTCAAATACTCATTTAGAATGTTACCCTGCTAGAGGGTTCACAAATAAGACTGTTAAGTCCACTCGGTTAAGAGATTTCTCTGTTATTCATAATAAACAACAGTAGTAAATATATTTGTAACTTCACATCTAAAATGCTAAAGCAGATTCTTATTTTCTCAAAACAATCTTGTCATAAGACTTATCTAGTCTTCTGTTGGGCTTCCTTACTCTGTTTTTCAAATAGGTCTTCAAGCTTCTGTGCTCGGTAATCACTATGTAGTATCCCTGTGCTTACACTTTCCCGCATACATTGTTCATCAACAATTTCTTATTTATAAACAATTCTCACTCCTTAATTTATTTGATTAGATTTCCCATGATCAATCTTAGCCATCAGATCTTGAATCTTGACTAGGTTCAATGCATCTTTTGATCAGAAAATGTTTTACCTTGCCTCGAGACTTGCAGTCCTTTCTTGGAACTTGTACAAGGTTATTGCGGTTCAATCTGTGTTGTAGATCTTCCTGCTGATTTTTCATTGCCATAGATCCTTAGCAAACTTCGTGCGCGACATTCCAATCATTTATACATCTCTAGTTAATCATTGTCCTTCATTAAATAATGCTTGTATTCATCTAATGCGCTCTGTCATAACTCGGTTGCAACTTGGTAAATACTAAAGTTTACTCGGTAGACATTCCGCCTTCATTAACCGATATCAATAACCTTAGGGTTTACCGACTAGGTTCTTTGCTCGGTGACATAGTATAGTATTAACCTTATAATTAACAACATATGTAGGATATCAAAACAATCTAAATATCATCATCTCATCATTGTCTAACTTGGTAATAGTTGCCCATTGAATAACTTATTTCTCCCCTTTCTTATCAAATTCTTTCTGTGTCACTTACCGACATCTTAATTCTCTTCAAATCATTCTCCTCAAGATATGGCAACATCATACTGAATCAGAAAATAAATTTCTTGACATCAATGACAAAATAATGTTCTAAAGATAGTTATCATCCTTTTTTAGTTATATCAAATAATCTTCAACAACCTTCTCAATATCCTTAATGAATATCAACAATCTTTCTATCTACTAAAAATGCTAATAATCTCCCCCTTTGGCATTGATGACAAAACCAAATTTTAAATGGTAATAGCAACAAGATATTCAAATTGATCCAGATTCAGATAGCTGTTAGACTTCTCCTGTTATCCTTGAGCTATAGACTTCTTTTGAAAGTTTTCTCCCCCTGTCATTAGTCTTCTGTTATCTTCTTCATTTAGGATTTTTACCATTTAGTCTTCTCCCCCTTTGACAACAATGCCAAAAAGTAAAAGAACTAAATCATGATTTCTTCCTTTGTGAAGTGATTTTCCTTATTGTGTATCATCTTAGTCTCGGTCAGAGTGACTTGTTTCTAAGCACTATTTCCTACACAACTTTAGAAAACCTTCTAAAGTGTAAATCAGCATCAATCCACACATAATATTCAGTAGATTCATCAAATTGATGCTTTCACCGAACTCGGTCAGTGAGTAGAAGATAGGGGTAGGACCCCTAACTTGCTTCTGAGATACTCAAAAGTATCCCTTGGCAATGGCTTTGTGAAGATATCTACTAATTGCTCCTTTGAACTGATATATTCCAGTACAACTTTCTTCTCTTGAACTTCTTCTCTGAGATAATGATACTTTATAGATATATGCTTTGTCTTGGAGTGCATCACTGGATTCTTTGAAATGTTAATGGCACTAGTATTATCAAAGAATATAGTTACTTGCTCGGTAACTTATTCATTTATACCTTCCAACAATTGTTTGATCTATGCTATATTTGTACAATTCAATGCTGCAGCAACATATTTAGCTTCTGCTGTTGATTGTGAAATACATCCTTGTTTCTTGCTAAGTCAACTTACTAGTCTTTCTCCTAAAATGAAAGCTCCACCACTTGTGCTATTCCTATCATTAATGTTGCCTGGCCAATCAACATCAGTATAAACTTTTAAATCAAAATCATTCCTCTTTTCATATACTAAGCCATAATCTTCAGTGCCTCTCAGGTATCTAAAAATTCTCTTGATTGTTGTCATATGGGTCTCCTTGGGATCTGTAGAAAATATTGCTACAATACCTACTGCATGTGCTATATCTGGTCTACTATGCACAACATATTGCAACTTCCCAATCAATAGATGCAGATTCATCATTCTTTGATAATTTACAGTTAGTAGTCGTAGGAGTACTTACTGGTTTAGAATCTTGCATTCCAAATTTCTTCAAGATTTCCTTTATGTACTTGGATTGAGTAATGAAAATCTCATCTTTCATTTGCAGTATCTGTAAACCTATAAAATACTTTATCTCACCGATTAATGAAATCTCAAATTCTTTGCTCATTTCATTTCCAAAGTTCTTGCATAAGGTGTCATTACCACAAAATATAATATCATCAACAAATATTGTTGAGATCAGTATACCATTGTTGTCATCATTCTTCATGTACATGTTGTTATTTTCACTTGTCCTTTTAAAACCAATCTTGATCAAGTAAGAGTGCAGTCTCTCATACCATGCTCTAGGTGCTTGCTTCAAACCATATAAAGCATTGTTTAGTTTACATACCTAATCTTTATTCTTGTCTTCAACAAATCCTTCAGGTTGTTCAATGTAAACTTCTTCTTCTAGTATACCATTCAAAAATGCAGATTTAACATCCATTTGATATACCTTGAAATTTTTGAAAGCAGCATATGCCAACAATGTTCTTACTCCCTCAAGTCTAGCCATAGGTGCAAAGGTCTCACAATAATCTATTCCTTCTTCTTGAGCATAACCTTTGCAAACTAGTCTTGCTTTTTTGCGAATGACCTCACCTTTTTCATTTAGCTTGTTTCTGAAAATCCACTTTGTACCGATTACATTTTTGTCCTTTGGTCTTGGAATCACTGTCCATGTGTCATTCTTCTTGATTTGATCAATCTCTTTTGTGATAGCATTTACCCAATCTTCACTATTAAATGCCTCTTTTACTATTCTTGGTTCAAATTCAGAAATCAGACATGTGTTCTGTCTCAGTTTGTTCCTTGTCATCACTGGATCATCCTTATCTCCTATAGTCTAACTTGATGCATGATATCTTCTGACATATTTGGCTAATATAGGCTTGGTAGACTCTGTATGATCTTCTTCATCACTCGGTAACTGGACATTATCTACATTTTCTTTAGCAGCTTTCTCGGTAGAACTTCTTGATTGAACATAAACAAATTCTTCATAATCTTCTAGTTCTTTGGAATTTCCTTCATCATTTCTTTCTATAAATTCATCAATTTTCACATTTTCACTTTCTACTATTTTGTTAGATGATTTGATTAGACATTTAAATGCTTTACTTCTAGAAGAATAACCAAGAAATGTTCCTTCTTCACTTTTCTGATCAAAATTTCCATTCCTGTCATCTTTGTGAACATAGCATCTACTTCCAAAGATTTTTAAATAACTTACATTAGGTTTCTTATCATACCAGATTTCATATGGTGTCTTCATAGTTCCTTTCTTCAGTTGAACTCAATTCAGGGTGTAAACTGCTTTGCTGATTGCTTCTCTCCAAAATGTTTGAGGTACCCTCTTTTCTATCATCAGGGTTCTGGCACAATCTACAATTGACCTGTTTCTTCTCTCGGCTGTCCCATTTTTCTGAGGTGCTCTTAGTGCAGATACTTGCCTTTTTGTACCATGATTATTGTAGAATAAGTTAAATTCATCAGAAGTGAACTCTCCTCCTCTATCAGATCTAAGACATTTCAATTGTCTTCCTGTTTCATTTTCAACTCTTGCCTTGTACCATTTAAACATTTGAAAAGCTTTTGATTTTTCTTTTAAAAACATGACTGACATAATCATTGAGTAATCATCCACAAATAATATGAAATACTTATCACCATAATAACTTTGAACTTTCATAGGACCACAAAGATCAGTATGTACTAGATCTAAAATTCCTTTAGAAGTGTAGGACTTACTTGTAAAGCTTGATCTTGTCATCTTACCCATCTTGCATCCTCGGCATATAGCATTCTCAGGTTTTTCCAGACTCGATAGACCTCTTACTCAGTCCTTCTTACTTATTTTGATTAGATTATCAAAATTTACATGACAAAATCTTTTATGCCATAACCAGGTATTATCTATCTTTGCATAAAGACACTTGTTCCGAGTTGAGTCAAGATGAAATGCATTACCTTTTGTTTGTGTCTTGGTAGTAGCTAACTTTCCATGCTTGTCATGAACTTTGACAATTCCTTTCTGAAATTCTATTCGGTATCCTGTATTGTTTAGTTGTACTACACTCAATAAATTGTATTTCAATCCTTCAACCCAGTATACATCATCACATTTAGCATTTTCAAGAAGTGTTATAGATCCTTTACCTTTCACTGGACATGGTGCATTATTACCAAATCTTACATAGCCTCCATCATAGTCTTCTAATTTTACAAACTTGTGTTTGTCACCTATCATGTGATGTGAGCATCCACTGTCTATGATCCAAGAATCATTATTATTTATGTGAGATACTAGGGCTTTCTCTTCATACCTTTCTTCATCAGATCCATCTTTAATAGCCACATAAACAACTTCCTCAGTATCAATTTCATCAGATTTGTCATCATTGGATTCCTCATCGACTATTAAGCATGTCTTTCTATCTCTCCTTCTAAAGTCTCGGCGTCCTCTGTATTGGTTGTCTTTCTGCCTTTCTTCTTGGTAATCTCTCTTTTCACTAGATTCTCTATCAGGATAGTTAGAAGCCATATGTCCTATTTTATCACAATTGAAACATTTCAAAGGTAGATTTCCTTTATACTTACCTTTCCCTCCTGATAACCTTCTGGCTAATAATGCTTCAAACTCTTCTTGCTTCTTGATTTGCTCATATAGTTTGTGCACTTTTTCCATGTTCTTGTGAAATATTTCACTTGCTCCACTGTGATCCCCTTTAGAGTACTTACTCATTCTATCATTGTAATCATCAGATTCATCAAGATGAAAAAAACTGAATGTAGATTCTACTTTATTTACTGAAGACCCACTGTTATCAAAATTACTTAAGTCAAATGCATGTAGCTTACCAATAGTAGCATCCAAAGAAACTGTCATGTTAGGTATAGACCTCAATTCATTGATTGCAGAGACTCGAATGGCACAAGTTGGTAGAAGGGTTCTCAACAACTTACTTGTTATATCATTTTCTTCTATAGTTCCACCTGCTCCTTTAATTTGATTGACAGTCTCCTTTAATCTTGTATTGTATTGTGTTATGTTCTCACCTTCATTTATTCTCATGGATTCAAGTTGTCCTCTTAGACTATGTACTTTTTCTCTTTGAACATGTTCATCACCACCATAAACAGATATGAGCTTAGTCCACATTGCTTTTGCATCGTTATAGCCTTATAGGTCATTAAACTCTAAGTCAGTCAATGCTGATGTTATCTCAATCATATTGGTGCTTGGTGCAATGTAATCATTCTCCAGATAATATGTTGCATATTCTCTAATACTTGATAAATGCAGCTTCATTCTTTTCTGCCATGTTGAGAAACTTGATTTGTTTAGCTTTGGTGAATCTCTTTTATACATCTTCGGATCTTTGCCTCCAGTACCTTTAAACTTTTCTACTGGAGTCCAAAGCTCTAATACCAATTGATAGTTCTAATACTAATTATAAAGAGCTGATGCCAATAGCTAACAAGATGAGAGGGGGGGCGGGTGGATCATACAAACTTAAACTTCCATAAAATCAACAGATTCAACCTCAGTAACATATACTTTAGCAATATAACCAAAAACTGCTAAACATGCAAACTTATAAACATATAATCATCATAAAACTCATAACACCAGATTTAATGTGGAAACCTAAATAGGGAAAAACCACTATGGGATTTTGGACCCACTAAGAAATATACTCTTCTAGAGTATGCTTGGTTAAAAGAAAATCATGTTAAAGATTACAAACACATTGCTAGATGTGACCCAATTAAGAGATTTCCCTCAGATCCCTTAGGATCTTCACTTTGTTAGAAGTGACCTTGTGAAAGGATTTCAAACACTCATTTAGAATGTTACCTTGCTAGAGGGTTTACAAATAAGATTGTTAAGTCCACTCGGTTAAGAGATTTCTCTGTTATTCAGAATAAACAATAGTAGTAAATATATTTGCAACTTCACATCTAAAATGCTAAAGCAGATCCTTATTTGCTCAAAACAATCTTGTCATAAGACTTATCTAGTCTTCTGCAGGGCTTCCTTACTCTATTTTTCAAACAGGTCTTCAAGTTTCTGTGCTTGATAATCACTATGTAGCATCCCTATGCTTACACTTGCCCGCATATATTGTTCATCAACAATTTCTTATTTATAAATAATTCTCACCACTTAATTTCTTTGATCACATTTCCCATGATCAATCTTAGCCATCAGATCTTCAATCTTGACTAGGTTCAATGAATCTTTCGATCTGAAAATGTTTTACCTTGCCTCGGGACTTGCAATCCTTTCTTGGAACTTGTACAAGGTTATTGCGGTTCAATCTATGCTGTAGATCTGCCTACCGATTTTTCATTGCCATAGATCCTTAACAAATTTCATGTGTGACATTCCAATCATTTATAAATCTCTAGCTCATCATTGTCCTTCATTAAATAATGCTTGTATTCATCCAATGCGCTCTGTCATAACTCAGTTGCAACTCAGTAGACATTCTACCTTCGTTAACCGATATCGATAACCTTAGGGTTTACCGGCTAGGTTCCTTAGGGTTTACCGACTAGTTTCTTTGCTCAGTGACATAGTATAGTATTAACCTTATAATTAACAACATATGTAGGATATCAAAACAATCTAAACATCATGATCTTATCATTGTCTAACTCGGTAATAGTTTCCTATTGAATAACTTATTTCTCTCCTTTCTTATCACATTCTTTTTGTGTCACTTACCGACATCTTAATTCTCTTCAAATCAATCTCCTCAAGATATGGCAACATTATATTGAAAGAAAATCAATTTCTTGACATCAATGACAAAATAATGTTATAAAGATAGTTATCATCCTTTTTTAGTTATATCAAATAATCTTCAACAACCTTCTCAATATCCTTAATGAATATCAACAATCTTTCTATCTACTGAAAATACCAACAGAATCAAGATAAAAATGTAGGAATGTCATAACATGTCATTCCCTTTATCGCCTTGTGCCAATGGATCAACAAGGGTCATCCAAAGAGAACCTAACAAAATAGAGAGAAATATCAAGCAACATAACATAGGGGAAGCACATTATAAATAATAAAACACTAAAAATAGAATCCATGACATGAATGATGCTAGTCAAGAAAATCGTCTCCCCCCCATCTTGCTTAACATAATTTAGGGATGGTGGGAAAGATGCAAGAGGAGCAACCTCAAGAATAGTAGATAGAGCTAATGTGAGTTCCAAACAAGGGCCATTCTCTCATTATGGATCACTTTGTTTGTCACTAGGAGCTAGGATTAATGATTTAGAAAATCTTAAAGATAAATCATGATTTATTTTGATAATCTTATACATATTATCAAAATTATTAAATCAACATTATTATTTGCATCAACATTATCACCCATGTCATCATCTAAATTAATCACAATAGGATCTTTAATGCAAAAAGAATAACTATAATGCTTAGATATTTCAATAATATTAAGATTTTCTTCCTACTTTGAACTAATCATAGTTTGGTCAAATTGGATTAAAGCATTAGGAGTGTTTTAGAATGATGTCTTTGGCATCAGCCTCGAGTACTATAGTTTCTTTTTTTTTGTATTATAATTTGAGAAGACATGGGATTAATCAACATCAACTCCTCTTCTTCCTTTCTAAATGGAAGAACAAAGGAACCTCACTAGGTTGAGAGAGAGAGGATCCTAAATGTTTGTATGATATATTAGGTGGAAATAAAGTATAAATAACAAGAATGGAAGGTGTGGGAAGGAATCTCATTCTAGAATGAGGAGTTGGAACATCCTTAGATATAATAAACATGGAAATAATTTCATGTTTATATTTCGAGTACGATAAGAGAAAAATGTCTTGATGAAGTTGTAATGGTTAAGGTGTTTGAGGCCAAAAGAAGTCAAGTGAAAAGTTTCCATGACTCACTAAAGGCTTATAAAGACTATGATTTCTTGTGACAATTTGTGAGGAAACTTCCAATACTTATAAATAGCAGAAGAAATAGATTTCATGGAAGTAAGCCAACTAAGTCCTAGTTTTACTTAGAATTAATTGGATATTGGGATAAAAAAAAAGGTGACATCTAAGGACTTATTAACAACTTCAACAAGAAGGATAATATAAACATGGGTAGGGAAAGAAAAGCTATCATAAGTCTTAATCACCACATCATATTTGTCATAAGATTCTTGATAAAATTGTCTTGTAAATATATGTTCTCTAGTTATAACATTCACCATACACATAGGGTCAACAAGAACTCCCTATGAAAACTTACCATTAAGTTGTTCGAAATGTATAAGCATCCATCAGGTGCCTTAATAATCTCCTTAGGATCCAAGATAATGTAAGGTCCAAGCTTAGATTTTGTTTTGGGTTTGGGTTGGTCAATAAGATTGACAACATTGTTGGTATCAACACAAGTATTATCAATAATCATGATTGTAGGGTTGCTAGGAACAAAAATATTGGTAGAAGTGGAAGGTAATAATTTTGTAGGCTCAATAGAGTTGGTAGAATGAGAAGGCAAAAAATTGGTATAGATTTATAAATTTTGGTTAGCGGGTACAACTAGTTTGTTTCCTTTGTCATTGACACCCGCAATAGTTTTGGTATTGGAATCAATGAGGTCCTAGATAAGATGTTTCAACATATAATGATTCTCAGTATCATGGCTAGGTTGAAAACTTGGTATTGGAAAAGGGCTTTGGGATCACATGTGGGAAGGTGACAATAGTTTGAATAGGTCACGTGGTTTGATATGAGGAATTTTCAAAACATTAGCATTAATCAATTGCAACATAATATTATGTAAAGATTTAGAAAGAGGTGTAAAACTATGACTTAGTTTAAAATATATAACAAAGGATCCACATTGGTGTTGTATCTGTCACTTGTGTATCAACATTGTTTGAAAAATTATATATATTAATGTATCCTTTACATTTGGTTTTTGAAACTTTTGGAAAGCTTTTTTAGCAACATCATTCTTATTAACTAGATAAATAGCAGTAGATGACTCAAATTTTCTCACTTGAAGCTAATAATTATGAAGCACTGGATAATTGATTGAAAGAAATAAACTCAAAAAGTAATAACTTATCTCTAATGTCTTTTTGAAAGTTAGAAATGAAAATTCTTTGAACATCCATACTAGGCACATCATAAGATATTTAAGCATGCAATTTATATTTAAATCTACCAATAAAATAAGTCGCTTATTAATTAACACCTTGTTAACAATGAATCATATTAGTTAAAGAAATTTGAGGAGCAATACTATTTTTAAATTATTTAATAAAAAAGTGAGCCAATTTTTTAAAAGAGTTGATAGAATGAGGAGGCAAATAACAAAAACATTGCAAGGCCTTGTCTCTAAATATCCTAGAAAATAATTTAACCATAAGTCTAAGATCATTTGGAAATTCACTACACAATTTTTGAAATGTTTTCACATGAGTCAAGGGATCATGACCTTTTCTATTACATGTCTGCAAGTTTGAGATTTCAATATATTGAGAGATGATGGTATGAATGATATCTTGGTAAAGTGGGCTAGCAATGTAACAAGTGGGGATGTTAAACTTGGATTGGGTCATGGAAGCAAGCCCTTGTTGCAAAAATGAAATAATTCGGGCTAGGTTATTAATGGTTGCTTCAATGGATAAGTTGGTATTGGACAAATTTGATAATTAAGGATGTGCAATAATATAGGAACTGGATGGAACATTGGAATATGAAAATCAGAAATTGTGGTAAGTAGGTATAGGATATGGTTGGGAAATACATGGAGCTATCATCGAAGGAGGTATAATAGGAATTCTTCCAAGACTAAAATGTGTAGGATTGACATTTTGTGTAGATACATAGCCATTATAAACAGATTATAAGTAATTACATTAGGAAATGATGTTGGGGTGAGAATGGGATTTTCAATATTATTAGGAGGATTCAAAAGATTAAGAACCTTAACACAAATTTACATGGAAACGATAGTATCATTCACAAGATAAGATATGTCACACAAAAATCAACACTATTTTCATCATTTGAACTATCCTCCTCAACTGTTGAACCAAGGGAATTGCCTCACTATGTGAGTGTTCTTGACCTATCAATTGTTCAAGATTTTTCAAATCATGGACAATATTGACTACTTGGGTAGGAGATACTCATGTTAGGGAGTCATCCTCATCATGTGAGAAGTATGAGAAGAGTTATTTTCAACAATGTTAGGTATTTCATTTGTAAGCATAGAAGTTTCACCTAAGTTCCCATGGAAAATGTTAGTTGAATTAGGCTCAACACCTCTTAAGGAAGCCATAAGTCTATAACTTCTTATCTAGGGATATTAGATATAGGGATCAAATTCATAAAACTCATGAAAAAAGATAATTTTATAAATGTTTAAATAATATAAATCTTTAACAAATTGACTATTCAAACATTGCATTAAAATAAAGAAAATTCGAATCTCCAAATGCATAAATATAATACAAATTAGATCTACACATTCAAATCAGATATAAGCATAGGATAATTTGGGTTCACATAAACATAAGGTTGGTAAAAAAGATTAAAAGGTCTATCCATGCAAAAAAGGAATCTATTTCATGCCCATCAGTTACATTAGAAGGAAAATAATCCACTAGGCTCAAGATGACTTAAGCATAAAATGGATGCAATGGTCCTCTATTGTGGATGAAATGTGACTATTAAAATTATAGAAGAATGCACAAACTAGGATCAAATAGAAATGAAAGTTTTCAACATGTAGAGAAAGACTATAAAATAGAAAACTAATTCAAAAAAAGGATCAAGTAGAGAAGCATATAACTAACCTGTTGTCTAACTTTCAATCAAAAGTGGAGGGAGCGTAGCGATCTACTTGGCCTGCTCCTGGGACTATAACAATTTTCTCATCTCACTCTTGGTAGTGTCAGCTCTGACAAATTAAAGATTGTAGCCCTATTCTTGATTACTCTATGCCTTCTTTTGTAGGTCCATAGTATTGTCAAGAAGCAATCAACTTGTGTCTAAATCCATGAACAATTTATCCAAGATTCCCATGGTAAAATCACAAGGGATAAACAAGTGATCAGTCAAATCTTCCTATTATTAGAAAAGAGGATATTTTTTGACAAGATAAACTCATCTCCTAATAAGATTATCCATTGTGAGGATCCTATTGTGGTTGGTAGTTACAAAAAATGAGCAACTTTTGCAATGATACTCCTGTCCTAGATAAGCTTCTTGATGTAGTCCTTGACCCAACATTGTGATCTCCCAAGTTGTCAGCCAAGGAAATATAGAATTTTCCTTTTGAATTAAGGAACCAAACAAACTCATCCTTCCTTTTTTGATTGAAAATATGATAATCACCTCTGGTTTCTAGAAACATAGACGTCAGCCCCCATCTTGGAAGAATATGAAAAAAATTCATTTAGGTTTTCCCTCCCTTCGATCCACATAATCAAACAAATTGACTCCAAAGTGTTGGGTGAAATAAATAATAAGTTCCTTAAAGGAAAGGAAGAAGCATAGTGCAACATTACCCACTAAGATGTCTTCCCAAAAATTAAGCCATGTTTTGAAGTATGCTTCTTGAATTGAGGATATTTTTCTAGATCTCCAAACCTTCGAGAGGAGAAGAGAAAAGGAAATTTTATTCCATCGCATATTTGTCTTACACAATTTTTATATGGTCATTGTTTGAATAAATGAAATTCCTTCCTATCTTAGCTATAAGTGTTTTGTTCAATGGTTGTAATTTCCTCAAACCAAGTCCACCAACAGTTTTGGGTTTGCATGCAATTTCTCATTTAACCAAAGCTAACCTTCTCTTCTTTTCAACAATTATTCATAGAAACTTTTTCAATATTTTCTCAATCTTTTCCACTACTAAGGATGTGATTTTAAACAAGGACATGTAGTACACTAGGATTTTTTAAAGTGTGTCTTTCAAAAGTTGATACTTACCTGTCTAAATGAATAGATTACCCTTCCATCCTACAAGTTTTCTCTAAATCCTTTCATGATCCCAAACCACTGTTTATATGATAGTTCCCTAGTGGCAAGTGGAAGACCAAGGTAGGTTTCTAGTAGAGACTCCCTCCAAGAGTTGATAATATTAATGACTTTCTTCTATAATATAACTTTAGTATTGAAGAAATATAGAATACTTTTAGTTTAATTGACATAATAACTTGAGATACTAGTATACCTAATGTGGATCAACTTCCATCACTTGGATCCATGAAAATAAGAGATTCCAAGCATGGTTGTGTCATCCACAATTTCTTGATGGGAGGTATGAGAAAGAGTTAATGCAGGTTGCACACCTTTCAACTTGTTTTGGCCAATGGATCTATGAATGTTTATTTCTAATACTTCAACAAAAAGAATGAATAAATATAGGGAGAGAGGATTCCCCTAACATATCCCCCTTTCACTATTGAAGAAGATTTTTGCCACCCCATTAACAAGGGCTGAAAATCTTGGGGTTATCACATTTTTTAATGAGACATTTATTATTGTCACTAAAGCTAAATTTCATAAGAGTAGCGAATAGAAAGTTCCAAGATATGGGATCACAACCTTTGGAGATATCAAGTTTGAGTAACATTCCTATTTTCTTATTATTCACCATGGATTGAATAATTTCATGAATACTAAGAAACACATCAAGTATTTCCCTCCCTTGCACAAAACCTTTCTAATTGATGAAAACAAGCTTAGATAGAAAATGATTTAGTCAATTAACCATCACTTTAGAGATTACTATATAAAAGAATTTACAAAGACTAATAGGATGTAAATCTATAAAATAATTCACCTATTCCTTTTTGGGGATAAGCACAATAAATCTAGTGTTTATTTTCTTCAAAAAATTACCTTTCTTTAAAATTTCCTTGATAATGGCCACCACATCATCTTTGACAATCTTACAAAATTCTTGGAAGAAAGATGGGGGAAAAAAAATTGGCTTGTGGGTCTTATAGGCATCGAAGGACAACACTGTTATGATAATCAATGGACAACTAAGAGGGGGGTGAGGGGTGAATCAGTTGTCAATAGATTATGTGAATTAAAGTACTTAAAAGGTTTTACCAGAATAACTGATAAAGCATTAAAGAATAATTGAGAACCACATAATCAATACCATGCAACCATAACACATAACAACATGATTTGTACGTGGAAAACCCAGTAAAGGGAAAAACCATAGTGGGAAACCCCACCCATAGTTAGATGATACTTTTGTAGAAAGTATATGATTACAATAGGGGCCTGCACATTCAGAAAGGCACACTGCCTAGAACCCATTGCTCATCACAATGGAGTCTCACTGACTAAAAAAGAGGTAAAACACCTCAAAATATTTGGACAACAATCCAGAAAGAAGAATTGTTAATGATAGCATCAAACATGCCAACTCGATCACCCATGATAGACAAAATCCTCTGCACAAATTATTATTATATTATTCGCTCCTTGCCTATGATCTATATGTTAGGATTCCCAAAGATTCTGAGAGGGGGGGGTGAATTAGTATCTAACTGGTATATAAATTTACTTGACTTAAAACATGAAAAGCATATTAAAACTGTGTACTGGTAAACCAGAAATAATGCAGTAACTAAGAACAATAAAAACAACATGAGAAGCACACCATAACACAATATTTTAGCGAGGAAACCCATTGTGGGAAAAACTTCGGTGGGATTTATGACCTGCAATATTCACTTACTAGCCAATAAGGGAATATTACTTTTACAATAGCCTTCCTACACATGCAGGAAGGCCAAGTGCCTAGAGCTCACTGCTCAATTACAAAAGAAGTCACACTGACTTACAAAGATGGATTATACTAATCCAATGTCTTGTACTACTTCACATTTGCATCTACTATGCCAGATCTAGTACCAGTTTAAGCTTTGTTATATACATAAACCCTTAACCAATAATTTGCATATTAGGTCTACATAATTTCACATCCTATCTCTTTTCCTCTCTCTCTCTCTCTCTCTACCTACAAAATGACCTACAATGATCTCATACATATATGATTCATATTACAATCCACCATGTCAGCTTACAAAAGATTTTATAATTAATTACAAAATATAAATACACAAAATTCTTGTCGGCCAGGGTGTTGGTGTTCTCCATTTTTGCTGCCAGTGTTCTGTGTGTCGGTGTAGAGTCTGTCGGTGTCCGTGCCTACTGGTATCATATGATTGCAAGGTTTCCATCAATGATAAAACCTTCAATCACCTACAATTTCTCATTGGAGTGTGCATTTGCCGACAATCTCCCCCTTTGGCATTGATGGAAACACTTATGAGAAAAATTTCAAGAATGTATCAAAAATTGAAATCAAAAAATCTTTCAAAAAATTGTGCCAAAAATTTTACTAGATGTGTGCTCCCCCTGAGCAGATGATCTCTACTTATGGATGTGTACTCCCCTTGAGAAGATGATCTCTACTTGTAGATTTTTCTCATCACACTACTCCCCCTTTGACATCAATGACAAAGGTTGTCATTAGATATCTGTCAAAATCAAATTTATACCATTACTGAATGTTTTGCTATCTTTTATTGCCTCTTGTGCTCTCTACACTATACCGGTGAGTATGTGTATTTTCTCTTCTGGTGTCTTTATTCTGGGAACCAGAGCCTCAGATATTTCTTTTCTCAAGGAAATAAGGTATTCTAGTCTTGGACTAAGTCTGCATTTCAATGTTGGCAATATAACAAAGATATTGAGAAGGTTGTTGATGATTATGGACATAACTGATTAAAGATGTTTTACTGTCTTGATATTATTATTTTTTCATTGATGTCAAGAAATTGATTTTCTAATTCAGTATGATGCTGCCATATCTTAAGAAATATCATATGAAGATTATAAAGAAGTAGGTAAAGACACAGGAAAGAATATGATGAATAAAGGGATAAGTTATTCAATGGGCAACTCTACCGAGTTAGACAATGATGAGATCTTGATGTTTTAGATTGTTTTAACATCATACATATGTTGTAAAATGTAAAGGTTAATATTATACTATGTTACCGAGAAAAGAACCTAGTCGGTAAACCCTAAGGAACCTAGTCGATAAACCCTAAGATTCTCACTATCGGTTAATGAAGGCAGAATGTCTACCGAGTGAAGTTTAGTATTTACCTAGTTACAACCGAGCTATAATAGAATGCATTAAATGTTTACATGTGATATTTAATGAAAGAAGCTAATGAGTTGGAGTAGATCAATGATTGGTAAGCCGTGGAAGAAATTTGTTAACAAATCTAAGGCAATGGAAAGTCGGCAAGAAGATCTACAACTCAGATTGAACCGCATTACCCTAACACAAGTTCCAAGATGATTGTGCAAGTTCTGAGGCAGGGTAAAATGTTTTTCAGATCGTAAGATACAATGAACCTGGACAAAATTGAAGATCTGATGGTTATCATTGATCATGGGAAATGTGATCAAGGAGATTAAGTGGTTAGATGATTGTTTATAAATAAGGAACTGTTGATAAATAGTGGAGGCGGGTAAGTGTATGCACATGGATGTTACATAGTGATCACCGAGCACAAAAGCTTGAAGACCTGTTGGAATAACAGAGTATTGATGCCCAACAGATAGACAAGATTAGTTCTATGTCTAGATTGTGTTGAACAAATAAGAATCTGCTTTAGCATTTTAGATGTGAAGTTGTAGATAGATTGTATTACTGTTAGCTTGTGAAAGTAACAGGAAATCTCTTAATCGAGTGGACTTAACAGTCTTATAAGTAAATCCTCTAACAAGGCGACATTCAAAATGAGTGTTTGAAATCCTTTGACAAGGTAACTTCTAACAAAGTGAAGATCCTAACAGATTTGAGGGAAATCCCTTAATCGGGTCACATCTAGAAATGTGTTTTGTAATCTTTAACAGGATTGGCTTTTAACTGAGCATACTCTAGAAGAGTATATTTCTTAGTGGGTCTAAAATCCCATAGTGGTTTTTCCCTATTTGGGTTTCCATGTTAAATTTGGTGTTATGAGGTTTATATTGTTCATATGCTTTTGAGTTTGCATGTTTGACAGTTTTTATTCTATGACTAATATATGTTACCGAGGTAGAATCTAATGTTTTCATTGATGATTAAGTTTGTATGATTCACCCCCCCCCCCTCTCATCTTGTTGGCTATTGGATCTGTACTTATATTTAGTATCAGAACTATCAATTGCTATCAGAGCTTTGGACTTCGAAAGGAAAGTTTAAAGGCACTTGAGTTAAAGATCCAAAGATGTATAAGAGGGATGCACCTAAGCTGAATAAGTCAAGTTTCTTTACATGGCAGAAAAGGATGAAGCTACATCTATTAGGAGTTGGAGAATATGCTATATACTATCTGGAGAATGATTTTGTTACAGTGAGTACCTATCCATTGACTATGGAAGAGATAAAGGCAAAGGAAGAACACATTCAAGAAATGATTGAAATAACATCTGCATTGACCAATTCTGAGTTTAATGATCTTGAAGGCTACAATGATGTGAAGGCTATGTGGACTAAGCTCATATCTATATATGGAGGAGATGAACATGTTCAAAGAGAAAAAGTTGATAGTCTAAGAGGACAACTTGAATCTATGAGGATGAATGAAGGTGAGAACATAACCCAGTACAGTACAAGACTAAAGGAGATTGTATATCAAATCAAGGGAGCAGGAGGAACTATTGAAGAAAAGGATGCGACAAGTAAGTTGTTAAGAACCCTTGTACCTGCCTATGCAATCTGAGTCTTTGCAATCAATGAATTGAGGTCTCTACCTAATATGCCAGTTTCCTTGGATGCTACTATTGGTAAGCTACATGCATTTGAGTTAAGTAATTTTCATAATAGTGGGTTATCGGTAAATAAAGTTGAATCTGCATTTAGTTCTTTTCATCTAAATGAATCTAATGATTACAATGAAAGAAAGTATAAGTACTCTGGAGGAGATCATAATGGAGCAAGTGAAAGATGTCAGAAGAACATGGAGGAGGTATACAAACTGTATGAAGAAATCAAAAAGCAAGAAGAGTTTGAAGCACTATTGGCCAAAAGGTTACCAAGAGGCAAAGGTAAGTATAAGGGAAAACTACCCTTGAAATGTTTTAATTGTGATAAGATTGGACATATGGCTTCTAACTGTCCTGACAAAGATTTCACTGAAAAGAGAGATTACCGAGATGACAGATAGAAAGATAATCATTATAGAGGTCACTGAGACTTCAGAAGAAGAGATACAAAGACCTACTTAATTGCTGATGAGGAATTTGAAGATGTTAAATCAGATGAAACTGATATAGAGGAAGTTGTTTATGTGGCTATCAAGGATGGATCAGATGAAGAAAGGTATGAAGAAAAAGCCCTAATATCTCACATAAACACTAATGATTCTTGGATTATAGATAGTGGATGCTCACATCATATGATGGGAGATAAACACAAGTTTGTTATGTTAGAAGATTATGATGGAGGCTATGTTAGATTTGGTAATGATGCACCATGTCCGGTAAGAGGTAAAGGATCCATAACACTTCTTGATAAAGAAAAATGCAATGATGTTTATTGGGTTGAAGGTTTGAAATATAATTTGTTGAGTGTAGCACAGCTAAACAACATAGGTTACTGAATAGAATTTCAGAAAGGAATTGTCAAAGTTCATGAAAAAAATGGAAAGTTAGCTGCTACCGGGACACAAACAAAAGGTAATACATTTAACCTTGACTCTACTCACAACAAGTGCTTGCATGCAAAGATTGATAACACTTGGTTATGACATAAAAGGTTTTGTCATGTTAATTTTGATAATATGATCAAGATAAGTAAGAAGCATAGAGTAAGAGGTCTACCGAGTCTTGAAAAACCTGAGAATGCTATGTGCTAAAGATGCCAAATGGGCAAGATGACAAGATCTAGCTTTACAAGTAAGTCCTACACTTCTAAGGGAATTTTAGATCTTGTACACACTGATCTTTGTGGTCCTATAAAAGTTCAAAGTTATTATGGTGGTAAGTATTTCATATTATTTGTGGATGATTATTCAAGGATGATGTCAGTAATATTTTTAAAAGAAAAATCAGAAGTTTTTCAAATGTTTAAGTGGTACAAGGCTAGAGTTCAAAGTGAAATAGGAAGAAAACTAAAATGTCTTAGATCAGATAGAGGAGGAGAGTTCACATCTGATGAGTTCAACCTATTTTGCAATGATCATGGTATTAAAAGACAAGTCTCTACACTGAGGACTCCACAGCAGAATGGAATATCTGAAAGAAGAAATAGATCTATTGTGGATTGTGCTAGAATACTGATGATTGAGAAGAAGGTTCCACAAACATTTTGGAGAGAAGCAATAAGCATAGTTGTTTACACCTTGAACTAAGTTCAATTGAAGAAAGGTACTTTGAAGACACCTTATGAAATCTGGTATGGCAAGAAACCTAATGTAAGTTATTTTAAGATCTTTGGAAGCAAATGCTATGTTCATAAAGATAATAGAAATGGCAAGTTTGATCAGAAAAGTGAAGAAGGAACATTTCTAAGATATTCTTCTAGAAGCAAAGCATTTAAATGTCTGATCAAATCATCTAACAAAATAGTAGAAAGTGCAAATGTGAAAATTGATGAATTTGTAGAAAGAACTGATGACAGGAATTCCAAAGAACCAGAAGACTATGATGAATTTGTCTATGTGCAACCGAAAATTCCTACCGAGATAACTATTGAAGGAAATGAGGAAGATACCCAGTTATCGAGTGATGAAGAGGATCATACAGAGCCTATCGAGCCTATATTAGCCAAATATGTCAGAAGACATCATGCACCAAGTCAGATTATAGGAAATAAGGATGATCCAGTGATGACAAGGAACAAACTGAGATAGAACACATGTTTGATATCTGAATTTGAACCAAGAATAGTAAAAGAGGCATATAACAGTGAAGATTGGATAAATGCTATGACTGAAGAGATTGATCAAATCAAGAAGAATGACACATGGACACTAGTCCCAAGACCTAAGGACAAAAATGTAATCAGTACAAAGTGGATCTTCAGAAACAAGCTAAATGAGAAAGGTGAGGTCATTCAGAACAAAGCAAGATTGGTTTGCAAAGGTTATGCCTAAGAAGAAGGAATTGATTATGGTGAGACTTTTGCACCTGTTGCCAGACTTGAAGGAGTAAGAACATTGTTGGCATATGCTGCTTTCAAAAATTTCAAGGTATATCAAATGGATGTCAAATCAGCATTTCTGAATGGAATATTAGAAGAAGAAGTTTTCATTGAACAAGCTAAAGGATTTGTTGAAGACAATAATAAAGATCAGGTATGTAAATTGAACAAAGCTTTATATGGTCTAAAACAAGCACCTAGAGCATGGTATGAAAGATTGCACTCTTATTTGATTAAGATTGGTTTTATAAGGACAAGTGAGAACAACAACATGTACATGAAGAATGATGAAAATGGAATACTAATCTTAGCCATAATTGTTGATGATACTATATTTTGTGGAAATGACTCTTTATGCAAGAACTTTGGTAATGAAATGAGCAAAGAATTTGAGATGTCATTAATCGGTGAGATAAAGTATTTTATAGGCTTATAGATACTGCAAATGAAAAATGAAATTTTCATTACTCAATCCAAATACATAAAAGAAATCTTGAAGAAATTTGGAATGGAGGATTCAAAGCTAGTAAATACTCCTATGACTACAAACTGCAAACTATCAAAGAATGATGAATCTGCATCTATTGATGAGACACTCTACCGATCCATGATTGGAAAACTACAATATGTTGTTCACAACAGGCCTGATATAGCACATGTAGTAGGTATTGTTGCAAGATTCTCTGTAGATCCTAAGGAAATACACATGACAACAATCAAAAGAATTTTCAAATACTTGAAAGGCACTGAAGATTATGGCTTAGTATATCAGAAAGGAAATGGTTTTGATTTGAAAGTCTATACTGATGCTGATTGGGCAGGAAACATTAATGACAAGAAAAGCACAAGTGGAGGAGCTTTCTTCTTAGGAGAAAGACTAGTGAGTTGGCTTAGCAAGAAACAAGGATGTGTTTCTCAGTCAACAGCCGAAGCTGAATATGTTGCTGTAGCACTGAATTGTACCAACATTGCATGGATCAAACAATTGTTGGAAGGTATAAATGAGAAAGTTACCGAGCCAGTAACTATATTCTGTGAGAATACTAGTGCCATTAATATTTCAAAGAACCCTGTTATACACTCTAAGACAAAGCACATATCTATCAAATATCATTATCTTAGAGAAGAAGCTCATGAAGAGAAAGTGGTGTTGGAATATGTTAACACAAAAGAACAAATAGTTGATATCTTCACCAAGCCACTACCAAAGGACAATTTTGAATATCTCAGAAGTAAGTTAGGGGTCCTACCCCTATCTCTTAGTCACTGACCGAGTTCGGTGAAAGCATCACTTCAATGAATCTATTGAATATCTTTTAGGGAGCTGATGCTAGAGTGATACACTTTAAGAATGCTTTTCTAAAAGTGTACTAGAACAATATTGGGATATACAGAAAATGATATAGGGAACAAGAATTGTAAACAAATGCTCTGACCGAGACTCAGTTGATACACATCAGCAGGAAATAACTTCTTATAGAAATAACTAATGTTTTAGTTCTTTTTTTTGCGCATTGTTGTCAAAGGGGGAGAAGACTACTAGGGGGAGAAGACTACCAAGGGGAGAAGACCTACCCAAGGAGGAGAAGATTGAGAGAAAACCAGAAGAGAAGTCTGATGTATGGGGGAGAGCATTTCAGCATTTCAGAATCACAGCAATCCGAATTCTTAATGGTCAAATCAATTGGTTTTTCCATCAATGCCAAAAGGGGGAGATTGTTGGCAATATAACAAAGATATTAAGAAGGTTGTTAATGATTATGGACATAACTGATTAAAGATGTTTTACTGTCTTGATATTATTATTTTGTCATTGATGTCAAGAAATTGATTTTCTAATTCAGTATGATGTTGCCATATCTTAAGAAATATGATATGAAGATTATAAAGAAGTTGGTAAAGACACAGGAAAGAATATGATGAATAAAGGGATAAGTTATTCAATTGGCTACTCTACCGAGTCAGACAATGATGAGATCTTGATGTTTTAGATTGTTTTAACATCATACATATGTTGTAAAATGTAAAGGTTAATACTATACTATGTTACCTAGCAAAGAACCTAGTCAGTAAACCCTAAGGAACCTAGTTGGTAAACCCTAAGGTTCTCGCTATTGGTTAATGAAGGCAGAATGTCTACCGAGTGAAGTTTAGTATTTACTGAGTTACAACCAAGCTATAACAGAATACATTAAATGTTTACATGTGATATTTAATGAAAGAAGCTGATGAACTGGAGCAGATCAATGATTGGTAAGCCATGGAAGAAGTTTGTTAACAAATCTAAGGCAATGGAAAGTTGGCAAGAAGATCTACACCTCAAATTGAACCACATTACCCTAACACAAGTTCCAAGATGATTGTGCAAGTTCCGAGGCAGGGTAAAACATTTTTCAGATTGTAAGATACAATGAACCTGGACAAGATTGAAGATCTGATGGCTATGATTGATCATGGGAAATGTGATCAAGGAGATTAAGCGGTTAGATGATTGTTTATAAATAAGGAACTGTTGATAAATAGTGGAGGCGGGCAAGTGTATGCACAGGGATGCTACATAAGGATCACCGAGCACAGAAGCTTGAAGACCTATTGTAATAACAGAGTATTGATGCCCAGCAGATAGACAAGATTAGTTCTATGTCTAGATTGTGTTGAACAAATAAGAATCTACTTTAGCATTTTAGATGTGAAGTTGCAGATAGATTGTATTACTGTTAGCTTGTGAAAGTAACAAGAAATCTCTTAACCGAGTGGACTTAACAGTCTTATAAGTAAATCCTCTAACAAGGTGACATTCAAAATGAGTGTTTGAAATCCTTTGACAAGGTCACTTCTAACAAAGTGAAGATCCTAACAGATCTGAGGGAAATCGCTTAACCGGTTCACATCTAGCAATGTGTTTTGTAATCTTTAACAGGATTGGCTTTTAACTAAGCATACTCTAGAAGAGTATATTTCTTAGTGGGTCTGATATCCCACAATGGTTTTTCCCTATTTGGATTTCCACGTTAAATCTGGTGTTATGAGGTTTATATTGTTCATATGCTTTTGAATTTTCATGTTTGATAGTTTTTATTCTATGACTGATATATGTTACCGAGGTAGAATCTGATGTTTTCATTGATGATTAAGTTTGTATGATTCACCCCCCACCCTCTCATCTTGTTGGCTATCGGATCTATACTTATATTTAGTATTAGAACTATCATTCAAGTCCTTTGTTTTATTCTTTATTCCCTATTTGTCATTCTCTAGTTTCTTGATTTTATCTTCTTGCTCTGCAATCTTCTTCTCTAACTCCAAAAATGAATCCGATGCACCTATGAAATTGTCAGCAATATTGCTTATCTTATCTTGTGCTTTGCTGATCTCCTTGTCAAGATCCTCTATCAAAATATTTGTTTAACAAGTGTCTCTGTATAGTTTCTTGTAGTCAAAAATTATTTCTCCAAATTCCTGTAATAGAGTATCCATTTTCTCTTTATTCTTGTTTACAATTTCCTCAAAGAATTTATGTTTTTCTTTTTTCATTCTTTCCTTAAATGTATCCTCATTTATTTGATCAATAGTTAATATGTTACTGGTGATGAACTTAGACAATGTGTCTAATTGTCCCAAAGAATCCTTATTATCAATTGTGCACTTTGGTACAATCAATTTAAGAATTGGAATTGTATCATCAATAGCCTTGTAGGCTTGTGCATTGTATTCTGTGATCTTCTTTATTGAATCTAACAGGACCTCTATTACATTCATAGGTCTAAATTCTTCCATAGATGTACTAGATGTTTGTCCAATAGTCTTTACAATAGCCTTGCTACTAGTTGTGGTAATTACCTTGCTTGTTTCGACCTCTGGTAGGTCAGTTTGTGTTTGCATTTCTATAAGTAGGGGTTTGGGATTTTCAGTTTGGGACGGTGGCATTGTTTCTGTCTGAACTTGAGCTTCAACCTATACCTATTTTGGTTTCTCTATCTCTATCTCAGAGGGTTTCTCTGAGCTTTTAACTGTCGGTTTCTCTGATGTAATCTTAGTTTGTACCAAGGAACTCTCTTTTGCTGGTTCTTCGGATAGTATTTCTATTGTATCTACTAGTTTCTTAGTGGTATCCTCTGCTGGATGCTCTTCCTGTGTAGGTTTTTCTATGTTTATCTCAACCTCTATAGCCAGTGACTCAGTAGTCACATTTTTCTCCTTATCCTTAGTGGTTTCTCTATCAACCACAACATTAACTTCCTATGTGTCTACATTTTATGTATACAAAAATTTGAGAATCAAGATTTGTATCCTCTACCGAAGTCTCCATACTCTCTGTGGCCAGTTGTCTATCAGTAGTATCTACCGGTGGAGTATCTAAAAGAGGCGGGGGCATATTGTCAGTTATTTTTTAGGCTTGGTGGTCCACCTACTTTACCTTTCCCCTTATCTCTATCCTTTTGATATACTTTGATAGTTTTTGGTCTGACTAATTCTTCCTTGTTTTCTTTTTCCACAAAGAATATATCCCATCCATCTGTTGTTTCCTCAGAGAGTTCTTTTACTCTACCTACCATCAGTGCTACATGTTGGTGAGCAGTGGAAAATACGATCTTGTTTACTTCACTAATTAGTTTGTCTATTTCATCAGATGAGTTGACTGGATGTACAGCAATTAATTTTTCAATCTTAATTTTCTTGTCCATCTCAACAATGGCTAACCTTCTAGCTTCAAGTCTCCTATACAAATCATTTAGAATTTCATCAACAACTTCCATTAAGAATTTCTTGTATATATATAAGTGTAAAATTACACTGTTCTCTATCCTTTTCTTGTCATCTACTGATAGTGTGTTGTATATTTTGTTGATGTTTTTCAACTTACCATCCTCTGTTATTTCGCTAAGAAGTTTGTCTAGAGGAGCAATAGTCTGTTTCACCTTTTTCTTTCTAGGAGTCATTTTGCTCACCGGAGGCCTTATTGCTTGTTGCTTCTATCTTATTCTTTTTGGTGTAGGAGAGGGTGCCGGTGAGGGTTTTCTTTTCCTTTCAACCCTTTTAAACTCTATTGGTATATCACTCTCAGAATAAGTTCCAATCAGTGAAAGATGAGTTTTCAGTTGAAGTTCTTCCAACTCACTTTCAGTTATACCAGTTTGTTTTAACACATCTTCTTTAAATACCCTTGCTTGTCAAGTTCCTTTTCTTACAGTTGCTTCGACTTTCTTAACCCTTTTCTAGGTTGAAAAGTACTTTCTATTGTTTCAGCACTACTAAACACTTTCTCTTTCGGTTCCTTTGGAGCTTCAAGGAGGGCTTTTGCATAAGTTTCTATGATGTTGTCATCTATTTCATAGCCCATTTTAGTTACCCAAATAGTTCTAGGGACAACTTCTTCAATCCAAATTTCATCTTTCTTGATGACAAAACAAATTTCCTTCTGATTTTTATCCACAATAGCTTGTGATAATCTTACTCTAGTTTTCATTCGAGCCTTTAATGCTTGAAAATACTCATTTAGGTTTTTCTCTCAGTTCTCTCCCATATTGTTTAGTAAATCTAACAGTTGTTTTCCTACTGGTATGTCAAAGCCAAAGTCTCTAGCACCAATATCGGGTACTTGTTTGGTTATGTACAACATCAAACAAACAAGTAAGTTTCCAAATCTCAATGTTCCTTTCTTATCTATTTTAATCTTTCCCAAATTGTCTATCAACTCATCTTTAAGCCATTCACATACATCTATCCTTGCATTATCATTGACCATATCATGGGCACTCTTGATACATAGGCTAGAAACTGAGTTTAACCTATTTGCATGTGTAGCCTTATAACCTAAGATCATACTGATAAATCTAACATTTATATATTTTACATCGTTTACCCTTAGAGATATTTTATCAAATGTTGCACCAGTTAGGTTTATCACTATGTCATTTGAGAGCTTCTTTGTTTTGTAAGGTCTGTTATCGGTGGAGGGTAACCCTGTTACAACTTTTACCACTTCTTTTGTGTTAGGGTAACCTTGTACTCTTCTTAACACAATCCTTATGATATCCTTGGGAAAATTCGGGACACTAAGGATTTCAGTAAAACCTAGGGTTTCTACTATATTATGTTTAGGTTTGACATTTCCATATTCAACAAAAACCACAGTCCTATGCATATTCTTGATCTCATCATCACCTAATTCCTCAATATGACAATATATATACATCCTAGGGTCTTCAGCCTATACTACTCCCTTAGGGATTTGAGAAAATGCACCTATGCTATCATCTTTCTTTGCAATTTCGGGAACTAGCTGGAATACAGGTCTAGGGTGCTTAACAATCTCAACAACAGTATGGTTTTCAATAAATTCAGGAGTGGATGAAGATGCCATAGCTATAGATACCTCAATCTGCCTTAAGGATGAATGCTTTGATGGATTGCTTAAAATATCTTCGCTCGGGAATTTTTGCGCTCTCAAAGATTTGAATGCTCGGTGAGTGAAAAAAGAGCTAAAATACTTGCTTTATAATGTTATTTTCTCATACTACCATATTTAATGTTCATCGGTTAAGTCACAACTTAACTCATTTGCCGATATAGAAGTAATTTCAACTTGTCACCATCAACCAAGGGAATAATAGCCTGTTTTTCATTTTGTTACTCAACCCCCAAAATATTTTTCTTCAGTTAGATTAAGAGACTCCTATCGGTGGACTGTTACTTGGTTTTGCCGATGGAGTATTCCCATCAATATTTTGATCTGACTTTCTGATCCATTATTTTGATAATTCTTGTTTTACCTCTTCAACCTTTTCTTTACCTTTCAAACTAGGACCTTTGTTATTTGTTGGTGAGGACTTGCTTCTACAAAATTTAGCAATATGTCCAATCTTGTTACAAGCATTACAAGTCACATTGTTCTTCTGAATAGCTTTCCCATATCCTATGTCGATATGTGTTCTGCATTGATTAGATAAGTATCTAAATTTTCCACAAATATAATGTCTTAAATTCATTCTACAATTTTTTGAATTATGACCAACATTGTTGCATTTACAACATTGACTGGTGGGTGTATTCATGTTCTAATAATTTCTAGATCTACATTGATTTCCTCCATGACCATACTTGTTATAGTTAAAGCATTTGCCATTAAATTTGTAAGTATTAGGTTGTCTTATAGGTTTGTAGTACTAGAGCTTTCACTACTTTCATAGCCAAGGCCATTTGTATAACCATTAGGTTTCTGATTATTCAACATGTCATCAAGTTCCTCTGAACATTTCTTGAATTTCTCCTTGTATTGATTTGCAGTAGTCAGTTCATTCTCCAAGATTCCTTTATGTCCCATGAGTTTAGTTCTATCATTTTGTGTGTGCATTAGATTTATCTTCAACATATCATTTTCATGACCGAGTCTTGTATTTTCATTTCCAACATCATTTAGTCTTATAACCAAGTCTTATAGCCAAAGAAATGACACCAATAAGTTGAGGCACGAACACAATCACCATCAACATCGTGAATCCCTTATAGAAGTTGTACCAACACCACTTATGCATTACATCAAAGATCTTCAATAAAGCTCTGTCGGTGAAAGCCTTACTAGACCTACAAAGTAGGTCTACTAGAACATAAGATAGCATCCGATCATCAATTCAATACCAACTAAATGAAACATACTTCAAAAGCATATGAGCCATTCATTCAAACTTATTCCATCATTTAGATCATACCAATGATAATAAACTAATAATCTTCCCAATCCAATCCTTCTACTAGAAGCTAGTAAACAACTATAACAGCTAGTGTTGACATCAATGACAAAACATCAATGCAACACATTATAAATTCCTTCATATTGCCCACAAACACAACACTTTAGACCTCATCAATGAAGATAATTTTAACATTTGCTTGTTATCCTCATTAGACAAAATATTTTGGATTATGTTAAGAAGCTCATTAACCTAGTCAATGATCCCTAGTATTTCCATGTACAAGTCTTGAAATTAAGAGACAACACAAAGTTCAATCTGTTCTTTGTCCTCCCAAACATTAAAATCAACATATCTGATCTTCCTTATGGTATTTCTTCTTCTACGCTATAGAGTTGACTAGTGAATATAGTGATTATTCCTATCTCCCATTTGGAGACACTGAATTCCTGACTTCTTATTCCAATGGATCTCCTCCTTTTATGGAATTTCATGCCACTCTTCTTTTAGCTTCCTTTCATTTAGAGCAATTTACATCTTAGTTTTTCCTAAAACAATCAATTCCTATATCTCATTGAGATCCAAGAGTAATTGGCTTTTTCTAAACATTCTTGCCAATAGTATATCTATTCTATCCCCTTAATTTTTATCTTTGATAATTTGTTAATTTTAGAAGAAAATTTAAACATAGGAGTGCCAAAAATAGGGCTATTCCATCAAGCTTCCATGAGGTTCATGAAGTCTAGATGGAGTATACACACAATCTAAAATTAGAAGGGGAAGGGGCCTTTTTTAGGGGTCACATCCCACTAAAGAAGGAGAGGGTTTGATTTGAAATAGTTCTAGGAAGGGCTTGTACTGAAAAAGATGGAACCTAGATAGTTTATCCATTTGATATAATGAACCTATTCAGCTTGAATTGAATGAGGTTAGCCTCAAGCCTTATATTTGGCCTAATATAATGAGTATCCTTCAAGGAAAAATCCATCAACTTGTGACATTTACGAAATCTGCAAGGTCCATTATGGTGTTCAAGTAGTCCTCAAACCCTCCAACCTTTTTTGAAGGGAAAAGATGAGTATTAATATTTGTTATGTAATATGAATCTATATATATTGTTTAAGTAGTTAATAAGGGAATTGTTGGTTTTATTCATAGAATTATTCATCTATATTTTATCCAAAGAGTAGTCCTAACTAGGTTTGGCAACAAAACATTTAAGGGAATGGTGTTATAGGTTCTCACAATGTAGGTACAACAACCCCATGTTGGATGGGTGAGAGTTACTACCACTTGGGGCCAAGGATGGTATGAACATCTTGTAATCCATTATTTTTTCAGGAATGTTTACATGCTCTTCTCTCTAATCTCTACTATGATTGGCTATCAAGAAAATAAATTATAGATTAAATTCAAAGGTACTTGTTATTCTTCATTTTATTGATATTTTTTTATTAGAGGAAAATAGGTTTTGAAGAGACATGCAACCCTTTAAATTAGAACCATCCAATCACATAAAACAGATTCTAACCAACCACTAGACATAAGCAAAAGAAAAAACTAAAAATAGGGGTCAAAACCTTGAAGACCTTACAAAGATTTCATTAAAATTTCATTATTTTGAATTAAATATTAATTAATGTTGTACACCTTATACACAATACTACCATTGATAGTTATGGCCTTGTCCATCCTACAAAGCATGATATAAGGACGAAGGGAAGAACCAAAAGCCAAATCATAAGTGACACCCATCCTCACAGACTTCACACTTGCGTTAAGAGAATCTATTGGTTCCTAAAATCACTAGTTTACCAGACTCTAAGGGTGAGCCATATCCTATGATCAAGCTTGGTAATGGACCTTGGCCAATCGAAGGGATCTATTAAGATTCCCCTGCACTTTAGATTTTGTCATACCTAGCCGAATATATCTGGAAACTAACAAATCATATTATGGTTTTATTAACTCGGTGTGGGACATGTTAATATACAACTATGAGCTCTTATAATCTTAATATAGGGCTTGAAAGAAAAGGGAAAAGATGTTTTATATATGTGTTTAATAGACCAGTGCCTTCCTTCTATTTGGGAAATGGAGTCAAATTGGTTCCTTATGTTTTCCTATTAGACAATTTTTAACCTCACACCTAATATGAGTCTATCAACTATTCAATTTCTTATACTTAGTGATTTATCTAAGTTATTACAATGACCATTCCACATGTATTTAATCTCTCCTTAAGAGAACCAGGCACAAGAATCATTCAACAACAAGGAATTTTTTGATCACTTCAAAACATTCTTGATATTATAGATTGAAATAATAAGATAATCACAATGTATAGAAAATATCTCGGTAATCCTTGGTTACTGTAACCAAGATAATAAGTGAAACTGAATATCAAAGAAACTAAATAACATTTATTGCATAATATAAAGAGAAGCCAATATTTTTATAAATTAATTTTACTAAGAAGTCTTTCATAATCATCCCCCCTTTCCATTTGGTCTTGATTCCCATCTTATATTAACGAAGGGGCAACAATAGCTTCAGATCATTTCATTACAAACAATCAAAACTATTTATTTATTGAATTTATCGTTATCACTTTTAATCTTTAATTTGTAGTCTTATGAAAGACATTTCATGATTAGAACAAAATATTCCCATTTTGAAAATGACTCTCCCCTTTACACCTTCTTTGGAAATAGTTCACTTTAGGTTACAACATTTTATTAGACATTTCACTTTTTGTTAAATTTTCTTACTTTTTTGGAAAAATGAGATCATCAACACTTGCATTTTGCCACTAACATATTTATCCACTTTATCTCCATTCACTTCTCATGAAAAATATCTCACTTGTAGAAGGAAAATAAGTTACTCTATTAACAAAGAAGATACTTCATTTTAATTTGGCTTTTATTTTACAATTAACTTCATATTTAATTTCCTTTCTCTTAGTGAAATTGCTGCACATTTGATGGAAAATAGAATATGGAATACCTCAATATATTTTTCTCCTAAATAAATCATTTATATTTACTAAATAATTTTACCAATGTCTTCACCCATGTCCTTTTATTTACCCATTTTTCATTTTTGGTAAACATTTTCACCCCACTGGTAAAATACAAATCTTTAAGTAAAAATCTAAATTTTCTTTCTCCCATGAAATAATTTCACATAACAACTTATCTAAGAGATGTCAAAATGTCTCTTAGACAAAACTTATCTAAGAAACTTCACTTGTCTAAGATACTCTAAAATGGTCTCTTAGATATGCCATGTCTCTTAGGTATCTAAGAGACTTCAAAAATGTCTCTTAGATGAAACATATCGAAGAGAATTCACTATCTAAGAGTCTCCACAACTATCTCTAGATATGTCATGTCCCTTAGATATCTAGGAGACTTCAAAATGTCTCTTAGATAAAGTCATTTTAGTCCTTTTTAGAGATTTTATTGTGAGTGTTTTATGAGTCATGGAGCCATGAAATTGGATTTGCTCACATTTTAGGCCAAATCATGAACATAATTGCTCTTAGAATTTTGAAATTCAAATTTATTTATTTTTGTCAAAATTTGGCTTTGCACCATTCGAAACGGTCCTATAAAACTAATCAAATCTTGTCATACAATCCTACAAATTGGACCATGATGTAGATATTTGACCCAAGAATGGAAAACAAAAAATGGTTCAGATAAATTCATCTCGAGGTTCAAAATATTCTCTGTCAAAGTCAGCCACTGAAACAGTTTTGACATAACACTATTTTGCAAATAGTTCAAAGCATGAAAAGTTGGAGCTTTGAAAAAGTATCAAATGGAGTCTGATGACCATGGAAATTTGCAGGTCTATACATGGAAGTGACATAAGTATGTGTGAAAAATGGTTTAGCATGATGAACAATAGATATGGTGAAATTATTTTTCAAAGTTGGTCTTTCAAAGGACTTAGGAAACAATGTGTTCTGCAAAACTGAATAAATTGTGTATTGTTTTAATTTTGAAAATCTATCAAATGAATTGTCAGGACTCGAAAAACTTGCATAGTTGCTCATAGAGATATAGAGAAAAACATGGACCAATTGGTTTGGCTTGAAAGTCATTTGGATGTAAAATATTCATCTCCACAGAATGTTACTTTACTAGGTATTATGAATATCAATAGCAAAATATTGAAAATTGTGTTTGCTTTGGGTGTTAAAAACTATCAAAAGACGTTCTAGGATTATGAAAATGGGTAAAGGTGTACTTTATGATAATAATAATGTCATGGAACAATTGGTTTAATGAGAGAGACTTTAGGTAGTGAAAATATTGACTCACAAAAGTGGCTACTTGAAAAGATTACAAAATGCAAATTGTAACTCTATTTCAAACCCTAAGACTTCCACTTGATAAACATATCAAATTTGATTGTGGGAGGTTGAAGATGGTTACACATTCTTATTTATAGGAGGTGAACATGATTTTAAGGTAAATTCGCTTATCATTTTGAGTATTCATAATGGTACCTTTAAGGATTTTTGTTGATTTTTCTCATTTAGGAAACTCTAAATTTTGCAAAAACATTAAGATTGCAACATAATCTACACCCTCTTGGAAAGATCATAGATAGCTTGGGCTTGGGTGTTCAGCTACTTAAAAGTCATTTGGAACTATTCTTCGTGGCTATCTAGTTGACATCCACAACTGTCCTCAACTTATCCTGAATTTTAACAAAGGACTCCCCTAGGGATTTAATGCATTGATCATGTCTCTTCTTTAGATCCTATATTCCGTTAGCTATCTCCTGAGTAGTGGCAAAAAATCCATCCATGTTCTGCACATTCATATTTTGTGTAACCTTTGTCCTTCAAAGAATTAATCTCCAATACCATCCACAACAACAAGGAACTCTGGCTATCTATAATATCCTTTACATTATTAATCATATGCTCACAATTAATAACAGAGGAACCTTTCTCCAACGGGGTGGTATTAGAAATGTCCACATGAATTTCCTCATGCAACCCCATGTCGATACCAATGGTAGGCTGTGGGTGGGCAATAGGAAATTTCAAACCAAGTTATCTTCATATCCTTTTGTTGTTTCATATTCTTTTTATAGGAAGAACCACCCCCCAAATGAGGCAGAGCTTTCCCCTTCCCTTTCAGTGACCTAAGAGAGGGGCGCCCCAAATTACCTTTACCCTTATCATCATAGTTGGGGGTGTGGAATCAATCACATACTCATCTGAAGGGGTATACTCAGAGTCCTCATCATCCAAAATCACAAATTTATGATGGGCTAAGGTACTACTTTTGGTTCATTTATGTTTCCTTAAATGTACACCCACATCCTCATTCGAGGGTGTATCCTCTGAATCACTTGAGAAACCTTCAAGAATAACATTATGATCAATATCTTTCTCACAATTAGGATTAGGGTTATCTTGAACAGAAATAGATTTTGCATACTCCATGATGAGTAGAATTAAACTCTCATGAATAACTGGGATAGAGGGGTTTTTTCTATGAACTTTCAAAATATCACAGAGAGAAGAAATTAGATAGAAAGGTGACTAAATGCATTTATCATGTCGGAAATGATTAAGGATGACAAAATGGTAACTAAAAGAACTACTTAATTTCTAATTTACTCTTAAATTTCAATATTAGATTAAATAATTTACTATGAAATATTATTTGTAAAATAAATTATGTTGTGTAATTGTTACTTTGGGAAAAAATAAAATATACTCCATGTATTGTGTATTACACATAGTCAAGTAGCAAGCCATGTATTTGAGAGTCTTATTCTTCATTTTAGAAACACCATGAAATACTATGGTATGTATGTAATTAAATGTTAAAAATTAATCCCTTTAAGAGTGTGAGTTTGTCAAGATGCTGGTTGAAATATTCTTCTTCATTTTTAATGTAAAGAATCTAGACATACTTTTTAAGTTTCTTATTAGTATGGCCATTAAAATCTTAAAATATTTTCACGAATTATTTAATTCTAATAAAGAAAGTATAACCAAATATATCTAGAATATGCATTAAAAGAAATGAGTACATAATGGGCCTTACTAAAAGACAAGGTCTGAAAAGGGACTTGTTATATATATAAACCAACTCAAGAACTTGTGTGAGACCTCCCCAAATTACTTTTAGTAAATTTTTAAATTTAGATTCTTTCCCAAAGCATAATGTAAACACACATCTAATGATGTAATACAAGAGACTCCCGAGACCATATCCTATGAATTGAGCTATTGAATCAAGTCAGACTTACATGTCCAAACCATGCGTACCATAGCTTACTCATTAAGTTTGAATGGGTGATTAAACTAATAGAATATTATCATTACATAAATTTGGAGAATGCATATAGAAAAAAATTATGGTCAGTATTTGCCACTACAACTAAGGCACCATCCTTAATCTTAATAAATTACTAAGTTGATCAAATAATTTCTTACAGAAATCTATTTGAAAGCATGTATAAAAGCTCAAATAATAATCCTAATACAAAGATTAAATATTCAATTTTATTTAATTGGTTCAACTTTGTAGAGCTCAAATCCTAGAATTCCCTTAACTTGCTATTATAATCGCTACATAAAAATCAATAAACTATTTGAATACTTCCCCGAAACAAGTAATATTTGATCAACTACAATAAATTTAGGATGGACATTGCAACATTTGATTTTGAATCCATAAGACGAGTGGAAAAAAAAAGTGGTTTTTGGAATTCTTCTTGCAAGTGCAAAGTCTTTTTACCCAAAAATGAAAACCCTAATTGCTTTCAAAAAAATTACATTCAAGCTACTTAAATCACATGTCAAAAAAGTACCTTATGGTATGTTGGGCCTATTCTAACATCCACAGGGATCTTTTGTCAATAAGTTTAAGGCTTATTTCACATGTATGGCATTTCCAATAAGTTTAATAGGCCAACAAATCTAATACTTAGATAACTTTGATAATGTTCGAGATTAGACTATCAATTTTCGGTGGAAGGGTATGCAACAAGGATAATATTTGACAAACTAATAAATTATGGAGGATGGAGGTAGAAAGAATGACATATCATGGTGAGAAACTCTAAAATTTTAAAAAAATTAAAACTCGCAAAACCTAAGAAAATGACACTACTAATTCAACTACATAGATTTTTAAAAAATTAAAAATCGCAAAACCTAAGAAAATGACACTACTAATACGACTACATAGATTTTTTTGGGACTTGTTAGTGACACTGAAGTCATTGTAGGTGGAATGACTCCCTATTCCTCCTTTGTTTAGAAGGTAGTACATGGCCAAGAGCTATTGGAAAACATTTCTCTCTCAAAGGAAGGGTCTCATTTGCAGCTTCAACTGCTTATGCACCTTGGTTCCAAAGTTCCATTCTTAGATTTTAGAGGACTAGAACTCGGTGGTATATGCTAAGGTTCATATATACCCAAATGCTCGCTTATTCTTTGTTATTTATTTTGACTGTAGTGAGGATTGGGATGTTGTTCTATCTATGGGTGTCTAAAAACCAGGGTATCATGCCTTTTTCTTATGCCCTTAGATGCCTTCTTTCAACCTCTTGGTTGAATAGATTACATTGTCTCCTACCTAGGTATGATTGCTTTACCTCCCTCTCCACTTCTAGTGCAACTAAACCTATGAATCTGTTGGTAATGTGCTATGTTGGTTTCTCAAAGTGGACCTTGTCACTTGTTTCTTCTCTCATACCTCGTACACTAGGATTTCAATGGATTATGACCTTTCCAAACAAATTCCAACTAATATCACCCTAAGGGTGTGTGAGATGCCATAAAAAAAAATTCTAGATTATGTAGGAATTCCTTTTTAGGTCAAATATTGTCTCGTTATTGGACATTTGGCCTCATCTTGTGGTAAAAGCACAATGTTATGTCACACTTTTATAAAAGAAATGGTCAATGCTATTCCAAATTTTTAAATTGAATCAATAGAGAGTGAAATATATGTTTTGAATTTTGAAATTATGTAAACTAATAAAATGTATATTTTTTGTGTATTTTATGTTTGTGATTTTTATAAAAAAAAATAAAAATATTTGAATATAGTTTTGTATAAAGTAAACACTATAATTTAGTGCCTCATAAAATATTGAAATTGAAGTTACAAAAGTCACCACACTTTATTTAATAAACTTTACCCATTTTTTCAATTTTTTGTGTATATTGATAACCTGAAACTTTAGTTCATGGATATATTTTTTACAATTTTTAATAAATTTATATTTTTCAATAAATTTGAAAAGTTGTATGTACTAAAAAATAACTCTTTCCATTTGTTGCCTCATTTTTTATTCATTATTTATCTAAATTAGGAAACAATTATATCATCTTGAAATATATTCTTTTCTCTAGTGCATCATATATTTTTTTTTAAATTTCACTTTTGCCCCTCGGCATCATGGTTCTCATCGATATTGTTCTCCCACCTGGTCGAAGGAGGCTAACCACTACCATCTCATAGTTTTTCTAGAATATACCACTTAGATGGAGTGAGAACTCATTTCAAGTAATATTTGATCAACTATAATAAATTCAGCATGGACATGGCACCATTCGGTTTTGAATCCCTAAGAGAAGTGAAAAAAAAAGTGGTTTTTGGAATTCTTGTTGCAAGTGCAAATTATTTTTGCCCAAGAATGAAAATGATAAGCGCAAAGTCTTTTTGCCAAAGACCACGGTCGTGTATGCTAAGGTTGAGATATACCCATATGCTCGTATTTTCTTTGTTATTTATTTTGACTCTAGTGAAGATTGGGATGTTTTTGTATCTATGGATGTCTAGAAATCAAGGCATCATACCCTTTTCTTATGCCCTTAGATGCCTTCTTTCAACCCCTTGGTTGAAGAGATTACATTGTTGCCTACCTAGCTAAGACTGTCTTACCTCCCCCTCCACTTCTAGTGCAACTCAACCTATGAATCTATTGATAATGTGCTACTTCAGTTTCTCAAAGTGGACACTATTACTAGTTTCCTCTCTCATACCTCGTACACTAGGATATTGATTGATTTGGACCTTTCCAAACCATTTTCTACTGAGATTTGTCTAAGGGTGGTTGAGCTACCATAGAAAAAAATTGTATACTACATAGGGATTCCTTTTTAGTTCAAATTTTGTCTTCTTACGAGACATTGGGCCTCATCATATGGTAAAAGTACAATATCGTGTCACACTTTTATAAAGGAAATGGTCAATATTGATTCAACTTTTTAAATTGAATCAATAGAAAATGAAATATATGTTTTGAATTTTGAAATGATGTAAACTACTAAAATGTATATTCTTTTGTTTATTTTATGTTTGTAATTATTATCAAAATTAAAAAAGATTATTTGAATATAATTTTGTATAAAATAAACACTATAAAATAATTACTGATAAAATGCTAAAATTGAAGTTACACAAGCCACCACACTTTATTTAATAAATTTTATCCATTTTTTAATTTTTTGTGTATATTGATAACCTAAGACTTTAGTGCATGGATATGTTTTCTACAATTTTTTATAAATTAATAGTTTTTAATAAATTAAAAAATTTGTGCGTACTAAAATATAGCTCGTTCCATTCGCTGCCACCTTTTTTCTTCATTGTTTATCTAAATTAGGAAAGAATTGCATCATCTTAACATAGATTCTTTTCTCTAGTGCATCATTATTTTTCAAACAATTTACTTAATTTTTTTTTTTTATATTAAAAATAGGTAGATCAAAAACAAAAACATTCAACGATAGTATCAAAAAAGAGGCCTAGCCTCACCACGAATTCAAAGTATCATGCAAATAGACTAAAGAAGAAGCTAAAGGACATCTAGTGTAAGACATCATAATGGGTATCAACCCAAGCAGTTCAACCAAGAGGAACCTCCATCCAAACTATGACCTTACGCTCCCGGATTTGTGTAAGCATGAATATCTCATTTTTCCTTGAATTAATATTCTTCTTGATCTCTTGTTTCAGCCTTTTGCAAGTTCGTTCAAACATTTGAAGGTCATCAAAGTTCCTCCTCCACTCGTGACCTTGCATCAGCTCATAGATGAAAATAGTGGCATGCCTATCTTTCAAGAATCTTCTCAGCTTGTCTTTCTCCATCATCATTGTTGTGTGGACCTGTAGAAAGATTTTTAAAAAAGTGAGTTTTTGAAAAAACTCAGTAAGAACTCTAGGGTTGCTTTGATACCTTTCCTCGTTCCTGCACTTCAAAATCTGCTAGAGGATGTTAGAAGACAACATATTCCAAAATAAATTAGCATCCTTTTTAAGCCCATCAATATGACCAGTAACAATTTCCAGAATGTTCACATTTAAAGGATAAAAAATACCAAACATATTCCATATTTCTTTAGCAAAGATGCAATCAAAGAGGATATGTCTACCCATTTTAGAAAGCTTGCAGAGACTCCAAATGTCAGTAATGTGACCATCTTGTCTAATAGGGAGTCTGTCAAGCAGAATCAACCACCTAAAACATCTGATTTGAGGCTCAATAGGACCTTTCCAAAGAATATCAAAATACTTTTTCCAAGATACAACATCAAGAGAAGAGTACCAAATAGTATTGATATGACTAATAATATTTTCATTATGATCAATGATTCTATAGATATTCTTGGCTTTGAGATTAACCATGATGACCCCATCCGGCCATTTGAACTTTAAGTATCTATGAGAGTCCACATGACAGTCAGAGGGCAGGTCCTTAGTAGCCTTGACAATCATATTATAAGTCGTCTTTTGGGAGTCCAGAATATTGAATCTGTTCTTGAGCTCATCCCAATTGATGAGTTTATCATTTTCAAAAAGATCAGCAAGCTGGGAGATCCCCAGTTTAGCCCACAACCTAGCCGAGCATCCTTGGGAAAGGGCCAGGGGTTTACCAGCTCGGTGCAAGTTCCACCAAATGGATCTTTCACCATATCGATGCTTAGCATCATGGAAATCCTTATTGGTGATAAAATTCTTGACATGGTCCCAGGCTCTCCAGATGGATATGAAAATAGCAGAGCCTTGGACATTGACCGGGAAGTTGCCAACAATTAAGTCACAAAATGGGAGATTCCTCCAAGATCTAGCTTTTTTAGGAAAGCCTCTTACAATATTATGCCTAACCAGCACCTTCCATGGATTGTTCCCATCCATAGAATGAAAGATCCATTTAGCGGATAAAGCAATACCTTGAGTTTTAAGGTCTTTAAGCCCCAACCCCCCAAGGAGTTTGTCAGTATGACACCAGTCCCATTTGACCGCATGCCTTTTTCTATTACCTTTACCATCAGACTAGAGGAAGCTCCTAATGGCCTTTTGAATTTCCAAAATTTGGTAGTTACTAAACATCCAAGCAGAGGAGTAGTATATGCTATATGAAGACAACATTTTTTGACAAACCTGAATTCTGCCAGCAAGAGATAAAGATCTGTTATGCCACTTATTCAACTTCTTATCAATTTTTTCCTTAATCCAAGACCACATGTCTTTGAGGGAAGGCTCAATAGAGATGGGGATACCTAAATACTTAACAATCTTATGAGGTCCGCCCCATTGGAAGTTATACTAATTGAACCAAATAGGAGGTTGCTCTTCCCATCCCAGGTAGATGGATTTGGATTGGGAAATGTGAGCACCAGAGATAGAGTAGAACAAAGTAAGTTTGGTTTGCAAGGCTGCAAAGTTATTGTTGGAAAGCTCAAAAAATAAGGTAGTATCATTAGTAAACTAACAGTTTATAAGATCATCATTGTTAGGGAGATAATGACCTCTAACATCAGGGGAAAGCATATTGTCCCTGAGGATATAGTAAAGGGCTTTTGAAGCTATGACAAATAGAGTAGGGGCAAGGGGACATCCTTGTCTTATAGACCTACCAAGGGGAAAGGGATTGGAGAGGGAACCATTGACCTCCACCTGGGCAGAGGCATCAATAAGCAGAACCTGAACCGAGTTACAGAAGAAGGCCAAGAAACCAAATGCTTCAAGCATCATAACGATAAAGTTCCATTCAACCCTATCATAGGCTTTTTCAAAATCCAGGAGTAACATCGCAGAGTTCTGATGAGAACACTTTGCCCAATCCATGGCTTCCCAGCTAGTAATTAAGTTTTCCAAAATATATCTACCTTTGATAAAACCAGTCTAGGTAGCACAAACAAACTTAGGAAGGATATGACCAAGTCTGAGGGCCAAGATCTTGGCCAAAATTTTATAGGAGACATTGAGGAGGGTGATAGGCCTCCAATTTTTTATAAGAGCTTTGTCCCCATCTTTGGGAAGAAGTTTAATGATGCAACTGTTAATCTCAGGGCCAAGGGAACCATTAGCTATGGCCTCCACATAAATGTCATGTAAATCCTTATAGATCCAACTAATATTGGCCTTATAAAATTCAATAGGGAGCCCATCAGGGCTGGGGGCCTTATCATTATTGAGAGAGTTGATATCTTTTTCAACCTCATCCAAAGAGATGTCCCTAGATAAGATAGTAATATCATCATTATCCAACATATTGGGGATAGGAGGTTTACACTTATTCCTAAGAACAACAGCCTCCATAGAGTCTTCAGAGGTGAAGAGATTCTTGTAGTAATTGACAAAGGCTTGGTTAATGATAACAGGATCCGAGATATCCTGGTTGTCAATAAGGAGTCTATCAATAGACTCCTTGGTTTGTTTTTGTTTTAAAAGGTTAAAAAAGAATTTGGAACCACGGTCTCCATTCTGGATCTAATGAGTGCAAGATCTGATTTTAGCACCACAGATTCTAAATTGTTGATGCTTCCTCAGGGCATCCTTAGCAGATATCACCTAGGAGACAAGGTCAATATTGGAGGAATCATTTTGGACATTGCTCTCAGCCTCTTAGAGATCAGAGGAAAGACATTTTTCAACAAATCTATAATCCTTAGCATTCTTTTGACCAATGGTTTTGAGGAGACATTGCCAAGCTAAGAGATTGACCTTCCATCTGTTAGTCATGGAGAAGTTAGGGAAATTGACCTTATTGATATTGCGAATAATCTGGATAGCAGCAAGGATATCTTCATCAAGAAGGAGACTGGTATTCAAAATGAACTTGGAATTAGTCATCCTAGTGTGAACAGGGGCGAAATTGAGGCTAACACCAGGTAAAAATGGGATGATGATCAGAGAGAGTGGTGGTCGTAACAAGGACAATGTTATTTTGGTTGTCAGGAAGGAAGGAGAAAACATTCTTGTTGCCATAGAAACGGTCAAGTCTGGAATAGATTCGAGAGTGGCCCTGTTGGAAGTTGCACCAAGTGTGCCAAATCCCAGGGTTAGAGGCCTTATTGCTAGCTAAAGGGTCAAACATAGTCTTAGAATTAATTAACTTGTTCCAATGAATCTTTTCATTATCTTTCCAAACGAAGGGATTACCTCCAGATTTATCTTGCTGAGACTCAAACATATTAAAATCTCCGCCAACCAGCCAAGGGATATCAGGGAGGGTAGTCATCCATTTCCAAAGATTAGCTCTCTCCTTAGAGTCATTGGGGGTATCAACAGAGAAAATGCCAAAGATATTATTATTATGATTAATGATAATCCAGACAGCTCTCTGGTAGGGAGAGGTGCCATTGGTAGTAATATAAATCCCCCATTTGGGGCTGGTGAGGAGAGAAATTCCACCTTTGCCTCTATTGTGATTAGTGCAAAACTTGATCGCATTATTCCATATAAAGCTAAGGTTTGTTTCAAGCATGAAACCGATGGCTTTAACTTCTTGCAACATAATAAAATCCATAGAATTAAAAGAACTAAGAAAATGCTTAATAACAAATTTCCTATCCGAGGATTCAAGACCCCTCACATTCCAAGATAAACAATTCATGAGGAAACATTAGAGGGAGTAGAGCACACAACACCAGCTTCATCAGCTGAGGGTAAACACTTAGTAGAACTATCCCTCATTTTCTTACCAGAGGTTTTATTCTTAGATCCTGGAGATCTTCCCTTGCATTTCGAAGCAAGGGTATCAGATTTAGGATCATCTTCATTTTCGGATTGGGAATCCACTTCCATCGAAGGCATACTAGGGAGATTGTTAATAGCATCCTAGAGAGATATTCAGGTCAGAATTGTTGGAACAAATAACAGGGGAGCAAGGAGGGTTGTCACTACTAAATTCAACCACATGAGGGATAACAAGAGGAGTTTGGGGAAGGAGATTTCCCAAGGAGGTAGGATTCAAAGTTTTAGGATGATTAATGTTATTACCCTTGCACCTTGTTTTATTGTTGATGGTTTGGAAGCCATCGTCAGTTTTTGCCTCATCAATAGCCATGTCCGAAAAAGGGAAAGAGATTTGAGTGGTATGGGAAATAGGAGAGGCTGAGTCAAGAGTAGGAGGAGGTTTGGAGGCAGTTTCCTCTTGAGTGTTTTTGTTAACTGAAGGAGGCAGATTAGGGTTAGCGGGTTGAGGGAATATAGCAAGGTTCTGATTCTTTTTAATAATGGGGCAATCCTTTCTAAGGTGGCCCTCTTTCCGACATAAGAAACAAGCATTTAGACCTCCCAATATTTCAATAGGGCACACAAAAGTTTCTTCCATGATGTTAACAGAGATGTCAGTATGGATTTCCTTCCCTGTTTGCAAAGAAATAAGGACTTTGGCATCCATATGCGGTACCAGCCTAACAGTATCATCCATTTGGATGGTTTTTCCCAACGGTTCAAGCAATTGAGGCAAGAATCACCATAAAAAGAGGGGGACATTTTTAACCATTATCCATCTAGGGGTCGAAAGGGCAAGAACTTCTTCGTGCACAGCCTCAGGAGTCCAAGCCAAAGCACAGAAAGAAGTGGATCCAACGGTCTAATATTGCTTTTTAAGGACTTCAACTTGAGATTCATGATTAACAAAGAATATCACAAATAAACCCTTCTGGATCTGCCGACAAAAAGAAATGTGAAAGCCCATTTTGCGATTCCAAAAATTATGAAACTAGTCGTTAAGAAATTTTTGAGGAGGACACTAATCAAGTTCAACAACAGAAAAGAAAATCGTAGTATTCTTTAACCTATTCTTCTCCTTAATAATCTCAGCAAGCATTTCAAGATTAGGAGCGATGGAGAAAGGGGCCAAAGGAGTCGTAGAGCACTTACCGAGAACAGCGGCATCGCGGGCACTGGCACCTGCAACGTTAAACTTGGCTTTCTCATCAATAACACCAGTTGTATTGGCCACTGCTTCAGAAAATGTTTTTGGTTTACAGGTAGGGTTAGGGGTATTAACAGAGATGCCATTAATGTCGGCATCCTTCGGCACAGTGGGAGAGGAGTTAGGGGGTACGGGCTCTGCCGAACGGTAGAGAAAGGGAGATTGAGAACCAAGTAAATCAACCATATTAATGGAAGGGTTGGAGAGGACTACACCTAGACTGACATTGTGATTGGGGACCTCCAGCTATCTCCCGTCGCTCTGTTCAAACCTGTTGGAGATCGCCACCTTAAAGCAGCCTACGCTTTATTCCAAATTCGCAGAGTTTGCTAATACTCAAAACGTACCATTTAAATAAATTTTAGTATTTTTTCTTGTCAAGATAATCAATTTTATATTTAAGTGTTGATGACCTACTTTTAATAAAAATAATTAAAATAATAAAAGAGATATATTTTGGAATAATCACTTGTAGCTCTATAAAAGAATATTTTTACATTTCAAAAAAAAATATTAGTTATAATAATAGGAGTTGTTGAAACTTCGAGTTTTAAAAATTAAAATTAAAAAAATTGGTAATTAGATCCAAAGTGATATAAATATTCATTTAGTAGACACTTCCAATTCAAAAGGTTATGGTCCATATATAAGTTATCTGTGATGAATCTATATAGATCATATGTTTGAATAAAATCAATTTTTAGTTAGAAAAACTTATATTCAGTTTTTTTAATAAGTTAGCCTAAAACGTGACACAATAGTAGATTATCTCACAAAATACAAAGAGAAGTATTAGATTATTTTAAATTAATGGTAGTAACTAAATAAAGTAAAGTCCACCCCTTAAACTCATTACTAATTTCCACCTTTGAGCCTCTACTTTTTTATAAGAATATTATTTTAAATGAAAGGATTTGAAATAGAAATTAATGCATACTCTTATCATTTTCTAAGACTCACCAAGCTTTTTAACTAAAAAATTATGATGTAAAAAAAATTCACCAATAAAATTAGTGTTTTCCTTTCCAAAAAAAGGATAGATTTGCCGATAAAAATTATTATAATTTTTCAAAAAATAAATATTCACCAATATTTTATATAGAGAGAGAGGGTTTCTTAAAGTTATCACTTAAATATTTTATTACTTCCTTTAGATATAAAATAATTAAATTTTGATACAAAATACATTGAGTGTGTATATGGAATTCCATTGAATCGTATAGAAATCTAAAAAGCTATATAAAACAATTATAAAAGAAAATGAAATATATCATATATTTATTTTATAAATAATATTTAGATTTCCATTACTAGTTTTTGCCAAACTTGAAAATATAAAGTTGATAGATATATATATATATATATATATATTGACACAAATAGGCTTTTTCTAATACAAACGAATAAACCCCAACCCTTTTATAATGAATGTCAAATTCCCTTCTATCTAAAATTATGGTATGAAAAATATGGTTGAAAAATCATGAAAGAGAAATCCATGTCTTTGATATTGTGTGTCATACCCTACCATCTAAAAAATTTAATCTATAGTAAATTAAAATACTAGCAAACATCCAAATTCTAACATGAATCTTTGATATGATTGGAGAATCTATAAAGTCTATGTCATATACAACTTAGATGGTGTGAGAACTTGTTTCAAGTAATATTTGATCGACTACAATAAATTTAGGAATCCATAAGACGAGCGAAAAAAAAGTGGTTCTTGGAATTCTTCTTGCAAGTGCAAAGTCTTTTTGCCCAGAAATGAAAACCATAATTGCTTTCAAACAAATTCCATTGCAGCTACTTAAATCACATGCCAAAAAAGTACCTTATGGTATGTTGGGCCTATTCTAACATCCATAGGGATCTTTTGTCAATTTTGGTAAGTTTTCAAGAAGTTCATGAAAAATAGGTGGGAGTTTTCAATTTTAGTGATAAAAAATGGGTTCTCATTCCACATTTTTAAGTGTCAATGATCAAGGGTGATGAGGATGTCATGTTGAGTAATAAAAATCTAAATGAATAGGATCAATGAATAAAATGAGATTCCTAGTTCTAAGGCTTGGGATCCAAGAATATATCCGACTTAGTAACCTTTGAGGGAAAATAACAATAGCCTAGGTGTAAATGAAAATATACAATTCTTGTAAGAGTAATGAGGTACGAAAAAAGATGAAATCCTAACTCTAAAAAATGGATGAATGAATTGACAAGGCTCATTAATATACCATATCTTAGAACAAGTTTAAATTTCCAAAACAAAAAAAAAATCATGAAACGAATTCAAGATTATGAAATTTACATGGGCAAAGGAAGTCTTGGCACCTAAATTCTAGAATATTTAGGTAAAATTTGTTAGTGAAAATTAGAATGGTATGTGTAGACGTATAAAAATGACCATATTCCTAAATGAATATTTTATGTTCATTTCTCTATTTAATTAAATTACCCACATTCCTCTATTTAATTAAGTAAATTACTCAATTTATTTAAATTAAATTCACTATACCCATTTAATGAATAAATCATTTAATTCAATTAAACCCCCCCTATCCACTTTTAATTAAATTCAAATTTAATTAAATAGTTATCCTAAATTGAATAAATCTAATTTATTTAATTTCCTCAAATTACAACCAAATTGAATTAAATTAACTTTATTTCAATTAAATCCTATTATCCCTCCATCCACTTGCATTTTCCTACATCTCCCACTTGCATTCTAAAACCTATTTCTAATCCCTTCTAGACTCTTCTAATCGCTTCTAATTATCCTAACCCATCTTCTAAACTTTGTCACATCCCTAAGCAAAGGGAAGTCACTTCTCAAACCCTTAAAGTCTTTGATAACCATTAAAGGCTTCAAGTCTTCAACCACTTAATTTTCCAAAGTCTCCCAAACCATTAATGGTTAATTCAACCCTCTTACATGGTTAGAGACTTTTTGCCTAGCTTGACCTTCATCCAACCCAAGGGTCTCATCAAGCCTTTAATGCTTTGACCATAATTATCTTTTAATCATTTGCACAAGAGTTAATCCTTGGATTAACTCTTAATCCAATGGGTAATCTTAACTTAAGCTTAACCCTTACCCTCTAGATAACCATGAGGTCTTCTCAGGAATTTAATGTCTCCAACCCCTTCTTTCAACCCAACCCTATGTTGACATTTGTCATCATTTTATTGGTGCAAATTGCAAACATGGATTCCCAACTTTCAAACTCAACCCTTGATCAACTCTTTCAATCCTGACCATCCATTGCCCTATTTTTGCTATAAATAGAGCTCTCATTCCTCCATTTTGATCATCCAAGTTTGTAGTATCATACTTATGCTCAAATACATTCAAGCTTTCATTTCATATATGCTCATCATTTTAACCTCTCTTTTAACTAGGAATCGGTCTAAATATGCATATTTAGAATACTTTCTTTATCATTTAGCTCAATCATAGACTAATATATCATGTTAGGATAGTATTGTTACTAATCTTGTCATCTTATAGCTAGTTTATTGCATTTCTGGAATCATGCATAGTTTAGGATGCATCTCATACTAAAACAACAAAAAAACACCCCTCGTTCTTGCATTTGCCATCCCTAAACCATTTTGCTCAATGATCTGAGAGCAAAAACATTGGTTTGAGGGACTGTGTAAGATAGAGAACCATGGGACCAACCTTGGGAAGCTGAGTGATACTTCATTACTCCATAGCTTTCACCAAGAAGTACTGTGGGTGTGTGAGGAAGGCTCCATAGAGCTCCGTTTTTCACATTTGGAGTTCTATCGACCCGCTTTTCCCAAAAACAGTATAATGCGTTAAAACCTTCTTTTAGGGCATCGTTGTTATATTGTAGCACGTACAGTTTGTTCTGTAGCACATCACAGACAGAAAAGAGAAAATTAATTTGTAACAAAAACTAAAATTTAGACTTGTGGAAGTCCACGGAATTCGCCTTTTTGCTAACAAATTGACTGGTTTTCTGTAGGTTACTGATAGTTGACTGCAGGATTTGAATTTATTCTATTTAGGCTAGAATTAAAGTAGTTTAAATTTTTACTAACTTTTCTAAAGTTAGGCAAAAGTTCAAATTTCTTTCTTTTCTTGCTTAAATAAAATTGAACTCACTTTTATTTTGGGCAAGTAAAACGAACAACAAATCAAAATCTTTTCTTGCTTTCCTAGGAGAAAATTTCTCAATTTGGGCACTAAAAAGAACAACACAAAATTTTCTTTTTCACAAAAATAGAGCTTAAAAAGAACCTCACCATCCTTTGGTGCATAAAAAGATCCACTTTCATTTTTGCAAAGGAAAGAACCTCACCACAAAAGTTTTGTTACAATTAAAGAGGGAAGTGATTCCCCTTTTGTTTACCGATTTTTATTTGTTGACCAAATCGAACCTTTTGCTTTGTTGACGCGGTTATTTCCTTAGATTAAATAATCATTTCTTTGAGGAAGTAAAATTAAACACCATGCTTTTCTTGGAGCAACATCTCCCAGTAGAGATTAGAAAATCACTGAATTGAAGGTTTAAAAAGAATTTATGACTACCTTCAATCGAAAGAGGAAGGTATATGCTCTCCCCTTAACTGGGTGATCCAAAAAACCAGACCTCTCTTAAAAAACTTTATTTCCTTCAAAAGCATGTTACATCCTTTAGCAGGCCTGCCTTCCCAAGGAGTTGAAATCAACTCTTAAAACCATTTATGGCCAGTGTGAAGGGAACGACCTAAGTGGGAAACGACTTTGACACCAAGTATTCCAACCCACTATAATCAAAAGTGAAAAGTGACGAAAGTCCTTTTCAATGGTTGCGCGTAGCGATTAGCCTTCCCCCAGTATCCTCGAGATATGTAAAGCCTTTGTTCTAAAGGTTGGGAAGCCTCCTAAGGGAGTTTATCACTGACGGCTGAGCAGGAAGCCTGATTACGAACCATATAAATAGAAGCTTTGAACCGAGTCAGTAACCAGACATTTATAACATCATAGTGCAAGGGTGGGGAAGAATCCGCCCCCAAGATTACTCACCATATATCTTCCAAGATAACTACTCAACTGTGAAGTGATTCACTTTGAGTTAATTTCTGGCAAAAGGCAAAAAAATGGGCGCCCTCTAGGGGGTGACACGATTGTTTGAGCTAATGGAGTATCAAGAGTAGTGGACTATGATGTTATTTATGACATTTGAATAAAGAGTCTTTTTTAAGTGTATTATTTGTATCCAAACCTGTTAAAACATTGGGGATTTGAACACATCCTCGCAGAACATACACTTTTTGTTAGATTAGGCAAAATGGTTGTACTTTTTGTGTTGTTCTTGCATTTACTACTTCAGAAAATCATCCATCAAACCTGAAAAATTCACAACAAAAATCCAAAATTTACAAAAAAACCAACCAAAGGAAAAATTAGAGCAGTTTAGCACATAAGAGCAACTTCTTAGCACGTGAGGTACTTTTGTTAGGGCATCCAACCATCAAGTTAGCACGTCGGTTCCTAACAGTAGCGTTTTATCCCAAAATCAAACCAGTGTCAAAATATTTAGTGCATCAGAAAAATAGTCTAGCACGTAAAAACATCAGCTCAACATGTGGAAGCTAAACATTAGCGCATTAGGTTCACAAGTTAGCGCATAATAGGCCCAGGCTAGCGCATGACTTTTTAAACAGGTAGAAAACAATTTTTTTAAACAGTCAAAACTTTAGCGCGTGTCTGGGGACAGCTTAGCGCGTGTGGTCATAATTTTAGCGCTTGGAGTAATTTTGGTAGCGCATTTCATCCCTATTTTAGCGAGTGATCAGAAACATATAGACAGAGGGAAAAACAGTGAGGAATTTTAAAATTTTTGAAAACATTTTCAAAAGCCTCTCATTATCAAACAACATTTTTCACCAAAACGAAGTAGCAAAAACAAACCGTTAAAACTATTTCTTGAGCTAAATTTGTGTCAAAACAAACGTTGTAAAAATCCTAAACTGATCGCACGATAAAACATGTCTATCTTATCATAATCTAGAAACCTCATGATTAGTATCAACAAAATCCTTTACCATCTTATGGATTTTATCTCAAAAACACTTGTTTAAAAATCTCAAGTTGTCAAATCAATTCTCCATATCGGGAGACTTTTATCCATATCATTTGACACGCTTTGTCGTGAAGGAGCATCTAAACCTTCATTTTGATAGAGTAATACTTGAAATTTTCTAAACAAGATCAACTAAATCCAAACAAATCAAAGGAAACCATTGATCACTCATGCATGACTAATTCTCATATTCTAAGAAGCAAGAACCTTTATCATAACATCACGTTGAAGAAACAACAACCTAGTTTTTCCATGTTCATCAAGAGAAACAAGTTTTTATACATCAATCGTCAACTCTTCAAATCTCATCGGGTATTCCTTCATCACGTCAAACATTATATCCAAAACATATCCAACGAATTTGACAAAGAGCCCTTAAAAACAAGAGCATACTGTCAAAAGTCTGCTTTTAATCAAATCATAAATCGCAGAGGAAAGATCAATCTGACATTCCTGCCTGACGAGTGTATCACTTATAACACATCTCGACCAGAACCACCCACCCCTGAGCAACACATCGAAGAGGATTTTGTCCCCTTTTTCATAGAAAGGTTTTACTAAAATGCCTGTTACTCGCTCTCAAAGAAACCAACAAAGCGAGACACACGCAGAGTCTAGCATGAATCAAAGGTTGTCAAATCCTTTTGAAGTTCCACACTTAGAAGAGACTGAAATTTCTGAAGCACTTCTTCAGGAATGTCAGGAAAACCCTTCATTCCAAAAGCTTATAGAAAGGCTTATGGAAAATGACAAAGAAAAGTATCTGCTCATGCTCACAAGTAAAGGCATTAAACTTTTCGAAGATTTAGACACAAACATCTTTAGAACCGGATCTCGACAATATGCATATCAAGAACAACAAAGAGAAGAAGAAACTCGTAACTTTGAACAACACATACCTGAGCAACATATTCCAAAACAATGTATACCAGAAATGCGTATACCTGAGCTAGAAACTCCAAAGCAAAATATACCATTTAACACACCTTTTCAGCTGAGAACTAATACAAGGGAAGAACTTTTCCCTCGGCAAAATAATGTGCCTTTGGTTGCTCTTACTCAACAAATGCAAATGTTACAAAGACAAATACATGACATGCAACAAGGGACAACAATGCTGTACTCTTTAAACGAAATCTGTCCTTATCCATTTGATAGAAGATTGAACATGGTGCCTTTTCTTCCAAACTCAGATGTTCGCAAATTTGATAAATATGATGGGAAAAGTGATCCCCGAGATCATGTTCGAGAATTTTGCACAATGAGTCTTGAATTTTCTCATGATGACACCTATCTAATGAGGTTATTCCCAAGAAGCCTGGGAGGGAAAACAATGGAATGGTTATCCAAAATTACACCACTTGTCAGATCATTTGATGAATTGGTTAAAAAATTCATAACTCAATACTCCTATAACATCCAACATGCCATAACCATGCTAGATGTTTGTAACACCAAACAAAAGAACAATGAAACATTCATGATATTCCTTCAATGCTGGTGATGTATGGTCTCCAGATATCCTTGAGATATTCTTGAAAAGGAGAAAATGGAAATCTTCATTGACAATTTGAATGGTGAAATGAGTTACAGGCTAAAACTTCAATGCATACCATCTTTCGCTAAAATAATTGAAAATGGCATTCAAGTAGAGGAAGCGTGTGTCAAAAAAGGAACACTCAAATTCTACAAGGAAGGAACAAACTCATCAAACTACAATAACCAGAACAACACCAACCTAGACAAATCTCGATTTTGGACTCAAAACAAAAACGAAGGAAACAATGAATCATATGATCCCAAATCTAAGCAACTAGTGCTTGCATTATCCGGAAATCCTCAAAATATGAAAAATCCTAAAAATGCTAATCCAAATGCTAACATATATGTACCAAACACCGATCAAGGACAACTCAACACAAACAACACCAATGATACTCAAAGCAAAAACATGAATCCAGGACCTAACAACAATTCACACAACAAAATGAACAATTTCCAAAAGCGTATCTTCACACCACTGGGGCAATCACTAGAATTAGCATTCAGAGACTTTTGGCAAACAAGATTCTTTATTTGCCTCCAATCAACAACTATGAACCCCAAATCAAACCACCTTGGTGGAATGATTCACACTATTGTGATTACCATTGTAATAAGGGTCATTGGACGAACAATTGCATGAGATTGAAACACATGGTACAAGATATGATTGATCGAGGTGACTTAACGGTACATGGTCTCAAAACAAATGGTGATCATGGAGCCTTTAAAAATCCTCTTCCAAATTATAAAAAAGAAGGATCTTCAACCTCGAATGATACACGCGGAGCTCGTATCAACCATATCTACAACAACACCATAAATCACATATTAGCTGAAGATCATCAAGTAAATCTCATCACCATCTGAGATCGGTGTGATCATGAATCTGTCAATGTAACAACCCGAACTCAAAAATATGTCTTAAAAGGACATACATCACCTACAACTACCACACCAAAAATCCAATATGACTTAGTTAGCCAACTACACAAAACTCCAACTCAGATATCTATACTAGAATTGCTGAAACTATCACCAAAGCACAAAGACATATTGGAACAAGCACTATTGTAAACCAATGTACCTCAAAATCTGGATACAAACAGATTTCAAGCCATGGTCGCCCATATGAAAGGACCTCATAACCTCACCTTCTCAGAGCATGACAATGCTTCCTTAAGCCATCTGCATAACACTCCTCTCCCTATCGAAGTCATTGTTTGTAAACACCAAGTAAAAAGAGTCTTAATAGATGGAGGAGCCGGACTTAATATATGTACTTTAAAGCTTATCCGTGCATTAGGCTTCTCAGAAGAGTCTATTGATCCCTACAAGAAGATTACCATAAAGGTAAATGATGATGAGGAAAGGTCCTCTAAAGGAACTATGATATTACCCATTCAAGTGGGACCAGTGCAAAAGGATACTATGTGTTAGGTCTTAGACATAGATCTCACCTACAATATTTTGTTAGGGTGACCCTGGATACATGAAATGCAAGCAGTACCTTCTACATATCACCAGTGTGTCAACTTTCCTTATGATGGACAAGAAATCTCCATATCTGCTGATCACAATCCATTTCAACATTGCAATGCAATGGGTGCAGCCCAAGACAGTCTAGTTCCTCATAATAGAGAAAAGCAACGATCTTCAACATCAAATCTACAAACAACAAAGCCTAACTCCTTATTTGGAGATTTCAAGCAGAAAATGCAAATCAAAGACCAAGGTATGGGAGAATACTCTTTGGAGCCTTTATGTTTCGCCAAATTGCCAACATCACCTAGATCTCATGGTTTGCCTACTACATCAACACATCTGGCCACTCAGCCCATCACCAAATTTGATGGTACCTTCATCCAATTGCGCACTCTAGCGCATGAATTAGAAGACAAGGATGTTCTTAGTTGGTTATACAAAGATGAGGAAGAAGGTAATAGAGCAACTGCTCTAGACATTGTTCTACCTACACACCTGTATGGAAAAGGATACTTAATCATGCAGCAAATGGGATATGATGGTAAAGGACCTATTGGGAAACGCAAAGAAGGAGTCACTGAACCCATAGATCTTCCTTCACAGCCCAGTAGAAACAAAGAAAGATTGGGTTGTAAGCTCACTTTCCTATTAAGAAAGTCACCCCGCATAACTGCAAAACCTCAATGGAAAGAAAAGAAGAAGTACAAAGAAGAATCCTTGCAAGAAACACTCTTTGAATCAATAGAAACAATCCTCAAGGCACAGGAACATCAAGATCAGAATTTACATCAGGGAAAGCTTCTAAGCCACCAGAAGGCCATATCTACAGCAGTAGCTCATATTCAAACACCAATATCTCAAGAACAAATAATATCATCTCCAGATAGCATTATTCCTCCCCGAGGAAGCACAGTCTATGAACAAATACAGAAAGTAGAAGCAGGATCTAACACAGAATCAACAAAAACTATTAAAATGGTATCCATCATCAAAGATTTGTTTTCACCATACAACATACCTATTTACAGCACTGATAGAATTTGGGATGATACCTTAGAGACTGATTCCAATGAATATGAATGGGGTACCTGCTCCAATGCTACTACAGATATCCCTAATGATACTAATTCTATATCCCTTTCTCAAGAAGAACATAACGCAGAAGATAGAGCTCTTGAATTTGGACCATAGAATATCTATGATGCCAAGGAAAGCAAACAGAAACATTATGAACAATTCTATACGGAAGATAATACCATCGAAGACCTCAAAGAAATCCTGGTCTTCTTTAAAACTAAGAACAATCATGATGAAAACTTTTTCCTAACACTTACAGTAGCAGAACTTGATCCACCTAACGATTCCTTACTGCTTGTCTTTCTTGACCTCATTGACTAGGATGAACTTGAAATCCATGATATACCAATTTTCCCAGATGATGAAACTATTATCCATTACCTATGTACCGTAAATATGGAAACAGGCTTTACCAGTGAACAAAGTAACGATGTTTGCCAATCAGGGAGTGCCAAGTCTCTCAGTCGCAAAAATAAACCAAATAAAAGATCTGATGCTGAAATCCAGTCAATGGCAGCTCTAGATCACTAAAAAGTAAAAATAAAGGACGCATCTGAGGGTGAAAACCTTTTTAAGGCACCTAACGATGGGAGACTTGACACTCTTCCTAAGCACTTTCATGAGTGATCACCCATATTGATTGAGCCCACTCAATCAATCAAAATTGGTACCATAGAAGCAGTAAAAAATATACACCTTGCAGAATCTCTGACAGAGGAAGAAAGATCAACATTCATTATTTTCTTTAGAGAACAACAAATTAACTTTGCTTGGTCATATGCTGATATGCCCGAAGTGGATCCACACTTAATCATGCATCACTTGTCCATCTCTTCAGAAGTTAAACCAGTCAAGCAAAAGCTATGAAAGATGAATCCACAGGTAGCACTCATGGTCAAAACTGAACTAAAGAAACTATTAGATGTCGGATTCATCCGACCCATTGACTATGCAGAATGGATTTCCAACATCATTCCAGTATCAAAACTAGATGGTAGTATCAGAATATGCACTGACTTTAGAGACATCAACAAAGCTTGTCCAAAAAATGACTTTCCTCTGCCCAGTATTGACATAATTGTAGATCTCATAGCAGGTCATACAATACTCTCACTAATGGATCGTTTCTCAGGCTATAATCAAATCAAAATAGCCCCTGAGGATTAAGATAAAACCACATTCACCTATCCTTGGGGAACGTACTATTGGAATGTTATGCCTTTTGGCTTAAAGAATGCAGGGGCCACTTATCAAAGAGAAATGACAACAATCTTTCATGACATGATGCACACATTTATGGAAGATTACGTGGATGATTTACTAGCTAAATCCTTCACTAGAGCAGAACATCTCAGCATCTTGACAAAGATCTTTGATTGATTGGAGAAATTCCAAGTCAAACTTAACCCTAAGAAGTGTGTCTTCGGGGTTACATCAGGAAAGTTACTAGGCTACATAGTCTCAATTAAAGGGATCGAAGTAGATCTAGCAAAGGTACAAGCCATTATGGAAATTCCACCACCAAAGAATATCAGTCAACTCAGATCTCTACAAGGACGACTTCAATCAATCAGGCGATTCATCGCTCAGCTAGTAGATAAAAGTCTACCCTTTAACCATTTACTCCACAAAAATGTACCATTCAGATGGGAGACCAGGTGCGTAGAATATTTTTACCAAATCAAACAGTACCTAATGAATCCACTAGTTATAGTACCACTAGTCACAGGAAAGCCTCTTATCTTATATATCTCAACAACAGATATATCGTTGGGGGCACTATTGGCACAAGAAGATCAACAAGGAAAGGAATGAGCCATATATTATATCAGTAGGACATTGAATGGCTATGAGCTCAACTATACATTCATTGAAAAGGCTTGCCTAACAGTGGTCTTCACATCTCAGAAGTTCCGACATTATATGCTAGCACACACCATTAAGCTATTCGTAAAAATTGATCCTCTCAAATATCTACTCAGCAAGGCAGCTCTTACAGGCTGATTGGCTAAGTGGGTCATGATTCTCAGTGAATTCGACATCCAATACACAGAAAGACAAGCCATCAAAGGACAAGCAATTGTAGATCAGCTGGCTGAAGCACCACTACCAGGAAAACAAACCATAGAGATTGAATTTCTAGATAGGGATGTTCTTGCTCTTTCTACCAAACAATGGACCCTATACTTTGACGGATCCTACACACAACATGGTTCAGGTGCTGGTATTCTATTCATCACTCTTGAAGGACACACTATACCAAGATCATATAGGCTTATGTTCCCGTGCACAAATAATGTGGCTGAATATGAGGCATTGGTTATAGGCATCAAGATGGCTGTCGAATGGAAAATCACAGAGCTAAAGGTCTATGGAGACACACAACTAGTCGTCAATCAAATCAACAACAACTATCAGACAAAGGATGACAAGCTACTACCCTAAAAGTGAATGGTGGATGACTTCAAATAGTATTTTGTGCACATCACCTTCGAGCAAATACCAAGGTTGAAGAACAAAGCAGCTGATGCAATGGCTACTATCGCCCCATTACTACAAATTTAAGACCAATAGAGTAGTTATGAGTTTTTGGTAGAGTAACTTTTCTCCCCCACCTATGACCACTCTGAATCCCATGTTATCTATGCCTTGACTAGTTTAGATTCTCTGTTATATGGTGTGTAGGAGAAAAAGTGACACTAAGCAAACATGCCCTAATCTCACTTTCAATCACACATTTGTGGAATACGAAAGAGCCTAGAGGTATCACACAATTGGCTACTTCTTTTTGTGGAAGAGAGAGCCATGGGATACCTATTAGGATTTCTATTCCTTTGTTGCAATTGAAAGATAAAATGATGCAAGTTCAATCCCTAACCCCAAAGTGTAAGTATGAACTAATAACAAGATTGCTGAATTGAACTTAAACAATGGAAAGCTGTAAACACAAGGACAAGGAAAGAATGCAAATGCATACCTGGTGTTAAAATCTGAGTGAAAATGTTCAGGACAGGGGCGCGGGCGCCACTGTCCTGATTCTGCCCCTGAAACTACTCCGGAAACTGCTGTTTTGCAACCTGGAAAAGCTATCAAAAATGCTGAAAATGCTGTCTGTCAGGAGGACCAGGGCACCCAGCGCCCCTGTCCTGGTAGGACTAGGGTGCCCCATGCCCCTGTCCTGGCAAGACCAGGGCGCCCCACACCCCTATCCTGGTCTTTTGCTCTGAAATTTGGTGGGAAGGTCGGTCTCAGTCTGCTTCTCCCGGATCTACAACCTGCGGCATTGTCTGAGTCCCGAAACCTGCACTTATATCTGAAAAGGTGTGGTGGGTGGCTATATAGGGTTTTGCCTTAGTCAAACCCCCACTTTGGTGATTTCCACCTCCACGAATAGCCAAGTTGTATTGTAAAAGTAATGTGTGTGCAAGATCCTAAAATGAAAGTAAGTGTTGGATTTTGCCAAGATCAAGAAGTCATTGAAATGTACAAGATAGAGACATAATATGGGACAAGAATAAACTGTATTCTCATCAATAGAAAATGATCAACAACTTGTTGTTGTTCAATAAGAAACAAGGGTAGGTAGGAAATATGTGTGGGTAGGTAGGAGAAATAATATAATATTCCACATGAGGTGGATCACCCACCGAAGGTGGAATTATCACTCCACAATAAGTGGATATGATAGTGTAATAACAATATCAACACCATAAGAGGTGGAATTTCTCCTACACACACTATCCCAATGTGGCACAAACACCCAAGTGTCTCATATCCAAACTACTATGAAATGCATTATCCTAAGTAAACTTAAGTAAGTGTAATAATATCCATGATGAATAATTATTTACACCAACACCCCCCCTTAAGTGCAACTTAGGGGAATGCACTTAAGTCTACAATGCAACTAAGCAATGCAAGATGGGTCCCGGCTACGAGGCCATGTTAGGTACCCATGCACAAATGCAAATGCATGCAAACTAATGCAATGAAATCTCTCACAAAGTGGGGAAAGAGAGAAAAACCCAATGGGAAAAAACCCTCCCCCAAAAAAGAGATGAAAGCTATACAAGAGAACTCTCAAAGAAGTATGTGAGGAACAAAACCCCATGTGAGGAAAAAGTCCCCCCCATATGAGAGAAGAAGAGAAGTCAAACTGTGATCATCCCTCAATGAAGAATCTGCACCAATGATAGAAGCTCAATGTATGAAGAAACTGCTCCACGAATGTCGAACAACATTTCTCCCCTTAGGAAGAAACAAAACCAAAGGTGTATCCATGAAGTCTCCCCAATCATGAAGGGAAGATGTATGAAGAAAACTCATGATGAAAGGAATCTCTGAAAACTGCTCAAGTGTCCCCATGTCGATGCTGAAAGATACCCCTTCCAAAGATGGTAAACTGTGCCATACTGCTGAAAAAGGAACTCCAACATCTAGTGGAGATGGATGTAGAACAATGTCCAAAGACTCATGTGTCTCCTCAAAGAATAAAGAGACCTCCTCCAACTGCTGTACATAAGTATCCACAATCATGTCAACCTCGAAAGAATGATCATGTAGAGAATGAACAAGAGGGTTAGAGTGTGCCCTCGCAACAATCGAAGAAGGATCATCTTCATCAAAGAGAAGATGTATGTCATCAATGATGTCTCCCAAATCTGCAATGTAGGATTCCACAAACAAACCTACAATATCTGTCATGTAATCATCCCATGAATCTGAAGCTGGAAGACAATGTATATCCTGCTGCACTGAATCACATGAAGGCAAAACTATCGCACTATCCACATAATCAGGTGCAATAGGTGATGTGATATCAATATGAGGAGATGAAGTACAAGACTCAAGAACTGGGTTACATGTGAGAATCCCCATGTTCAAGTGTCCAAAGTTCTCCTCAAAATCTGAATCATCATAATAAGTGTGATCATCATGAGTAGAATCATCAAATGTGAAATCATCATCATCAACAAAATCTGAAAAGGAGTATAACCGAGATGCATGATCAACCACCCCAGTTGCAATGATAGCTCTAGTCTCCATGTCTCTAATAAAAACTGAGTCAAGTGTGAACTCCACAACTCTCTTAGTTGTGCCATGTGTGATTTGATAGATAGAAAGGAGATTGTTTGTCAAGTGGGGTACACACAACACATCATTGAAGGAGTTATCCCCAATGTCAATAGATCCTTTCCCAATCACATCCATGTATGTATGATTGCCCATCAAAATCTGAGGCATGGTGCAAGGCTCAAATGTAGAGAACATAGACTGTGAAGATGCCATATGATGAGAAGCCCCTGAATCTAGAAGCCATCTCTCTGAAGTATGATTTGTTGTAGCACATAGAGCTTGTCCTTTTCTTGTTCCAAAAAAGTGAGTCTTTCCACTTGTAGAAGCCATGAATGCTTGCCCTTTTCCTTTTGAATGTGAGGAAGTGGAAGTTGATGAATCATCCTTCTTGTAGACTTTAGGCAAATCGATGTTATGCTTTTTGATGATATGTGTGAGCTCATCAATCTTCTTAGTATGGCAACGATGTTCCTCATGACCAATCTTTTTACAATAAGCACAAGTAGGTCTCTCTCTCTTTGGTGAATTATCTTTCTTGGAAGAAGATGAATCTCCTTGTTGTGGAGAAGATGTTGCTTTGTCTTTAGGCTTTGATTGCCATTTCTTCTTGTTTGAGTTGTCCTTTCCTTGATTTCCTTTGTTTCCTTGATTTGCCACTAATGCTTGAGACTTAGAAGAAGCCTTAAGAATGCCCATGCTTATCAACTTAGTTTGTTCCATCATCAACATTTCATTGAAAGCATCAAATGTAGGCATTTTGTAGCTTGAACCCATTGTCATTCTATGAGTTTGGAAACTAGAAACAAATGCTGCATATTCTTGTGGAAGCTTGCCTATCAAGTTGAATATCAATTGAGTATCCTTCTTATCAATGCCACAATCTTTGAGTTGTGCCCTCAACTCATTTGCTTTAGTGACATAATCTTGTATAGTATCAAAGTTCTTGGGATCTAACATGGTGAGATCACTATCAATTTGATATCCCCTAATCTCATCAACTTGACCATACAAGTCTTGAAACTTTTGCCAAGCATCCTTGATTAGAGTACATTTCTCAATATGAAAAATGAGATCCTTTGATACATACTTTCTTAAGGTACCAATTGCCATGATATTTTTAGTGAGCCAATCTAAGTGACCAACTGGATCAGCCTTAGGATCAGCTGGAGCAACAATAGTTCCATCAATGTAATGAGTGAGTCCTTTTTCCATAAGTTTACTCCATGCATCAATTTTCCAAGTAGCATAATTATGTGGAGTTAAGAGAGAAAACTTAGAAGAACCCATAGCAGCAAAAAGGAAGGAACACAAGAGCACAAAAGCACAAGAGACACCCCCCAAATTCAATCAATCAAAGTACCCCCCCCAAAAGTGATGATTTTGGCACTTTATACTTAGTGCGATTACAATGAGCCACTTGCAAAACAAGGCAAAGTGGGCTTATGATGCAAATTTTACAACTTCTCAATTGAGATACAAGAGACTTCAATCAATAATGCAATGAATCTAACTAAGATTCAAGCAAATATACAAGTACCAAGAGAGCCAAAAATGGCCTAAATCTGAAAGTACAATTTCTACTTACAATGACATCAATCTGATAGAATCATGTGAAAGTAGATGAAAAAATACGCACTTTCAAAAAAAACGGCACCTGAAAAGGAGGTTGTATGACCCCAAACGAAGCCTCTGAAGTTGCAAAAACTAGGATTACTCAGGGACAGTCACCAAAAACTATATTTTCTGAAAAATCCGTGCATCAAAATCAAAAAATTATTTCACCACTGCGGAGAGCACGAAATTCTAGCCCATTTCAAAAAAAATTGCACCCAAAAAGGAGCAAAAATGAGCAAGTTATGGCCATTTGAAGTTGAACTGCAAAATCAAAAATGCAAATGAGAGGGGGTCAAAAAATTTCCAAACCCTGCTGATGTGGCGCTGACGTCAGAAAAACACTGTGTTAAATTTGACGGCTGTATGACCGTCGCCAAAACTTCGCTGCCTAGCTAACTGGGCGTTCGTACCGTACGGACGGATGAGGTGGCGTGCTGACTGTGTATGTTCCGTACTATACGGAAGATGACGTGGCATGGCTGATGTGGCAGTACGGATGATGCGTGGCTCGCTGACAGGACTGTCCGCGTGGCGGTCTACGTGGCGGTTCCCGGAGACCGAGGGTCGGAGCGGCGCCGGTGACGTGGCGGAGCCCGGGAGCGGAGCTGGAGGAGCCGCTCAGGAGATGTTGCGGAAGGCGGCGCCCGGACGGACGCGGCAGGAAGGATGCAGGGCGGCCGGGGAGATTCGCCGGCGGCGGCGTGGAGCGGGAGGTGCCGGGGGGTGCAGCCAGCGCGGTCGGAGCCGAGGACGAGCTGAAGCCGGCGCTGGCGGTGCTGTGAGCTATTGTTGCCAGAGCCCGGGAGGTGGATGCCGGGCAGAGACCGAGGCGCAGCGCGGGGCGGACTTCGGCACGGAGGACGTGCGGTGGTGGCGAGCGAGGTACAGTCTGCGGCACGGTATGGGCGGTACACTACAAAAAAAAACTGCACACAGGTACGGTACAGCCGGCACGGGGGGGGTCTGTGGACCCCCCAAACTAAAATTTTTTTTTGTTTTTTTTTTTTTTCGATTTTTTTGGTCTTTTTCGAATTTTTCCAAATTTTTTTTTTGAATTTTTTTTTTTAAAACAATTTTTCTGAGAAATGAAAATTTTTTTTTGAAAAATATATATAAAATTCGAAAATCCGTACGATAAGCAAAATTGGGGAAAAAAATTTTCCTCACCAAAATAGGCCAACTTTATAACCAAAATTCATGGAAATGGCCTTCCGAACGCAATGGAGAGGTCGGATCTGGTCTAGGATGCCTCCAAATGATGATGCTCCTCAGATCTGCCTCTTAACGTCGCAATAATGCCTCTTCAAGATGAATCAATGAGACTCCAATAGCTCTGATACCATGTTGGATTTTGCCAAGATCAAGAAGTCATTGAAATGTACAAGATAGAGACATAATATGGGACAAGAATAAACTGTATTCTCATCAATAGAAAATGATCAACAACTTGTTGTTGTTGTTACATACAATGTAGATGAGCCTGCTTATATAGGCAAGGCTAGGGATATGTATGAGCACACAAATATGACATGTGGCTCAATAAGAAACAAGGGTAGGTAGGAAATATGTGTGGGTAAGTAGGAGAAATAATATAATATTCCACATGAGGTGGATCACCCACCGAAGGTGGAATTATCACTCCACAATAAGTGGATATGATAGTGTAATAACAAGATCAACACCATAAGAGGTGGAATTTCTCCTACACACACTATCCCAATGTGGCACAAACACCCAAGTGTCTCATATCCAAACTACTATGAAATGCATTATCCTAAGTAAACTTAAGTAAGTGTAATAATATCCATGATGAATAATTATTTACACCAACAGTAAGCAAGCTAGAGCAACCTAGAAAGTAAACCCTAATTGCTTGTAATTGACAAAGTAAATGCTCCAAATCAAGATGCAAAGTGATCTAAAGCATGAATAAATGATATATTGAAGCTTATGCAAAGACATGAAAACAACATGAAATCATACCCAACCCCAAGGGAGGGGTACAAGACAATCTTCAGTCGATGATCTCCTATTGCTCTTCAATGTCTTCAAAGCCCTAAATGAATGAATGAAATTGATGGATGCTTGATGGATGGATGTTGAATGTTGTTGAAGTCTTCAAAGATCTGCTCTTTCGCTACATAGAAGGTCCCTGAAAACAAAATTTGGATCCTTTCAAATGAAGAAAGAGAGCTCTTATGTATGAAACCCTAGGTCGTAATTTCGACTTTTAGCCGACCTAGAGATTGAATATCCTGCCAATTTCTTGGGGTTAAGCTTTATTTTATGATTGGATCGCGCTCCTAAAATTTCGGGAAAAATGTCCGGGACCATGTGCACTCCGGGCGCCATGGTCCCGACAACTTTTCACCAAATTTTTAGGGCCGTCGGATATGATGATTTTAGAGAGAATCCCGAAGTTACAGGTGATTTCGAGATGTTTTGACCCCCGAAATCAAGCCCCCAAGTTCAAAATAGGACCTAATTAGGGTTTTTGATTAAATGATGTATTGGAGGAATAAATTGAAAGGGGCACACTTTAATGAAAGGGCCCAACTGTATGATATGGGAGATGATAAAATAGGACCTTAGACCTAATTAATTTGATTAATTAAGTGCTAAAGGGGAAATGCAATGCAAAATGCAAAATGTGCCAAGGCGGGTGCTAAACTAGGTGTGAAATTGTACCACCCTAGCAAGTGCATACAATTTACGATGCTACATTTAGCCCCCACTTTAGTGGTCATATGAACACTATGTGCATATGCAAGCTAAAGTACAGAAAAGTAAACATTATTTGAAAAAGGATATATCCATAAGTCTGTCGAACGAAGCCCCCAGCGGTATCTACAGTACACAGTTAGGAACCACACCCTACAAAACACACGTTAGATCACAAAATCACCTAATGCTTACTAAGGAAGGTGATGAAAATTCGAGGGTAGCTATATCCCCCCCCCCTTTTCGGCTTTCTAATTTTAGTGAGTTGAAACAGGGTATCATGTTTACCACTTCGAATTGTTAAAGAATATTGATGACAAATGCTCACAAGAAGATTTGATATGAGATCAAAAACTAATGGAGAATCATTTGGTAAGAAAGAGGACTAAATCTCAATTCCAACACAACAAAGAGTGTGAGGATTTGAGAGTTCTCTAACACAAGATGAAGGATGTCAATGGAAACAAAATGCAAAGAGAAGAAAAGAAAGGAAAAACAACATGAATACACACATTGGTGATCCATGAGAAGAATAGTGAGAGAGAAAACATGGACTTCTCGCCCCTAGATCTTGTCTAGGTGATCCATGGGAAAAGGACATGGAAAACTAACCCCTAGAGTCTGTCTAGGTGATCCATGTAAGGGAGGAGAGTGAGAAAGTCTAGCCTTATGCCGCTAGTTCCACTCAACCTCGTGCATGTGTGTGTAAGGGAGGTTAGAAGCACCTCATAGGAGTCTATGCCCGAGTATGCTACAACCTGTATATGTATAGCACAAAAGCGTGACATCTCCCTCTAAGAGTCTGTGCTCTGGTTCCGAGAATAATCACCTTGCATAAAAGAAAAATGGAGACATCTCACTCGAAGAGTCTGTGCTCTGGTTCCGAGAATGACCCATTTCTCAAAAAAGTGTAATGTTTATGTCATAAGCAAAGTAGAACAAGGATACCTACCTTCATCACAAAAGAAGATACCCCAAAAATGCAACAATGTCATAGATCCAAGCAAGAGAGTTTTGCACTCTTTAAGCAAGGATAAGATAGTTGAAAAGGGATATCTTGTAGTATGTGTAAAGGAGATCCTTAGAGGAGAAGAGATCTTTGTACAAAAGACACCTATCCCCGAGAGGAATTCTCTTAGACAAATATAACATCTTCTAGAATAAGACAAAGAAGAGAATAAGAATGCAATACTTCCTTCTTTTGCGAGGTGAAAGTGATTCTTAATGAAGGATGATGCTCTTTTTAACCCAATTGGGAGAGTGAATTCATTATGGATGTATTTTACCAAGTGCAAAAGAGGTTGTAGTCAAGGACTTACACCTCTTGTAAGAGAGAATCCTTGAACAAACAACAACAAATGCATACAAGGGATAACATCAAGTAATAAAGTTCACACCATCCACGAAATAGGACAAAGTGGATCCTAGATAAAAATAAGGAAAGATCATTGCCTCAATGAGAAGGACTTACACAATCTTCTAGGGAGAGATTTGGACATAAGAAAAAGAAGAGATGTATGAAATCACTCTTGTCCCCATAGGAACAAGAGATAACATAGAAAATTAGGCTATTATGTTGCTTCAAAATATGATTGCACTTGAAATTGTACCATCATGAATGACAATGAGCCCCTAGTAAATGAGCTACCAATGTCACATAATGATGAGCAACATAATAGCCATTAATGTTATTTAAAGACATGATAGACTAAATGAGGTATTTGAATATGACATGTTAAATGCTCAACTATAAGTGAGATCAAAAACATGTATAAAGTGATAAAAATTGAAGAAGAAAAGTCACAAGAAATCTTAGAAGAGGGATGAGTGTAATTTATTAGAGCCTTATCCCTAGAGGAAAGGACTTTATGATGAATAGGAGATAAAGATTCATAAGTGGATTTAGAAATTTGAGGGGAGTCATAAAGAGATTTGTTCATCGCCAAGATTTCCTTATGAGGGGAATGAGAGTTGATAGAAGTAGAAGATGATTTAGTTGAAGTGAGATCATCATCACTACTAAATATAGCATTCACATTAAGAGATGGTCTTTTAGATGCTTTAGTGCGTTTGCAGGGATTATAGCCAAGTCCAAAGGAATAATTGTGAAAATTAGTCTCTAGAGGAACTTTTATCCCTTGTTCATGAGCACCACAACCTTTTCCATGATACCCATGCTTAGCAAAAATACGAAAACCATGACCATAACGATCAGCCATTTCAGAAAGAGGAGGTGGTTTTTCATAAGACAAAGAATCAAACTCTTCATAATTAGAGGTGTGAGGAGAAGAAGTTTGAGAGGTGGCCACAAAATTATTGCTCATAGGTTCAGGTAAGACTGATTGATCTCTAGTTTCTTCCTTCTCTTTAACTTTAAGCACTCTAGGAGGAACCCTATACTCACCTACAAAGGTGGGATTAAAATCAAGAGATCCCCAATCGTCTTCTGCGAGAACCTTCTCAGGATCAAAAGCCTTTTCATGTGTAGACTCAAGTCGAGAAGGATCTTCTTTAGGAGCTTTAGGCTCATCCAAAGAATTTTGATTATCAGAGGGTAATGATTCATCCATAGGTATCTTGTTTAAAGAGTCATCACTAGAAGAGGAAGGTTTAGAAGAACTCCCTTTGGAAGTAGATGTTTGCAAACAAGCCTGAAGATTAGTATCACCTATCAAGGTATATGTCTTATTGTTATAAATGAATTTAACTTGTCTATGCAATGTAGAGGGGACAGCTTGCATACTGTGAATCCAAGGTCTCCCTAATAACAAGTTGTATGTTAGATTTCCCGACGTAACATGGATAGGAGTAGGCAAAGTAACAGGTCCCACTGTGATGGGTAAGGTGATAATACCTAATGCAGACTTAGCCACATTATCAAAGCCTCGAATGGGACGAGAGTCAGGCTCAATAAGGGATGTATCCACATTCATCTTATGCAATAGATTAATGCTACACACATTAAGGCTAGAGCCATTATCTACCAGTGTTCGTCTTATAGCAGTGTCATTTATGATAACCACAATCATCAAGGGATCATATTGATGTTGAATTTCACTAGTAGGCAACTCATCTTGTGTGAACACAATTTGAGCTTTAGGATTCATCACAGAGTTAACCAAAGATACTATATTACTAGATGTATTAGGTGGAGGAACATTCAAATATTTCAAGGCATCTTGTAACATTCCATGATGAACGGAAGAAGTTTGGATCAAATCCCAAAGGGATATCTTAGCAGGGGTAGCTTTAAGTTGTTCTATGAGATCATATTCCTTACTAAGCATTTGTGAAATACGTGGAGCTTGCAGAAGAATAGGTTGGGAAGGAGGAAGTGAAGTTGGGATAACTGGAGGAGGATTAGGTTGCCTATTGTTTCTTGTGTTATAGGTATGAGCAACCGCATGATAACTCTCTCTAGTTAGTTGCTTAGCATACTCATAAGGGCTCTTAGTAGAATAACCTCCTTGCACAGTAATAATAGGTTTGTTAGGAGTGCAAAAAGAATCATTAGCATAACCACCTTGAACCACTAAGATAGGCTTATTTAAAGGTTGAGAATTTTGAGAAGAACAAGCACCTTGGACAATGAAGAGAGGTTTGTTAGGTGTCTCATTCACATGTATCAAATTGACTGAGGATGGTTTAGGAGAATGAACAAAAGTGTTGGAAGAATTGCTGATAGTCTTCTCTTGCACTAAAATCTCATCACGGATTAAATCAATTTTAGGAGAGAGACAAGGGATAGGCATTGATGTTCTAGTAGGAAGAGTAATACTAGGAAAGGTCATATCATCCTCTATCATCAAAGGATCTACATGGGGAATAAACTCTCTAGGAGAAGGATCAACATTACTCTCTAAAGTCTCACTTTTGAGATGGAGATCTTTGAAAGAGATGTTAACCATCTTGTTTTGAACTAGGGTATCCTTATGAGTAGAACCAAGTTGAGGAGAGGGAGATGCTTTATTTTTAGAGGGAGAATAATTGAGATTCAAGGAAGGTGAGAAAATATCAAGGGAGTTTTCAATCTTGATTTCATCCCCTTTTGCTAGGGTTCTCTCACGGGGTAGAGAATAATCTACACCTTCTTCCAATTGTTCATCCCAAATAGTGAAGTTGTTGAAAGGAATGTTTGAAGTATTGTCGATTTCGGGAGAGCAGATAACATTGTTAAACTCATCCTCTTTCCTCAAAATATGTTCAATATGATCTTTAGGGGAGAGAGAATTAAGGAAATTGCTTATTATTTCATCTTCTTTCTCTAAGGGATGCTTATGGGTAAGACAAACTTTAGGAGAAGGGTAAGCATTTATCATTAATTCATCATCTCTAGTGGGAATTTTGTTGGAAAAGGAAATGCCATCACTAGGAAATGTAGGGATAATGTCATCTTCTTGCAGAAAAGGATCCTCATGAAGGGAGTGTTTTTTAGGAGGAACATGAACATATTTCTCCAAAGATTCATGCTTAGGAAGGAGATCTTTGAAAGAAGTGTTCATAACCTCTTGTTGCACTAACATGCCCCCATTGGAAGGACCAACTTTAGGAGAAAATAAATCAATGTCCATCAATACCTTTTCACTTAGAGAGGCATCATGTAGGGAAGGTGAAGTAACATTAAGAAAGGTGTTTATGATATCATTCTCTTCCTCTAGGATAGCTAAATAGGAAGGGCACATTTTAGGAGAGTTGTCAAGATCACTCTTAAAGTCCTCATCCTTAGAGCATGGGAGAGTCTCAAAGGGATTGGCAGAAACTCTTTTAGGCACTAAAATCTTGTTATATATGGGGGGAGGTTCTTTAGGAGAAGGAAAAATTGAAACAAGGGAAGATAACCCATTATCACATCTATTAAATGAATGCATCATGACAACAATTTTCCTCTTTCAAATGATAACACATGCAAAATAGAAGGAAATGTTTAATTTTAACCAATGCAAGCACTTAGAATGTAGATTTAGAAAATGAAATTTATGATTCAAATGAGTTCCTAAATCAAATTTGAAATTATTGATCCCAATTAAGCTATCCACAAGTTCAACTTTGAATTGAAAAATTAGGGTTTTAGCAAAAATTTCCTCTAGATTTTTGAATCTTGCAAGAAGTTAAGACTTGTAAATACAAATTTGAATTTGAAATAGCATAAAAACTCAAATTTGAAAACATAAATCAGAATTAGAGAAGATTGGAGTTCACGTCGGGTTCACCAAAAATGTGTAGGAGAAAAAGTGACACTAAGCAAACATGCCCTAATCTCATTTTCAATCACACATTTGTGGAATACGAAAGAGCCTAGAGGTATCACACAATTGGCTACTTCTTTTTGTGGAAGAGAGAGCCACGGGATACCTATTAGGATTTCTATTCCTTTGTTGCAATTGAAAGATAAAATGATGCAAGTTCAATCCCTAACCCCAAAGTGCAAGTATGAACTAATAACAAGATTGTTGAATTGAACTTAAACAATGGAAAGCTATAAACACAAGGACAAGGAAAGAATGCAAATGCATACCCGGTGTTAAAATCTGAGTGAAAATGTTCAGGATGGGGGCGCAGGCACCACTATCCTGATTCTGCCCCTGAAATTGCTCCGGAAACTGTTGTTTTGCAACCTGGAAAAGCTGTCAAAAATGCTGAAAATGCTATCTGTCAGGAGGACCAAGGCGCCCAGCGCCCCTCTCCTAGGGACTAGGGCACCTAGCACCCCTGTCCTGGCAGGACCAGGGTGGCCCACGCCCCTATCCTGGTCTTTTTCTCTAAAATTTGGTGGGAAGGTCGGTCTCAGTCTGCTTCTCCCGGATCTACAACCTGCGGTGTCGTCCGAGTCCCGAAACCTGCACTTATATCTGAAAAGGTGTGGTGGCTGGCTATATAGGGTTTTTCCTTAGTCAAACCCCTGCTTTGGTGATTTCCACCTCCACGAATAGCCAAGTTGTATTGTAAAAGTAATGTGTGTGCAGACCTTGTGTGTGTGCAAGATCCTAAAATGAAAGTAAGCAAGCTAGAGCAACCTAGAAAGTAAAACCTAATTGCTTGTAATTGACAAAGTAAATGCTCGAAATCAAGATGCAAAGTGATCTAAAGCATGAATAAATGATATATTGAAGCTTATGCAAAGACATGAAAACAACATGAAATCATACCCAACCCCAAGGGAGGGGTACAAGCCAATCTTCAGTCGGTGATCTCCTATTGCTCTTCAATGTCTTCAAAGCCCTAAATGAATGAATGAAATTGATGGATTCTTGATGGATGGATGTTGAATGTTGTTGAAGTCTTCAAAGATCTGCTCTTTCGCTACATAGAAGGTCCCTGAAAACAAAATTCGGATCCTTTCAAATGAAGAAAGAGAGCTCTTATGTATGAAACCCTAGGTCGTAATTTTGACTTTTAGCCGACCTAGAGATTGAATATCCTGCCAATTTCTTGGGGTTAAGCTTTATTTTATGATTGGATCGCGCTCCTAAAATTTTGGGAAAAATGTCCGGGACCATGTGCACTCCGGGCGCCATGGTCCTGACAACTTTTCACCAAATTTTCAGGGCCATCGGATATGATGATTTTAGAGAGAATCCTAAAGTTACAAGTGATTTCGAGATGTTTTGACCCCTGAAATCAAGCCCCCAAGTTCGAAATAGGACCTAATTAGGGTTTTTGATTAAATGATGTATTGGAGGAATAAATTGAAAGGGGCACACTTTAATGAAAGGGCCCAACTTTATGATATGGGAGATGATAAAATAGGACCTTAGACCTAATTAATTTGATTAATTAAGTGCTAAAGGGGAAATGCAATGCAAAATACAAAATGTGCCAAGGTGGGTGCTAAACTAGGTGTGAAATTGTACCACCCTGGCAAGTGCGTACAATTTACGACGCTACATATGGACCAATATACGACTACTTCAAGCACAATATCTTACCAATTGACCAATCCCATAACCAAAAATGTAACTTTATCTGGCAAGCTGCACGTTATACCCTTACCGCTGATACTTTGTATCGTTGAGGTCTAGATGGTACTCTTCTTCATTGCCTTGATCATAATGATTCTGATTCCGCTTTACACGAGCTTCATGAAGGTATTTGTTGTACACATTCAAGTGGTACTACTCTTGCTAAAAAACTTCTAAGGATGGGATACTACTGGCTTACAATGGAGAAAGACTCATATCACTTCGCCAAGAAATGTCCTAAATGCCAGATCAATGGTAATCTGATACATGCACCAGCACAGGAACTACAGCCATTTACAACATCTTGGCCCTTTTGTCAGTGGGGACTAGACTTAGTTGGCAAAATTCATCATTCATCTTCAAATGGACACAAGTTCATTATAACTGCAATAGAATACTTTACCAAATGGATAGAAGCACTTCCCATGACCATAGTGACTAGGAAACAAATTGCCTCTTTTATCCTAAATTATCTGATCTGCAGATATGGTATTCCAAGTTCAATCATCACAAATAATTAACAACCTTTTAAAAACCAAGATGTACAAGAACTATGTGAAAAATTCAAAATCCAACATCGATTTTCTACACCGTCAAGCAGAAGCATCTAACAAGACAATACTAAAAGTCCTAAAGAAAACAATGAATGATGCAAGCAAAGATTGGCACGTCCAACTCAATCTAGCATCTACACACCTATAGGAGAAACACCATACTCATTGGTATATGGATCAAAAGCCATTTTACTCCTGGAAGTAGAAATCCCATCTCTCGGAGTTTCTTTGAAAGGTTTAATCCTAGATGAAAAGTATTGAGTTAACCGACTACAAGAACTTGAACTATTAGATGAAAGACTCCAGCATGCTTATACTCATCTCAAAGAATATCAACAATGCATGTGCAGGAGCTACAATCACAAGGTCATCCCTCGCAACTTCAAAGTTGGTGACCTAGTCCTCAAAGAAAATCCAAGAAATCAGCAAGATCGAGAAAAGAAAGGGAAATTTGAACCTAACTGGTTGGGTCCCTATGTCATCATATCAGTCTATGGATCAGGTGCCTATCAGCTAACAACTTTAGAAGGAGATGTGCTTGATGAACCAACTAACAGCATCCATCTGAAGAAGTACTACACTTAAGTAGCCTAGTGCACGGAAAAAGCCAAAACAAGCAAAAAAATAAAAAAATCTAGAAAAAAAAAAAAAAAAAAAAAGTACATTAAAAACAAAGGGTGAAAACCTAGTAAACAGACGCTCTTGTGAAAGAATGGCTCCTCTATCTATCTCCATACCATTTTATCTGTACAAACACTATTGGCCATTGCCTGACACTTAGCACATATCCATTCAGGACATACTTAATGCAATCACTATCCTAGTTTATCCATATATATCCTCTTAACACATTCCACCATGGCTTGGAAATCACTGTACATATTCACATCAAGAGGCACACTCAGCTAGGGGCATTAAAATCATCCAAAACTTGCACACATTCAAGACATCAAAACTATTTACAAAATTCAGAAGCATGGCATCCAACAACCAAAACTATGCTTCATTGCAAAACAAAACAAAAAAAAATTCACAGAAATACCAAGGATGGATGATTTTATGAAGTACTGAATGTTGCATTATCACATAAAAATCTTGATTAGTTTTGCATTTTGAACTTTTTCAATTATTGGATTCTCTTCCTTTTGTCACTAAATGCTTCAAAGCTAGAGCTCATGGGGAACTTCCAATATTTTCTTAATCTTTTGTCTGGGAGGCGATCACTTGTACTATGTGAATACTTGCCTCGAGACATGATACATCGAATATCACTGAAGGCCTGATTCCACTTCATGCATACCAATGATTTAATCTTGTCTATTTACGCAATCCGCACTCAGGTCATCCTGGTTCAATTATACCTTGATGCTTGTGCTATCTTGCAAAATCAAACACCATGTAAATTTTTCTTAGGCCATTATGGTTAAATTATACCATTGTGCTTGTATAAATTTTCAACATATCCTCAACAAACCAATGCTCAATGATGATACCTACAAAGAAAGCAAATAACATATGGTGGTATCGGGATGACAAATGCAGAATGAGGATGCTCCAAAAACATAGTTGCATATCATTTTACAATTAGTTGCATATCATTTTACAATTAGTTGCACATCATTTTACATTTCGTCACATATCATTATCATACATCTCAAAGATACATTTCATAGCATATAAAATCATACATCTCATTTTAAGATACATCTCACAAACATATTAAAAGCATACATCCTGCATCATACATTATATCATATATTTAAGCATTGCATCATCATCACATAACGAAAAGAAAACATAAACACATCCATCCATATGAACACACCACATGATCAAAGATAATGATGTTGTATATATATATCTCCAAAAATGATCAAAATGTACAAAATCTATCATCTCTGTGTCCAATACAAAGAATACAATGATAAAAAATACAACAGAGACCACGTCTCTCAAGTATGACTATCCCCTGACGGAGATGGTCTGGCTCCAGATGTCCCCACCCCTGGATCTCTAGGGCGATCCTGTCTCGATGGCCCTATCACACCTCGACTCTCGGACCGCAACCCAGTATCTCGAGATCGACTAGATCTCGACTGTGTGAAGCTCTGTACTCGATGATCCTTGGGTAGCACAGCCTCATCATGTCAACGGTAGTACTTCGCCTCTTGAGCTCTCAATGATAGTTCTCTCAGGGTGTCTCTCAACGAACCACCCACCGCTGCTCTCTGCACGCTAGCTGCAAGCTCCTCCGCTCGCCCTCTCCGCTCTATCTTTGTGTCCCGCTCACTGGTCAACTACGCAATCTACTGCTAATATGTCAAAACCTGTGCCTGCAGCTGCTGTACAGTCACCGGTAGGGTCCGAATCTGTGCATCTTCAACATGAGTAGGAACCCAAACCCATAGCAATACCTGTGCAAGGGCATCCCCTCTAACTTTGCCTATCCTCGATGCTGGAGGTGGGAGCACATCTATCCTCCTCCTCTGTGATAGCCAAATCCCCTCATCAGTACCCCCCACTGCAGCTAGAACCTCCCCCACCCTCCCCTCTCCACCAGCTCCAATAGCCAATCCGCCTCTCCCCCTATCTATCACCACCTATCTGACTGCTCTCTCCACACCTCTATCTCCTCTCCTCCCCCTATCTCCCCTCCTCCCTCTAACTCCTCTCCCTCGTCATCCTCCTCCACCATCTCCATCATCCTCACCATCTCCCTCTCCCTCCTCATCATCATCATCGAATGTCGGCCGCATCTCCTCGGGATCCAATATCCTGGCCACTACCCGCGTGACAAACAATCTCGCAAACTCATCGGTCATGCCCACATCCAAAATCTCTAGGGCATAATCCCATATCTAACCCGCCAAACTGACAAACTCCTCCACCACCACTGCGCTATCAATGGTCAGGCCCCAATCTGATATGTCCTGCCTCCGCCGTGCATATAAGCAAGCCCCCTGAGGTATACCCTGCTGTCGACCAAACTGTCTCAAAACTCTAGTCACCACAAACCTCTCGATAACAAATGGGGTCCTCCCAATCAGATATCTCATCATAAACACATAGGGCATCTCCAGCTCGTCCTCTGCCCACACCTCGCACCCTGTATACGATCGCCATGTGACCGTATCGATGTCATCTAGCACTCTCATCCAATGCTCTAATTTGCCCAGCTTCCACTGGACAACTAGACCCCTGTATCCATAAGCATATGCTCATCCAACGGGCCTATCTCTATTTGCTAATGGCCTAGCAGCCGGAATGTGCTCCCAGCATCATACCTATAAGAGCATCACGTTAGCTGACAAACTACTGTAACCTAGGTATACCACCTCGTGCAGGTCCCTGTACAGATGGGCTAGCATAGCCGATCCCCACGCAAACCTGTGACCCTGTGTGACCATCTCCTCTAACACCAACCCCCATCCCATAGAGAATCCCTTTGACCTACGATGAGTACAAAGGAATCCATCAATAAACCCTGCCAGTACTGATGGAAGTGGTGCATAATCAAGGTTTAGGAACTCCTACCACTGGATCTCATATCTACAAACTATCTCATCATGAAAAATGCGGCGAAGTGCCTCTGTGCCACCCTCCTCCGACTGCTCATATGGTAGTAGTGCACCTACTACTAGTATGCACAGAATCCTATAATAGTCCTCTAGTGTGACTATCATCTCACCTGTGGTAAAGTGGAAGGTGTTTGTGTCGCTGTGCCACCTCTCTACGAGCATTGTAAGTAGCCCCCAGTTCACAGTGAACCGAGGCATATCCAAAACGGACATCAAACCGCATCTCTCAATGATATCCAGGTCGGCCTATGTCAACTGTGGTATCATAGTCCAAGGCCTAGGAAATCGCTCAAGCGACTGCGCCACGCCCAATCGCTCCTGTCAACCAACAAAACAAGTCCAATATCAGTTTCCACATCAAAATAGAGATATCAAAATCAAACTCACATTAACAACATGAAACAATTTGCTCATCTACATCAAGTTCAAAATCCTATCATTTCATATCAACTTGTAAAACAACTCAAGTTATCAAAAACCATATCAAAACTTGTAACACAACTCAAGTCTCCAAATCACATAAACTTGTAACACAACTCAAGTTTCCCACCCATTTCAGCTTGTAAAACAACTCAAGTTTCCAACCCATATCAGCTTGTAACACAAATCAGGCTTCACACATTGAACTTGAAACAGAGTGCAAAAACAAATCATATTTTGATTAACACAACACATTGATATCTATGCATAACTTGAAATATCACAAATCAAAACAAGTTATATCGACACTCATATTGGACAAATAAATAAAACCCATGACAACAAAATACAACAATTTCACAAATCACCTCATCTCGCAAAAATTTTCCTCATGCACTAAAATAGGTTGTCTACATGCTAAAATCTACCCATGCACTAAGCTGTTTTTCCTACGCGCTACTCCATTCACCCTATGCACTAGACTGACTCTACGCGCTAATATTTTCCCCTCATGCGCCACCTAACCTACCCTATGCGCTAAAACCTATCCATGCACTAACCTATACCTCTCTGGCGCTACCTATTTGACCCTATGCACTAGGTCTATCCTATGTGCTAAAACCCCTTACCCATGTGAACCCCTGTGACCCTTATGCGCCAGGTCTACCCTATGCACTACCCTATTGACCTAATGCACTACCCTACATTCGGCATGCGCTATTTTCACTCCCTGCGCTACCCTAGACTTTCTATGCACTACGCTATTTTGTTTCGGATGCAGCCCTAAAATTAAGCTTCATGCGCTACCTAAATTTTTGTATGCACTAATTTGTGACTTTGACGTGCTAAAACGCTAAAACCGAATTTCAAAAATCAAAAAATGACCAAAAACAACAAAATCAAAAATAAAAAAAGGGTCAAAAGTGTTGACTTACTAGTGGTCCATATGCGGCAGGTCTCCGGTACCTCCGAATGCGCTCAAAACGATGCCTAGAATACGGAATAGGTATTTTGACTTCTCTCCAAATTCTCTTTCTCCAAAGTCAACAATGCACAAATGAATCAAATCAAAGCCCTTTACCCCTTTTATAGGAGGAAAATAAAATTAGGGTTAGGAAACCAGGCATGTAATTTGCTCGCGGTCTCCCTTATACCCTACACAATGTACATTATCGAGAGATGAATCAATTTCAACATTTCACATAGACAAAATCATACATACCACACACAAATCATCAAATCCAATCAAAAATTTCAAAATACTGATTCATCTCCCGAGTGGGCATCACGCATCAAATCAAATCTGGGGCATGACTTACAAATCATAAGAGCAACACAAAAATTTCATTTGATCATTAATCATCATAAAACATCATTTTCTTTGAAATAACATGTGCACACACGTCACTTCAAAGAGGGGCAAAATGTAGATGTATAAAAATGACCATATTTCTAAATGAATATTTTATGTTCATTTCTCTATTTAATTAAATCCAATTTAATTAAATTACCCACATTCCTCTATTTAATTAAGTAAATTACTCAATTTATTTAAATTAAATTCACTATACCCATTTAATGAATAAGTCATTTAATTCAATTAAACCCCCCTATCCACTTTTAATTAAATTCAAATTTAATTAAATAGTTATCCTAAATTGAATAAATATAATTTATTTAATTTCCCCAAATTACAACCAAATTGAATTAAATTAACTTTATTTCAATTAAATCCTATTATCCCTCCATCCACTTGCATTTTCCTACATCTCCCACTTGCATTCTAAAACCTATTTCTAATCCCTTCTAGACTCTTCTAATCGCTTCTAATTAGCCTAACCCATCTTCTAAACTTTGTCACATCCCTAAGCAAAGGGAAGTCACTTCTCAAACCCTTAAAGTCTTTGATAACCATTAAAGGCTTCAAGTCTTCAACCACTTAATTTTCCAAAGTCTCCCAAACCATTAATGGTTAATTCAACCCTCTTACATGGTTAGAGACTTTTTGCCTAACTTAACCTTCATCCAACCCAAGGGTCTCATCAAGCCTTTAATGCTTTGACCATAATTATCTCCTAATCATTTGCACAAGAGTTTATCCTTGGATTAACTCTTAATCCAATGGGTAATCTTAACTTAAGCTTAACCCTTATCCTCTAGATAACCATGAGGTCTTCTCAGGCATTTAATGTCTCCAACCCCTTCTCTCAACCCAACCCTATGTTGACATTTGTCATCATTTTATTGGTGCAAATTGCAAACATGGATTCCCAACTTTCAAACTCAACCCTTGATCAACTCTTTCAATCCTGACCATCCATTGCCCTATTTTTGCTATAAATAGAGCTCTCATTCCTCCATTTTGATCATCCAAGTTTGTAGTATCATACTTATGCTCAAATACATTCAAGCTTTCATTTCATATATGCTCATCATTTTAACCTCTCTTTTAACTAGGAATCAGTCTAAATATGCATATTTAGAATACTTTCTTTATCATTTAGCTCAATCATAGACTAATATATCATGTTAGGATAGTATTGTTACTAATCTTGTCATCTTATAGCTAGTTTATTGCATTTCTGGAATCATGCATAGTTTAGGATGCATCTCATACTAAAACAACAAAAAAGCATCCCTCGTTCTTGCATTTTCCATCCCTAAACCATTTTGCTCAGTGATCTAAGAGCAAAAACATTGGTTTGAGGGACTTTGTAAGATGGGGAACCATGGGACCAACCTTGGGAAGCTGAGTGATACTTCATTACTCCATAGCTTGCACCAAGAAGTCCTGTGGGTGTGTGAGCAAGGCTCCAAAGAGCTCCGTTTTTCACATTTGGAGTTCTATCGACCCGCTTTTCCCGCATACAATATGTTTAGGATGTAAGAGGTACTCTTAAAAGGGATATCTCAATGGAATAATATAAATGAGTGTGATGTATGGAGATGAGGATATTGAAAAGTCTAATAGAAATATAAGATTTGATGTTTTTAATATGGAATTTTAGGTTTAAAGATTCAAGGATGCTAATGAAATGGGGAGATGGAAAGACAATAGCAAGATTTGGGCATTGAAGGACTCCAAAAATTTTGGATAAAAATTGCACTAGCTAGTTGGGGTCACACACATAACATGTTTACAAAACAATGATATCAACATGAAATTAGTATCATATAAAGATGACATCATAATGATATTAGCATATAAGCTTAGCCACACAACCCTAATATATGATTGCATTGGTATTGATTAATATGGTATCATCATTAGAGTTCATTTTAAGTCATTTTTGAAAATAAAAGTATTAAAAATATGAAACAAGAAGGAATTAAGGAAAATGATTTAGACTCCAAAGTTTTATAAAATAAAGAGAATGGCACTCTAGTTAAGAGATTCTTAAAATTCAAGCACTGAAAGAATCATAATCTTTTCTAACTATAAATATCAAAATTTTAAGTTTTGTATCACATGTATGGCATTTCCTATAAGTTTAATAGGCTAACAAATCTAATACCTAGATAAATTTGATAATGTTCGAGAGTAGACTATCAATTTTAGGTGGAAGGGTATGAAACAAGGATAATATTTCCAACTTAGGGTTACGAGTGGCTAAAAAGGAAGGATTTACAAAGGTCTGGCTGGAATTTGACTCACTTAACATTACCAATTGTTTGAATGGGTGTACGGATCCTAGCTGGACTATTGCCAACTTGATCAAAGATTATTGTGATATGATTAAAGAGTTGGATGAATTCTACATTTCTCACATAGTTTGGGAAGGCAATAAAGCAGTGGATTTGTTGGCCAATATGGCGGTGGGCTACATAGCAGCAAAATGGTGGAGCAATCAGGACTCTTTCCCAAACCACTTCTGTGACTCGGCATATGCTGATACCATCCACTTGCGGTAATTAATGAAGAACAATCATGATTTGATTAAGTTGTTGGGGAAATGGTTTCCTTTTGATTTCCCTATTCGAAGATCTAGAAACTTCCCTTGTGCTTGGATTTTCTGTCCTCTTGTGTGACCCATGTCTTGCTTCTGTTTGGAGACTTATCTGGTGTGGCCCCTTTCCTCCTTCTTTTTGGTGACCTGAAACATTATGGGTGGGGACAAGAATAGGCAAGAACAACCCACTTTTGATAAATGGAAAAAATATAAGGAGGTGTGGTAGGATATTTTTGATGAGGGGATGGTTCCCTTCTCGGAAAGACTCCATGGCCCTTCTCCTTTGCTCACAAAAATGTTTGTCAACGGGTGGAAGAAAGGGGTTTTTAGGGCTTATGGTGCTGAATTTCAGTGGATGAAACCATGGTGGCTATGGTTACAGGTTTGGCTATGAATGGAAGAAGGTTTTAAAAAAACAAAAAAATAGGGGAGGAATACATAGCAATTTTTTTTAATAAAGATAGGGAGTGTTTAAGAGTTAATAAAATGGCGGATGGTAGCTACAATAGAAAGAATCTAATGGCTCCTTGGGCTAATATGGCTGAATTCATTATGAGGTACGTTACGCTTGATGACAGATATTTCAGTATCTTTTCTTATCATTTTACCGTCTTGAATCCTTTTAGGCATGGCAAAGTTATTTTGATTCCATTCTATCTAGTTTCTTCTTTGGAAAATAGTCTTGAAAAACAGGCTGAGAATCCAAATAATCTGGTCCTCCATGAAGGGCTTATTGTGCTCATTATGGAGTATGCCAAATCCCATGAAGTTGTCCCCTCTTTCTCTGAGAAAGGCCAAATCCCTAATACTGATGTTCAAGATGTCTCTGATATAGCTATGGAGATGGAGGATAGTGGGAGCGCCAGACCTCTTCTTGACCCTAATTATAAGCCAGTTGAAGAGGGTGAGATGTTGGTCACTCCTAGAACCCATAAAAGCAAGAACCCCCTGAAATAGGCTGCAAGTAAATATAAATCGACCAACAAGATTGTTTCTAAAACTGAGACTTATTCCAAAAACAAGAAGTTGGTTGCTAAAGACTATGGTCCCAAGACCCTGGACCAGGAAATCAAATTGGACATTCGTCTTCATGTCTTGAAGGAGAAGCAGGGGAGACTACCTAAAGATGTGGATAGTGGATTACAGAAGGAAAGTACTATGATGAATCTAGTGATGGAAGTGACTAGAAGCCAGGAGAACTACTGGAAGTGAGTGGGGAAGGAGATTGATACCCTCAAAGAGGGGATTAAGGAGATAATTGATATCTTCACTGATTTGCCTGATCCTAAAAAAATAGAGAAGCTCATGATCATGACCCAGAAGCTTTCCCATGATGTGGAGGTTATGAAATGTAATCATGAGAAAAGAATTTATAAGGTTGAGCAATCTATGGAGGAGATCAAGAATAACCTTAAGAATGTGGTTGACATAAGCAAGGAGGCCATGAGAAATAGTATGGAGGGGCTGGAAAAGATCAATTGTATGGTGGTGGAGTACAAATCCAATCCTATTGATAGTGATTTTCCTAGTGACAGTAACATAAAGAAAGAACTGGGTAGTGAAGACTTTGTTATGGGTGGCAATAAAACTACGGGCCCTAGTTCGAGGACTAGAAGTAAGAGCAGCAATAAGGGTACCTCTAGGTTCATTATGGAAGACTTGGAGGAAACCAACAAGGTTACCATCCAGAAGAACAAGGAGCTAGTGCACTCACTTAATCGAGTCTTTGGCTATGATTTGTTTTGTTTCCTGTTGTTTCTTTTTGCTTTTGTGCTCGTTCTGGGGTGTTCCCTTATTTTTCTATTGGTTTCTATTTGGGTTGTTGATGACTAGTTTCTATAAAAGTCTTGGTTTTGGGTCCATGTAAAAGCCATTTATCTTTATCAAAAACAAGGATAATATTTGATAAACCAATAAATTATGGAGGAAGGAGGTAGCAAGAATGACATATCATGGTGAAAAACTCTAAAATAAAATAAAAACATATAACTCCCAAAACCTAAGATAATGACACTACTAATTCGACTACATAGATTTTTGGGGACTTTTTAGTGACATTGAAGCATGATGAACACATAAGGGGCCTTATATAATAATTCTAGGAAAAAATTAACAAAGAGAAATTCTACTTATACATTATCACATTTTCTATAAATAACATATTTACACAAAGTCATTTTAGTTCCAAATGCAGGCAAAAGATCGATGCCTGGAAGCATAAATGGATGTCTCTTCTGGGGAAAATACAACTGAGCAAAGTCATGCTATCTGCTATGCCTATTTATGCAATGTTTATGTTTAAATTAATCTCTAAATCTATAGAAGCTTTGGAAAGCTTTCTGAAAAAATTCATTTGGGAGGGATCCAAACAAATCAAGAAAATTTCACTCATCAATTGGGACATAGGTTGCAAATCGAAAGAGGTGGGCTGTGCAAGTCTTAGAAGGTTAGAACAACAAAATCTAGCATTAGGAGAAAAATTGATCTAGAAAATATATAGATGCCCAGAGAAACTATGGTGCTCAATCATGTGCAAGAAATACTTGGATAGTGATGATCCCAATAGGATACTCATGACCATTGGAGGACATGGTGGATCTACTGTTTGGAGGTTCATTAAGGAATGCAAGTTTCTTCTTACCGACCATCTCTCTTAGAAGATTGGAGACGGGAAGGAAGCTAGATTTTGGGATGACTCCTAGGATGGACACATAAGCTTGAGTAAGATGTTTTAAGGTAGGGATTGGATAAATAAGGTTAAAGATAAATATGGGGTCCATGTAGCGAACTATGTGAGGGAATATTCTCCTACAAGTGGACTATATGAATGGATTCCTATTCATGTCGATAGTTTGGACATAGGTGATCGACAACGTCTGAATGGGTTACTAGAAGATAGGAGGATTGTAATCAGGAATATGGATGATGAAATCATATGGTGTGCTACACAATCTAGTGAATGTTCCATCAAACTTGGATACTAGATACAAAGACTGAGTCAGGAAAAGAGCAACAGGACCACGATCCTTTGCTGGGATAAATTAGTGGCCCCTAGGGTTAGAGGATTCTTATGGATGGCCTTTCATGAATAATTCCTCATTGGTGAATGTTTGAAGCAATATGGCATTTACGACCCAAGCATATGTGTCCTATGCAAAAAAAAATGAAGAAATAATCAACCATCTATTACTTGACTACCCCTTTACCAAACACTATTAGGATTGGCTATGTAAAAGTTTGGGTTGGGTTTTTGCTTCAGAAATCAATCTAAAAATTTGGATTAGTAGCTGGCCAATTTTGAATCAGAAATCATTATGGGGATCTCTATGGATAATCTCCCCATCCATGCTGATATGACAAATCTAGAAAGAGCGAAATAGAAGAATCTTTGAAGTAGAATATATTCTGAACCGGGACAAAGAAATCCAGCTGGAGTGGGGTACTCTGATTCACCCTAATATTAACATAGCGTCCAAATTTGTCAAACATACAAGTGTCAGTTGGGCAACCCCAATGGAAGGATGGATTAAACTCAATTTCAACAGGGCGGCTAAAGGAAACCTAGGGACTGCGGGATATGGTTGTATTGTTAGGAAAGATATACGAGACATTATGGGAAGTGTATTGGGAAACATGGGCATTGCTTCCAATAATGAGGTGCAAGCAATGGCGCTGGGCAGAGGTCTCAGGATTTTGTGTTGATAACAGATTTACATCAGTGGAAATAGAGGGGGATTCACAAATTATAATCAATGCCATCAAGAACAACTCGACACCCAATTGGATGCTTCAATGCTATTTGGTTGATATTGCAATGCACCTTAACAAATTTCAAAATTATAGAATTTCCCACACTTTCCACGAGGCAAACAAAGAAACTGATTATCTAGCTAATGTTGGTGTCTCATTGGAAACATGCACTAAGAAAATCTTGACTTTTGACTAGCAGAATTAGCTAAAACAGATCACAAAGGATGATTTTGCTAAATAGGTCTGCCAAGTCAAATTAGGGATCAGATAAGAAGCTAGAAAGGTACCTGGGGCATCATGGAATATTTCAATGGGTAATTTAATGGCCCAAGGTGCAGACATAACTGATGCGGATCCCAAACACTCTTAACATTTCACATTGGATGTTGGATAATGTGGATCGATCATGGGAGCTACATTTTATCTAGAGGTGGGCCATACCTTTGTGGAAGGACAAACTCGAGACCTCTATTTTTTCCTGTGCTTTGGTAGATTGGTATCAGGTAGGTTAAAAAAAGGTATGACCTACGACCTAACAAGTTCTCAGAATAGTAAAGATTTGTTGCTCAGATGAAGCTTGATTGGAAGTCGGGCCTTCTCTATTCTCTAGACTTCTCTAGAAAGATCAAAACTTTATATAAGGAATGTTCAAATTATATAATTAATCCTGGAAGTGTCGATTTGGATGGATGGTGCATCATTTTGGTGTAAGTTTATTGTGGAGAGAGGAATCGATCCAGGCCCAATACAGACGACTATTTCAAACCAACAATGTAGTCTGGAAGGTTGTATGCCGGGTGGCTAATGGTATCTTGGGTGGCAATTGACACTGGTGTTATGGGTTTGTATATGAGGTTGTCATTTGACCTATGGTTAACATATTGGATTTAAAGGAAGTGAGAATTTAGGGGATCAACAACTTTGTCCGCCCGTCTAATGTACAAGCCCTGACAAATGCCATTCTAGAGTTGGATTTTGATTATTGAGTAAGGACTCTCAAAATCTATTTTAACAACACCAACTAAATCTCCTCTGAATCAGAGGAGTCAGACAGCGAAGAGGAGGGAATTGCCCAAAAAAGGGCAACACGGGAGAGGAGGAAGAACTTCATCCAGGAGGCATGGGAGGTGTTTAGGGTAGGGGTCAAGAATGGGAATCTGGATCCCTTCCACATACTACTCAACTCTGATGATAACTGGCTCTTGGCATCAGCCCCTATCAAATTAATGGAGATTGGAGAGAACATGGTTGTCATACTCCAACACATTTGGAATTAGTCATCATGTATAAGGCATTGCCTTAACGTCCATTTTATAATAGTTTGGTTAGTTTTTCTATTACGAATCTTGTATTAGAAATATATGAAAGTTATCCCCCTTAGATAACACTTATCTGTAAAAAAAACAATCATTGTAGTTGATGGCATAAATAGTCAATTTTATAAAGGTTCCACATACACAAAAAATTGTTATAATAATTCATTTAGAACTAGTTCAAGATATCTCAAATTTGAATTATAAGAATGTCAATATGTCATTAATGAACCCTCCAAATTTTAGAAAAATATCTGTCAACTTTAAAGAAACATGTGGTTCATAATCTAACCTCCTATATTGAAAAATTTACCTTATCCTTTACCTTATAAATGCTAAGAATTTGTGATGAAATATCTTGCAAAAGAGGAGTATGTACTATTAAATGTTCTTCAAATAACTAATAATAATAAGACATTTTGAGGAGAACACCAATTTTAGTCTTTAATAAGAATGGAAAACATGATGCAATAATAATAAATTGAATATTACTTTACCATAGTTATGTTGTGGATACCACCTAGGCTGACCTAACTACCTAAATGAAACTATACAAATGATCATAGAACCTACTCAAATAATATTATATGCTAATCAAACATTATCTACATATATTCTAAATTGACTATTATTAATTTTAATCATATATGCACACACTTAATAAATACATGTCAAGTCCATTGACACAGGATGAATAATTCAAACACATCCTAAAAATCAACATGAAAATGGACACCCACTATGGCCTCCCAATCTATGTTTTCAAATTCTCATGTCCTACCCAAGACTACAAGAGTTAATGACTCTCTAGCCTTCAACTTAGTGATCAGCATCTGCAACATAGCTTTTGTTTCCCCTTTTGTAAAAATATTACTAGTTGTTTTTGGTGCTTAGCTTTCCCTAAGGCCTTCATGAAATATCCACTCAATAATTCCTTTGGTGAAACCCTTGATGAGATCTTTTGTTATGGTTCTAGAGTGCCTCCCCATGCCTCCTTTGTTTAGAAGATAGTACTTGGCCAAGAGTTGTTGGAAAACATTTCTTTCTTTGAAAGGAAGGGTCTCATTTACACCTTCAACTTCTTATGGAACTTGCTTCCAAATCTCCATTCTTGGATTTCAGAGGACTAGAACTCAGTGGTAAATACTAAGGTCGAGATATACCCATATGCTTATATCTTCATTTTTTATTTATTTTGACTCTAGTGAGGATTGGGATGTTGTTCTATATGTGGGTGTCTAAAAATCAAGGTCTCGTGCCTTTTTCTTATGCCCTTAGATATCCTCTTTCAACCTCTTGGTTTAATAGATTACATTAACTCCTAGCTAGGTAAGATTTCTTTACCTCCCCCTCCACTTCTAGTGGACCCTGTCACTTGTTTCTTCTCTCATACCTTGTATACTAGAATTTCAATGGATTGTGGCCTATCCAAACCACTTCCAACTGATATCTCCCTAAAATTGTGTCAGATTCCATGAAAACACATTCTAGATTATGTAGGGATTCCTTTTTAGTTCAAATATTGTCTCGTTATGAGACATTGGCCTCATCTTGTGGTAAAAGGACAATGTTGTGTCACACTTTTATAAAGGAAATGGTCAATGTTGATTCAAATTTTTAAATTGAATCAATAGAGAGTGAAATATATGTTTTGAATTTTGAAATGGTGAAAACTAATAAAATGTATATTCTTTTGTACAATTTATGTTTCTAATTTTTTTATAAAAAATTAAAAATTATTTGAATATAGTTTTATATAAAGTAAACACTATAATTTAGTGCCTCATAAAATACTGAAATTTAAATTACACAAGCCACCAAAATTTATTTAATAAACTTTACCCCTTTCTTTCAATTTTTTTGTGTATATTGATAACCTGAAACTTTAGTGCATGGATATATGTTTTACATTTTTTTATGAATTTATATTTTTCAATAAATTTGAAAATTTGTGTGTACTGAAATATAACTCTTTCCATTTTCTTCCATATTTTTTATTCATTATTTATCTAAATTAGAAAATAATTATATCATCTTGACATATATTATTTTCTCTAGTGCATCATATTTTTCAATTTTTTCGTACTTTTTCCCCTTTGGCGTCATGGTTCTCATTGATATTCTTCTCCCACCTGGTTGAAGGAGGCTAACCACTTTCATCTCACAATTTTTGTAGCATATACCACTTAGATGGAGTGAGATCTTGTTTCAAGTAATATTTGATTGACTACAATAAATTCAACATGCACACAGTACCATTCGGCTTTGAATCCATAAGACAAATAAAAGAAAAGTGGTTTTTGGAATTCTTCTTGCGAGTGAAAATTATTTTTTCCCAAGAATGAAAATGATAAGTGCAAAGTATTTTTGCCAAAGAACTTGGCGATATATGCTAAGGTTGAAATAAACCCATATGCTCGTATCTTCTTTGTTATTTATTTTGACTCTAGTTAAGATTGGGATGTTGTTGTATCTATGGGTGCCTAGAAATCAAGGCCTAACATCCTTCTCTTATGCCCTTAGGTGCCCTCTTTCAACCCCTTTCGGTTGAAGAGATTATATTGTCTCCTACCTAGCTAACATTGTCTTACCTCCCCCTCCACCTCTAGTGCAACTCAGCCTATGAATCTATTGATAATGTGCTACTCCAGTTTCTCAAAGTGGATACTATTACTAGTTTCCTATCTCATAACTCATACACTAGGATATTGGTTGATTTGGACCTTTCCAAACCATTTTCCATTGAGATCTGTCTAAGGGTGGTTGAGCTACCATGGAAAAAAATTATAGATTACATAGGGATTCCTTTTTAGTTCAAATGCTATTTTGTTATGAGACATTGGGCCACATCTTATGGTAAATGTACAATGTTGTGTCACACTTTTATAAAGGAAATGGTCAATATTGATTCAACTTTTTAAATTGAATCAATAGAGAATGAAATATATGTTTTACATTTTAAAATGATGTAAAATACTAAAATGTATATTCTTTTATGTATTTTATGTTTGTAATTATTATAAAAAATTAAAAAATTATTTGAATATAGTTTTGTATAAAATAAACACTATAAAATAATTGCTAATAAAATGCTGAAATTGAAGTTACACGACACCATACTTTATTTAATAGATTTTACCCATTTGTTTCAATTTTTTGTGTATATTAATTACCTGAGACTTTAGTGCATGGATATATTTTCTACATTTTTTTATAAATTTATATTTTTCAATAAATTTGAAAAGTTGTGTACTGAAATATAACTCTTTCCATTTACTGCCACATTTTTAATTCATTGTTTATGTAAATTATAAATGAATTACAACATCTTGACGTAGATTCTTTTCTCTAGTGCATCATATTTTTTCAAAAAAATTAAATAAATTTTTTTTTTTCTTGTCAAGATAATCAATTTTATATTTAAGTGTTGATGACCTACTTTCAATAAAAATAAAAATAATAAAAATATTAAAAGAGATATATTTTGGAATAATCACTTGTAGCTCTATAAAAGGGTATTTTTACATTTCAAAAAAAAAAAATTAATTATATAAGAGTAGGAGTTGTTGAAACTTCTAGTTTTAAAAATAAAAAATAATTTTTTTGGTAATTAGATCCAAAGCGATATAAATATACATTTAGTAGACACTTCCAATTTGAAAGGTTGTGGTCCATATATAAGTTATCTATGTTGAATCCATATAGACCATATGTTTGACTAAAATCAATTTTTAGTTAGAAAAACTTAATTTCACTTTTGTTGATAAGCTAGCTTGAAACTTGACATACTATTGTACTTTTGCCCGTTGGCATCATGGTTCTCTTCAATATTATTCTCCCACTTGGTGGAAGGAGGCTAACCACTACCATCTCACTATTTTTCTAGCATATACCACTTAGATGGTGTGAGAACTTATTTCAAGTAAAATTTGATCGACTACAATAAATTTAGAATGGACATGGTTGTTGGCATTACAATAAGTTTGTTGGTATGAGGATATTGAGAAGGTTGTTGGAGATTGATGATATAATTGATAAAGGATAATTATTGTCTTAATAATATTATTTTGTCATTGATGTCAAGCAATTGATTTTTTGATTCAATATGATGTTGGCATATCATAAAGAGTATGTTTTGATGAGTATAAAGATGTTGGTAAGTGACACAGAAAGAATGTGAAAATGAAGGGGAGTAATAAGTTATTCAATGGGCAACTATTACTGAGTTAGATAGTGATGAAATTATGTTATTTTGATTGTTTTGAAGACTGAATAAGAAGGAGAAAAGATTTCATGTAATAGAATGAATAAAGGTTTGATATTGTTCTATTTTACCGAGCAAGGAGCTAGTCGGTAAATGCCAAGGTTATCTGTATCGGTTAAAGAAGGAAGAAGTCACCAAGTGTCGTCAGCAACTAAAATTACTGAGTAAAGTTTAGTATTTACCGAGTATCAACCGAGAAGTAACAGAATGCATTGGATGAATAAATACATTATTAAATGAAGAATGCCAATGAGCTAGAGATTTATAGAAGACTGGAATGTCATGCAAGAAGTTTGTTAAGGATCAACGGAAATGAAAATTCAAGAGTTAGATCTATAGCACAGATTGAACAATCAAAACTGAGCACAAGTACCAAGGAAGGAATACAAGTTTCAAGGCAAGATAAAATGTTTTTTAGTTCAAAGGATTTAATGAACCTAGTCAAGTTTGATGATCTGATGGCTAAGATTAATCATGGGAAATGTGATTAAGAAGATTAAGTGATTAGGAGTTGCTTATAAATAAGGGAAAGTTGATGAGCAAAGGATGCAGGTAAATAGAAGAGCAGTTATACTGCAGAGGTGATTACTGAGTACAAAAGATTGAAGATCTGATTGAAGAACAGATTGAGAAGCCAAGCAAGGGGGAAGATAAGTCTTGTGACAAGATTATTTTGAGCACATAGAGTCTGCTTTAACATTTCAGATGTGAAGTTGCAGATATATTTTATTACTGTTATTTATTTTTGTAAGTGACGGGAAATCTCTTAACCGAGTGGACCTAACAGTCTTATTTGTAAATCCTCTAGCAAGGTAACATTATGAATGAGTGTTTGAAATCCTTTGAAAAGGTCACTTCTAACAAAGTGCAAGATTCTGATAAATCTGAGGGAAATCTCTTGACCGAGTCACATCTAGTAATGTGTTTATGTAATCTTTAATAGGATTGGCTTTTAACCGAGCATAATGTTTTAGAGTATATTTTCTTGTGGGTCTGAAATCCCACATTGGTTTTTCCCTATTAGGGTTTCCACGTTAAATCTGGTGTTAAATGTGTTTTGATGTTTCAAGTTTATCAGTTTATGAGTTTGAATGATTTACAGTCATAGTTGCATATCAAGTAAATTCTACCAAGGTTGAATCTGATGAATATGTTGAATTGTGAGTTTATCTGATTCACCCCCCCTCTCATCTAACTAACAATGGCACCATTCGGTTTGAACCCATAAGACAAGTGGAAAAAAAGTAGTTTTTAGAATTCTTTTTGCAAGTGAAAAATATTTTTTCCCAAGAATAAAAACCATAATTGCTTTAAAAAAAAATCTATTGAAGCTACTTAATTCACATGCCACAAAAGTACCTTATGATATGTTGGACCTATTTTAACATCCACAAGGATCTTTTGGCTAGTTTGGTGAGATTTCAAGAAGTTCATGAAAAATAGGTGGGAGTTTTAAATTTCATTCATAAAAGATCCTTCCTCATTCCGCATTTTTAAGTGTCAATGATGAAGGGTGATGAGGATGTCATGTAGAGTAAGAAAAATCTAAATGAATCTGATCGATGAATAAAATGATATTTCTAGTTTCAGTGATTGGGATCTAAGAAAACTTCCAACTTAGTAACCTTTGGGGATGAAATATCAATAGGCTAAGCCAAACTAAAATATAACTTGGAAAAGATACAAGAGTGAGTTTTACAGAAATTCTTGTAAGAGTACTAAGGTAGGAAAAAAGATGAAATCCTAACTCTTAAAAATGGAGGAATCAATTGACAAGGCTCATCAATATGCCATATCTTAGAACAAGATAAAATTTCTAAAGAAAAATCATTAAATGAATGCAATGTTAAGAAATTTACATGTGTAAAGGAAGTCTTGGTAATAAAATTCCAAAATACTTTGGTAAAATTTGGTAGTCAAAATAGGAATGGGAGGTTTAGGATGTAAGGGTTACACTTGTAGGGGATATCCCAATGGAATAGTATAAATGAGTGCAATGTATAGAGGATAATGATATTAAAAAGTCTATTACAAATAAAAGTTTTGATATTTTTAATAAAAAGTGTTAGGTTTTGAGATTCAAGGATGCTATTGAAATGGGAACATGGAAAGAAAAATAGTAAGATTTTAACATTGAATAACAACAAAAAACTTGGATAAAAATTGCATTAGCTATCTAGGGTCTCACACATAACTTATAAAATAATGAAATCAATGTGGCTCTTAGTATCTTATTAAAAAAACATCATGATGATGTTATCATATAAGCTTAGCCACACAACCCTAATATATAATGACATTAGTATTGATTAATATGACATCATCATTAGAGTTCATTGTAAGTCATTTTTGAAAAGAAAAGTCTAAAAATTATGAAACTAAAAAGAAATTAAAGAAAAATAATTTAGACTCCAAAGTTTTATAAAATAAAGAGAATGACATTATAGTTAAGAGATTGTTAAAACTCAAGCACCAAAATAATCCTAACCTTTTTAACTATAAATAAATATCAAGGTCTTAAGGTTTGTATCATAGGTATGACATTTCCAATAAGTTTAATAGGCTAGTAAATCTAATACCTAGATAAATTTGATAATGTTTGAGAGTAGAACATAAATTTTAGGTGGAATGTTATGCGACAAGAATAATATTTTACAAACCAATAAATTAATGGAGGGTGGAGGTGGAAAGAATGACATATCATGGTGAAAATCTTTCAAATTTAAAAAAAAATTAAAACTCTCAAAACCTAAGGAAATGAAAATAAGTATAATTTCACTAATTAGATTTTGTTTAGGACTCTTTAATTACACGCAAGTATGACGAATGCATAAGGGGCCTTATATAACAAGTTTGGGAAAAATATTGACAAAGACAAATTTTAGTTACAGTTTGCAACATTTTGTATAAATAGTATATTTACACAAAGTTATTGTAGTTGATGGCATAAATAGTCAATTTTGTAAAGGTTCTACATACACATGCTTGGATTATAACAAAAACCAATTTGTTATAATCATTCATTCAGAACTAGTTGAATAGATCTCGTGTTTGAGTTTTAAGAATGTCAATATGTCATTACTGAACCCTCCAAATTGTAAACAATATTTTTCAACTTTAAAGAAACATGTGGTTCACAATCTAACCTCCCATATTGTAAAAAATACCTTATCATTTTCCTTATAGATGCTAAGGATTTGTGATGAAATATTTAGCAAAAGAGAAGTATGTACTATTAAATATACAAATAACTAGCAATAATAGGCTATTTTAAGGAGACCAATAGACTAGGCCCAAATGAAATACAAAATGAAAATATAAAATTCTTGTAAGAGTAATGAGGTAGGAAAAAAGATGAAATCCCAACTCTAAAAAATGGATAAATTAGTTGACAAGGCTCATTAGTATACCATATCTTAGAACAAGTCTAAATTTCAAAAATAAAAAAAAATCCATGAAAGGAATTCAAGATTATGAAACTTACATGGGTAAAGGAAGCCTTGGCACCTAAATTCCAAATTATTTAGGCAAAATTTGTTAGTGAAAATTGGAATGGTATGTTTAGGATGTAAGAGGCACTCTTATAGGGGATATCTCAATGGAATAATATAAATGAGTGTGATGTATGGAGGATGAGGATATTAAAAAGTCTAATATAAATATAAAATTTTCTCTTTTTAATAAGGAATTTTAGGTTTTAAGATTCAAGGATGCTATTGAAATGGGGAGATGGGAAGAAAAATGGCAATCTGGACATTGAAGGACTCCAAAAAGTTTGGATAAAAATTGCATTAGCTAGCTGGGGACACACGCATAAATTTTACAAAACAATGATATCAACATGAAATTAGTATCATATAAAGATGACATCATAATGCATATAAGCTTAACCACACAACACTAATATATGATGACATTAGTATTGATTAATATGGCATCATCATTAGAGTTCATTTCAAGTCATTTTTTAAAAGAAAGAAGGAATTAGGTAAAATGATTTAAACTCCAAATTTTTATAAAATAAAGAGAATGACACGATAGTTAGGAGATTATTAAAATTCAAGCACTGAAAGAATCATAATCTTTTGTATCACACGTATGGCATTTCCAATAAGTTTAATAGGCTAGCAAATCTAATACCTAGATAAACTTGATAATGTTCGAGACTAGACTATCAATTTTAGGTGGAAGAGTATGCAACAAGGATAATATTTGACAAACCAATAAATTATGGAGGATGGAGGTAGCAATAATGACATATCATGGTGAGAAACTCTAAAATTCTAAAAAACTTAAAAGCCGCAAAATCTAAGAAAATGACACTACTAATTCGACTACATAGATTTATTTGGGACTTTTTAGTGACATTGAAGTATGATGAACACAGAAGGGGCTTTATATAAAAAGTCTGGGAAAAATATTAACAAAGAGAAATTTCACTTATACTTTGTCACATTTTCTATAAATAACATATTTGCACAAAGTCATTAACTAGTTAATGGCATAAATAGTCAATTTTATAAAGGTTCCACATACACATATTTGGGTTCTAACAAAAAAAAAATTGTTATAATAATTGATTTAGAACTAGTTCAAGAGATATCAAATTTGAATTCTAAGAATGTTAATATATCATTAATGAACCCTCCAAATTGTAGAAAAATATTTTTCAAACTTTAAAGAAACATGTGATTCACAATCTAACCTCCTATATTGCAAAATTTACCTTATCCTTTTCCTTATAAATGCTAAGAATTTGCAATGAAATATCTTGCAAAAGAGGAGTATGCAATATTATATATACTTCAAATAACTAATATTAATAAGACATTTTGAGGAGACTGCCAATTATAGTCTTTAATAAGAATAGAAAATATGATGCAATAATAATAAATTGACTATCATTTTACCATAGTTATGTTGTGGATACCACCTAGGCTGACCTAACTACCTAAATGAAACTATATAAATGATCATAAAACCTACTCAAATAATATTCGATGCTAATCAAACATTATCTACATATATTTTAAATTGACTATTATTAATTTTAATTGAATATATGCACACACTTAATGAATATATCAAGTGTATTGACACAAGATGAATAATTGAAACACATACTAAAAATAAACATGAAAATGGACTCCCACTATGGCCTCCCAATCTATGTTTTCAAATGATCATCTCCCACCCAAGACTATAAGAGTTACTGACTCTCTACACTGCAACTTAGTGATCAAAATCTGCAACATAGCTTATGTTTCCCCATTTTTTTAAAATATACTAGTTTTTGTTGGTGCTTAGCTTTCTATAAGGCCTTCATGAACTATCCACTCAAGAATTCCTTTGGTGAAAACATTGACAAACTCTTTTGTTATGGTTCTAGAATACCTCCCCATGCATCCTTTGTTTAGAAGGTAGTACTTGGCCAGGAGCTATTGGACAATATTTCTTGCTTTGAAAGGAAGGGTCTCATTTGTAGCTTCAACTTCTTAGGGACCTTTCTTCCAAAGCTCCATTCTTGAATTTAAGAGGACTAGAACTCAAGGTTATATGCTAAGGTTGAGATATACCCATATGCTCGTATCTTATTTGTTATTTATTTTCACTCTAGTGAGGATTGTGATGTTGTTCAATCTGTGGATGTCTAAAAATCAGGGTCTCATGCCTTTTTCTTATGCCCTTAGATGCCCTCTTTCAACCTCTTGGTTGAATATATTGCATTGTCTCCTACCTTGGTAAGATTTCTTTACCTCCCCATCCACTTCTAGTGAAACTCAACCTATGAATCTATTGGTAATGTGCTAAGTTGGTTTCTCAAAGTAGACCTTATCACTTGTTTCTTCTCTCATACCTCGTACACTAGGATTTGGATGGATTATGACCTCTCTGAACCACTTCCAATTGATATATTCCTATGGGTGTGTGAGATACCATGCAAACACATTCTAGATTACATAGGGATTCCTTTTTAGTTCAAATTTTATCTCGTTATGAGACATTTGGCCTCATCTTGTGGTAAAAGTACAATGTTGTGTCACACTTTTATAAGGAAATGGTCAATGTTGATTCAACTTTTTAAATTGAATCAATAGAGAGTGAAATACATATTTTGAATTTTGAAATGATGTAAACTAATGAAATGTATATTCTTTTGTGTATTTAATGTTTGTGATTTTTTATAAAAATTTAAAAAATTATTTGAATATAATTTTGTATAAAGTAAACATTATAATTTAGTGTGTGATAAAATACAGAAATTGAAGTTACACAATCCACCACACTTTATTTAATAAACTTTACCTTTTTTTTTTTCAATTTTTTGTGTATATTGATAACTTGAAACTTTAGTGCATGGATATATTTTAATTACATTTTTTTATAAATTTATATTTTTCAATAAATTTGAAAAGTTGTGTACTGAAATATAACTCTTTCCATTTTCTACCATATTTTTTATTCATTATTTATCTAAATTAGAAAAGAATTATATCATCTTGACATAGATTCTTTTCGCTAGTGCATCATATTTTTTCAATTTTTTTGTACTTTTGCCCCTTCGCTTCATGGTTCTCATCGATATTCTCTTCCTACCTCCTTGAAGGAGGCTAACCACTACCATGTCACAATTTTTCTAGCATATACCACTTAGATGGAGTGAGAACTTGTTTCAAGTAATAGTTGATTGACTACAATAAATTCAGCATCGATACAACACCATTCGGTTTTGAATCCATCAGACAAGTGGAAAAAAGTGGTTTTTGGAATTCTTCTTGCAAGTACAAATTATTTTTGACCAAGAATGAAAACAATAAGTGCAAAGTCTTTTTGCCAAATAACTTAGTGGTATATGCTAAGGTTGAGATAAACCCATATGCTTGTATCTTCTTTGTTATTTATTTTGACTCTAGTAAAGATTGGGATGTTGTTGTATCTATGGGTGTCTATAAATCAAGGCCTCATTCCCAAATCTTATTCCCTTAAATGCCCTCTTTCAACCCCTTGGTTGAAGATATTATATTGTCTTCTACCTAGCTAAGATTGTCTTACCTCCCCCTCCATTTCTAGTGCAACTCAGCCTATGAATATATTGATAATGTGCTAGTTCACTTTCTCAAACTGGACACTATTACTACTTTCCTCTCTCATACCTCGTACACTAGGATATTGGTTGATTTGGACCTTTCCAAACCATTTTCTACTGAGATCTGTCTAAGGGTGGCTGAGCTACCATGGAAAAAAATTCTAGATTACATAGGGATTCCTTTTTTGTTCAAATGTTGTCGTGTTATGACACATTGGGCCTCATCTTATGGTAAAAGTACAATGTTGTATCACAATTTAATAAAGAAAATGGTCAATATTGATTCAAAGTTTTAAATTAAATCAATAGAGAGTGAAATATATGTTTTAAATTTTGAAATGATGTAAACTACTAGAATGTATATTATTTTGTATATTTTATGTTTGTAATTATTATAAAAAATTTAAATAACTATTTGAATATAGTTTTGTATAAAATAAACACTATAATTTAATTGCTAGTAAAATTCTGAAATTGAAGTTACACAAGCCACCACACTTTATTTAATTATAAATCTTACCCATTTTTTTCAAATTTTGGTGTATATTGATAACCTGAAACTTTAATGCATGGATATATTTTCTACATTTTTTTATAAATTTATATTTTTCAATAAATTTGAAAATTTGTGTGTACTGAAATATAACTCTTTCTATTTTTTGTGACCTTTTTTTATTCATTTTTTATGTAAATTAGAAAATAATTACATCATCTTGACATAGATTCTTTTCTCTAGTGAATCATATTTTTCCAAAAATTTAAAATAAATTTTATGATTTTTTCTTATCAAGATAATCAATCTTATATTTAAGTGTTCATGACCTACTTTCAATAAAAATAAAATGTAAAATATAAAAACTAATTAAAATATTAAAAGAGATATATTTTGGAATAATCACTTGTAGATATATAAAAGGGTATTTTTACATTTCAAAACAAAATATTAGTTATAAGAGTAGGAGTTGTTGAAACTAAAATTTAAAAAAAAAAATTGTAATTAGACCCAGAGTGATATAAATATATATTTAGTAGACACTTCCAATTCGAAAGGTTGTGGTCCATATATAAGCTATCTACGATGAATCTATATAGACCATATATTTAATTAGTCACAAAAACTTAAATTCACTTTTGTTGATAAGTTAGCCTGAAACATGACACAGTATTATACTTTTGCCCCTTGGCATCATGGTTCTCTTCTACATTCTTTTTCCACTTGGTGGAAGGAGGCTAACCACTACCATCTCACTATATTTCTAGCATATACCACTTAAAAGGTTGTGAGAACTTGTTTCAAGTAATATTTGATCTACTACAATAAATTCAGCATGGACATCGCACCATTTAGTATTGAATCCTGAAGTCGAGTTAAAAAAAAAGTGGTTTTTGGAATTCTTTTTGCAAGTGCAAAGTCTTTTTTCCCAAGAATAAAAACCATAATTCATTAAAAAAAAAAACCATTGAAGCTACTTAAATCAAATGCCGCAAAATTACCTTATGTTATGTTGGGCCTATTCTAACATTCACAAGGATCTTTTGGCTATTTTGGTGAGTTTTCAAGAAGTTCATGAAAAATAGGTGGGAGTTTTCAATTTCATTGATTAAAAATCCATCCTCATTCCAAATTTTTAAGTGTCAATGATTAAGGGTAATGAGGATGTCATGTAGAGTAAGAAAAATCTAAATGAATCTGATCGATGAATAAAATGAGATTTCTAGTTTCAGGGATTGGGATCTAAGAAAACTTCCAACTTAGTAACCTTTGGGGGGGAAATATCAATAGCCTAAGCCCAATTGAAATACAACTTGGAAAATATACAATAGTGAGTTTTAGATAAATTATTGTAAGAGTACTAAGGTAGGAAAAAATATGAAATCCTAACTCTTAAAAATGGATGAATTGATTGACAAGGCTCATCAGTATGCCATATCTTAGAACAAGTTCAAATTTCTCAAAAAAAAGTAATGAAAATAATGCAATATTAACAAATTTACATGGGTAAAGGAAGTCTTGGCACTTAAATTCAAAAATACTTAGGTAAAATTTGGTAGTCAAAACTGGAATGGGAGGTTTAGGATGTAAGGGGTACTCTTTTAAGGGATATATCAATAGAATAGTATAAATGAGTGCAATGTATAGAGGATGAGGATATTAAAAAGTCTATTAGAAATAAAATTTTTGATATTTTTAATAATTAATTTTAGGTTTCAAGATTCAAGGATGCTATTTAAATGGTCATATGGAAAGAAAAATAATAATATTTGGACATTCGATAACTCCAAAAAAATTGGATAAAAATTGCATTAGCTAGCTAGGGTCACACACATGAATTTCATAAAATAATGACATCAACATGTATCTTAGTATTGTATAAAAGTAACATCATGATGATGTTAGCATATAAGCTTAGCCACACAAACCTAATATATAATGACATTAGTATTGATTAATATTACATCATCATTAGAGTTCATTGTAAGTCATTTTTGAAAAGAAAAGTCTAAAAATTATGAAACTAAAAAGGAATTAAGGAAAATAATTTAGACTCCAAAGTTTTATAAAATAAAGACAATGAAATTATAGTTAAGAGATTCTTATAACTCAAGCATTGAAATAATCATAACCTTTTTATCTATAAATAAATATCAAGATCTTAAGGTTTGTATCATAGGTATGGAATTTCCAATAAGTTTAATAGGTCAACAAATCTAATACCTAGATAAATTTGATAATTTTTTAGGTTACACCATCAATTTTAGGTGGAATGGTATGCGATAAGAATAATATTTTACAAACAAATAAATTAAGGGAGGATGGAGGTGGAAAGAATGACATATCATGGTGAGAATATTCCAAATTTTTTAAAAAATTAAAATTTCCGAAACATAAGAGAATGACACTAAGTATAATTTCACTAATTAGATTTTGTTAATGACTCTTTAGTGACATTGAAGTATGATGAACACATAAGGGGCCTTGTATAAGAATTTTGGGAAAAATATTGACAAAGAGAAATTTTAGTTATACTTTGTCACATTATGTATAAATAGCATATTTACACAAAGTCATTGTAGTTGATGTCATAAATAGTCAATTTTGTAAAGGTTCTACATACACATGCTTGGATCCTAACAAAAACCAATTTGTTATAATAATTCATTCAGAACTAGTTCAAGAGAGCTCATGTTTGAATTTTAAGAATGTCAATATGTCATTACTGAACCCTCCAAATTGTAAAAAATATTTTTCAACTTTAAAGAAACATGTGGTTGAGAATCTAACCTCCCATATTGCAAAAGATTACCTTATCCTTTTCCTTAGAGATGCTCATAATTTGTGATGAAATATTTTGCAAAAGAGAAGTATGTACTATTAAATTTACAAATATCTAGCAATAATAAACCATTTTAAGGAGACCACCACTTATCGTCTTAAATTAGAATAGAATATGGTAAGTGCACCAAGATGGTCAACAAGAAAGTGGCCACATGCAAAGAAAAAGAAAATTTTCATAACCCATATGTGTTCTATGAAATTCAAAAATGTGCTAGGCTTGGTAACACCAAGCCTAGCCAAAAATAATTAAAAAGACAAAAAGTTCGTCAACACCCGTATGGCTTTTGAGGAACATTATATTTAATAATGAAAGAACAAGTTCCTCAAAACTCATACGGGTTTTGAGGAACAATTTCTCATAACCTGTACTGGTTATGCAAAACTAGAAGTTTTGACCTTAGTTCTGCATAACCCGTACGGGTTATGGAGAACTAGGAACCAAAGACGAAGTTAATAGAGAGAGAGAGAGAAAGAGAGAGAGAGAGAGACAAAGAGAGAGACACACACATAGAGAGAGAGAGAGAGAGAGAGAGAGAGAGATAGAGAGAGAGAGAGAAGGGGGTAGGAAGAGAGTGATAGAGATAGGGAAAGAAAGAGAGAAGGGAGAGAGGGTGATAATAGGATTAAGAGAGAGAGAGAGAGATAGAGAGAGAGAGAGAGAGAGAGAGAGAGAGAGAGAGAGTGAGGAGAGAGGGGAGAGAGAGAGAGAGAAGGGGATAGGAAGAGAGGGATAGAGATAGGGAAAGAAAGAGAAGGGAGGGAGGGTGAGAATAGGATTAAGAGAGAGAGAGAGAGAGAGAGAGAGAGAGAGAGAGAGAGAGAGAGAGAGAGAGAGAGAGAGAGAGAGAGAGAGATAGGGAAAGAAAGAGAATGGAGAGAGGGTGAGAATAGGATAGAGAGACACAAAGAGACACAGAGAGAGAGAGAGAGAAAGATAGGGAAATAAAGATAAGGTAGAGATGGTGAGAATAGGATTAAGAGAGGGAGAGAGGGAGAGAGAGAGAGAGAGAGATACATGAGGTAGAGAGAGAATGAGAAGGAGAAGAGGGTGAGATACTCAACAGAGAGAGTAGTGTGAGGGGGAGAGAGATGAGATAGAACTCAAGGAGGATAATTAGGGCTTAGAATAGATAGAGACGGTGATGGGGGAAGGAAGATGAGAGAGAGGAAAAGAAGAGAGACATGCATGTATACAAACATATATACATTTATCTATATAAATATATGTATTTATAACTATAGATATGCATATATACATACATAAACACATATTATATATGTATGTCTATACATATGTGTAGTAAATGCTAAGTTTACAAGAGTAAATTTTGATGTCTTCATAACCCATACAGGTTTTGTGAAACTCAAAATGATGTTTTTCATATTCCGTACTAGTTTTGTGAAACTCAAAATGATGGTTTTCATAACCTATATGGGTTTTCTGAAACTCCAATTGATGGTTTTAGTTTTACATAACCCATACGGGTTATGTAGAATTATGAATGGTACTATTTTTTTTTCAAAACTCAAGCGGGTTATCTTGCACATTAGAACCCGTGCGGTTTTTGGGTTGGTAAGAGGGTTGGAAAATGACCCTAAGGCTTGCAAGCCCATTTTCCCTCTATTTTTGTCCCTTTACACATTTTTCCATCTTCCAACATGATTTCTTGACTTCATCATCATCAAGTTTAAAAATGATCAAAAGGGTATCTCTAAAATTACCACCATAATCTCACATATTTTCTCAGCTTTCTGACCATATAATTTTTTCTATTTTTGGACAACATTAGCATAGTAAACTTTAATATTCTTTACGAGTGCCTTGACAGTCCTCACGGACATACGTCTACCATTTTTTTAATAAATTTTGATATACTTAACCAAATTGAAAATAAATTAAATATTATTGTTCTACACTAGATTCTATACAATATAAAAAAATTAAGTTTTTATTTTCGATTATTTTGGTGCAAGTTATGCCTAGTGCACGAACAGGTACCAAATTTTCAGTATGTGGTCACTTCAAAAAATCATTAAAACAAAATACTCGACAAAAAATTATAAAAAAATACACAACTTCTAGATCTCAATCTTACCTATCATCCTACCAAAGGTTTTTACAAAATAATACATCTAACTATATATTTTGTGTAGCACATGAAAACAACTATGTTACGTTTTTCTTAAAAAACCAAGAACAGTTTTTTGTGCGAGAGAGGTTTGACCCTCTTAATATTATTCTATTTTAAAAAAATTTAGTAATTTAGAAAGTAGATTCAGAGTACTATAGTTCTTATTATTTTCTTAACTCCTATTTTTTAGTGCATGACCTTCAAATATCTCTTTGAAGTTCAGGTTTACCTATTTTCAAAAGAAGAAAAAAAGTGGCCACTTATACCCCCCTTTTTGTTCACCATCTTGGTGCACTTACCCAATACATAATGCAATTTAGTAATAAACTAATTATTATTATTATTATTATTTTTTTTTGATACCACCTAGGTTGACCTAACTAACAATATGAAACAATATAAATGATCAATATAAAACCTACTCAAATATTATTCTATTTTAATCAGATATTATATACACCTATTCTAAATTGATTATTATTAATTTTAATCATATATCCACACAATGAATATGTCAAATGTACTGACTCAAGATAAATAATTGGAACATATCTTAAAAATTAACATAAATATGGACTCCCACTATACCCTCCCACTCTTTGTTTTCAAATTCTCATCTCCCACCCAAGACTACGACAGTTAATACTCTCTATCCTACAACTTAGTGATCAACATCTCCAACATAGCTTTTGTTTCCCTTTCTATAAAAATATTACTAGTTATTGTTGAACATGCTCAACTTTCCCTAAGGCCTTGGTGAACCATCCACTCAAGAATTCCTTTGATGAAACCTTTAAGGAGTCCTCTGTTATGGCTCTGAAATGCCTTCTCGTGCCTCCTTTGTTTAGAATGTAGTACTTGGCTAAGAGGTTTTGCACAACATTTCTTGCTTTGAAAGGAAGGGTCTCATTTGCAGGTTTAACTACTTATGGACCTTGCTTCCAAAGCTCCATTCTTGGATTTCAGAGGATCGAAACTTAGTAATATATGCTAAGGTTGAGATACACCCATATGTTCATATATTTTTTGTTATTTGCTTTTATTCTAGTAAGGGTAAGGATGTTGTTATTGTAGTCACTCAAAATTGGTCATCACTCTTACATTGCTAACCTAATTCTTAGCATGTCTTCTATGTCACATTTGATTTTCATCATATGTTGGCATTGTGTCATTCCTTGGTTTCAATTCATTTCAAATCCAACCCTCATCAATCTCATTCAATCACATTTGGTCCTAAATCATTCGAATTGGTATCATCTTGACAATTAGACTTAGTTCTCTCTTTATTGATAATTAATTAGTCATTAATTATCAACCTCAATATCAATTAATATTATCAAGTCATTATCAATCAATCTTATCAGTCTCTTATCAAAATCATTATCAATTTTGGGTCTTTTTTGATCCTTTGTCCTATTTTGTTGTCAAATTCAGTCAATTGTCATTATTTTTGATCAATTATTAGCCAATCAATCATCACTCTTGGGACTTAATTCATCATTAGGGTTGGTATCTTAATTTATTCAAATCATTTCCCCTAGGTTAATTAATTAAATAATTAATTAATCCCCTTTCTTACTAACATGTCCCTTTTTGAATAAATAAATATATATTTATTTATTCACCATATTTTTGTCCATGTCACAATTAATATTTTTTTTAATATTAATTGGCTAATTTGATTTTATGAGTGAAATTAATAATTATTAATTATTAATTTCCACCTCACTCAAATGTCTTCACTTAAGTGATTCACTTTTTAAAAAGCGAATCACTTGTCTCCTCTCTCAAAGGCAAAGTTTCCATTTTCGACCAAGTGTCGAAAATGGAATTGTCCTTCTTACTCATCTTCCACTTGCCATCAAAATGGCAATTTCCCAAGAGACTCCCCTTTGCATGTGATTTCAACCATCAGATTGAATCAATCTCATCCGTCGAATTCTTGTCTCATCTCTCTCCAAATTCTATAAATTGGATGAATTTCTTCAATCAAAGAGGCCGAATCAATCACACTTCTAGTATCCTTACGTTGTCATCTTGTCTTGTCAATCTTGCTTTCATATTATGCTTATGCACTTGTAGGTGAGATCCACAAAACAAAGCCATTTGAAGGAGAAAGAAGGACAATGAAGAATTCTTGAGGAGACATTTCACATTTGCAATGGTTTGCATTTAAATTGAATGTCTTGTTTTTCATATATCTCTATTGAATGTAATTAGGATTTATCATTGCAATTTAGTTTTCGTGATTGAGCTAGGCTAATGTTTATATTTGCTTTGATGATTTCCAGATTCCTATCTACATTAATTGGTGAACCCAACGTGAAAATGCTTGGATCTAATTTTTTTTGAATGTTTTGTGAAGTTGCAGATTTTTTTGTGGAGAAATTGCAGATTTTTCTTCTAAAAAAACAGTCATACTCAATTGAAAACGTAAAAAATTTCATGCCTAATTAAAATAAACTATTTCTAGGTTTATTAGATCACGTTGTTACCTTTCCAGATCATTTTACGGTTTGTGATTTGGATAAATATTGAGAAATTTATGATATTTTTAATTATGCTGCTGTAAATGGTCAAAATTTTCAAAAAAACAAAATCATGCAACCTTCATCTAGATTAATTTAGCTTGGCAAATTAATCATGCATTCATGCAAATTTTATCTAGATTAATCTAGGGTGGTAAATTTGATAAATTTCACATAGATTAATCTAAGAGGACAAAAAATCACAACTTTTATGGATTAATTTTGATGGTGATTCATTTCTCTTGTTTTTCTAACATTGTTGGTAGCTTTGTGGCGAAACGCTTGACAAAGAATTATTTCACAAACTACTAATGAATTGTTTGCAGGTTTGCTAGTCAAAGAATAAACACCTCAAACTTCTAACTTGGGTTTTTGCAGGTTGCCTTGGAGAAACAACTAAACTTGGTGTTTGTCATTAATGTTTTAGGCACCTAGTGATTTCTAATAGGTTGGAATGAACATGTTTTTGCTTTGATTGTTGAGTGTGACATTGGAGTAGGAGAGTATGCTCTCATCCTTCTTAAGGTGATCAGAAATCTCATCCTTCTTAAGGTGATCAGAAATCTAGATCTTCGATACCATGCTCGTGTCTTTGATTGTGTGTCACCTTTAGAGGGCCTGCCTTCCCGACCATTTGCTTTTGCAAGTAAGTGATAATCGTGAGAAGGGAACGACCCAAAGTGAGTACGGTTAGAATACCTTGGCATTCTAACTCACTATAAATAAATACCTGATGAGCGAAAGCTTTGAAGGAAGGGTTACATGGGAATTGTAGTTACTTGGGAAGTGATGACCCTTGAACTCTTTCTCATATCAACATCTAAGTAGGGCCTCAAGGTCTAAATCGTGCTTGCGCAACTACATTTGTTTGGTATCTTGGTGGGCTTAATGTCTCAATCACGCTTGCATGACACCAAGGAGTAACGCTTAACATAAATCCTTACTAAACACCTTGTATTTAGAGGCCAAAAACCCTTCTAGTTGCTTGAGAAGGACAAGTTCGGATACTTGGAAGAGATACTAAGTTTGCCATGGGGAGATTTCCATGGGGACTGATGCTTGGCTGCCCTGAGAAGTGAGTGTCGTGGAGGGGAGCCCGTGGGGTCAAGCATCTATGTATTCTCCTTGAATCCCATAATGAGTCTACCTCTCAAGTACCTAATGTGCTTGCCTACCATAAGAAATGTGTGAATGAGCATGATTGTCTCGAGTCTAAGTGGAAATATCTTATCTTCTTTGCTTGTCAAAAGTTGAATTGCATCTCATTTCAAAACAAGACAAATCGATTCAAAACAAGGTTAAACACAAGAACTTTTCATCCAACAAAGTTCAAAACACCTTCAAACATGGTTGTCAAAATTTTTTCAAAATCTTGTCTCAACATTCATGTCACTTAGATTTAGGTTCATCCTAGGTTTGCATTTTGCAAATTCATTGTCAACTACCAAGGTTAGGTTTCACCTAGGTCATACTCCTTTTCATATCAATAAGGGTCATCCATTTGCATGTGTCGTCTTGCATAAGAGTAATATCATTTCATAATTCAACCTTAGGTTTCATCTTAGGTTGACATTGTCATACATTTGCATTTGCATCCTTGTCCTCATAACATTAGGTTACATTTGCATACCCTAGGTCTCTTCATTAAGCTTAGGTCATTATCATATCATATTAGGGTCATTTGCATAGTAATTGTCCCTTTGCATATAGTGTCAAAACTTGGGTTTGTCATACTTGAGTAATGCAAATCTTTGATAAACCCTAAGTTATTGTTAGGAAGTCTAGACCTTGTCAAAATTTTGTCTTTTTGTCATCAATGTCATTTGGTCAAACCTAGCTTAGTATCCAAGCATATAGGTGAGACATTGTCATTTTGTCCTTTTACCACTTGGTCCTTTTGTCCTTTGAGGTCTAGACTTCATTTCAATTTCCTAAGGGTCTCTTTCTTATAATTGCATTCTTAAGTTTGTCAAAATCTTGAAAAAACAACAAAAACATAGGTTGCATTCTTTCCATAGATTGCATTTTCATCTATTTAGTTTGCATTTAGTTGCATATCATATATCATCCTTGAAAAATTCCAAAAATATTGCTTTTGCATAGTGACATGTTTGTTGAAATGAGGTCTCAACCTTCTTACGAAGCCATGTCATCACAATTGAGCAATCAATCATGTCAATCCAATCTCTACATGTGTCAGAACTTGGATCAAACTTATCATGATGATGTAAATGTCCAAATACAAAAACTAGAGGAGAAACTAGCTCAAGAAGAGGAGATATTGGAACAAAGAGTGAAAAACATTGAGAAGAATAGATCACAAATGTCCAAAATGTTTCAAAAATTTCCAGGTCAAAATCCAAAGATTGAGCCAATTGATGTAAGATCTCTTCTTGAACAATCAGACATACCATCTCTCCTCTCCCAAATAGAGATGATGAAACAATTTCAAGAAAAAAGACAACATCAATTTCAACATTATGTGCCTCCACAACAAGAACAAGAAGGTGTTTACTATCAATCAGATTTTAAACCATCACAACCAATTGTTCAACAGTTCGAACATTTCCAACAGACACAACCAATGGTCCAACATTTTCAACCAACACAACCAATGGTCCAATTTCAACAATATGTCCAACCAACTATACAATGTCCACAAATGGTTCAACCAATGGTGGAATATCAACAAGTTCAATCAACATATCAATGTCAACAACCACAACCAAACATTCAAAAACAAAACTTGCAACATGCACCAAGCCAAATTTTGAGCATGTCAAACCAATTTGATCAACATCTAGTTCGAAATCAAAACATGACATCAAACCAAGACCAACTCCTTTCCAAACAAGTTCAAATTCCAGATACAACCATGTCAAAACCTTGAAATAAAGGTGGCTTTATTGCAATGCTCTTAAGGAAATTACCAAGTGAGTTCTTTGAGGAAGATCAAAATAATACAACTATGTCTAGCAATGCCTCCTCCCCTTGCAAACAAATTGACTCTCCAGTGGCATCTATCCCTACACCTTTAGAAGTTTCACAAGAACCTTCCATATTGTCCTCATCAAACAATACACCCAAGGATGCAATTACCCAAGGGCTATCCATAATTGATTGCCAAGATAATCCAATTCATGATGCACATCATTGTCATATTTCAGAAATACAAGACCTAATGCCACCATGCACTTTATTGCCATTACCTATTTTAGAGGACCCCATTCAAAGTCCCTCTTCCTCATGTTCAAGCATTGATTCCTTGCCAGAATCCATCACAAATGTTCAAAGTGTATTTCTTTCATGCCAAAGCATTGATTCCTTGTCAAAATCCTCCATGCATATCCAAAGTCCAACCCCATGTCAAGAGGATAATTTAGAACATGAAGAAACATGTCTTAAAACAGAGCAAGATCAAGATCCTGAAACCTTATCATCCCATCCAATTGTTGACCAGGACCCCATCTTCCCAGACACTCACGATGATTCCCCTATTCTTGTCCATCCTATCCAAAGTCCTATTGACACTCCATTCCTTGAGGAAGATCAAGATATCCCAGTCCATCCAATCCCAAACGATCCCATTCCATTTCATGAACACAATGCCCTTTCAAATCCCATTGACATTCCACTTCCTAAGAAAGATCAAGATATCTTTTCCATTCTTTATGATGATCCCATTGAAATTCAAGAGCAAATCACCTTTAAAGAGGATTCCAATGATCTTCCTCCTTGTCAAGATCAAATTATTCCTTTAATTCCTCCACAAGATCCTTGTCTTAATGCTCCATATACACTCCAAGATTGTATTTCTTTTGATGATCCCATTATTTCTCCCATTCCATCTCTTGAAGAGCCTGTCATTGAACCATGTCCACTACACAATCCTAGTCCCCCTCATGATCCTAATCCCCCTCATGATTCTAACGTGTCAGTGCAAGATGTTCATGAACCCTCGACATGCATAATGGGTTCTTCCTCTTTGGTCCAATCTAATCCACTTCAAGATCTCATTATTTCTCTCATATCATATCCACCTCATAATAGACTCGCATCTTCTTCCCAAAGAAAAGAGTATCCTACAAGTCAATATATTCATAAAGGCAAAGGAGTAGACCTTCATGAGAAAGAACCCCTCCATATCAAAGAAGATCTTAAGGGTCATGGCCTCAGTGAAATTCCTCAAGACATTGGTATCCCTCCATCACAATCAAAACATTCACCTTCCCCATTATCCCTTCCATCCATCTTAGGTCCTTATATCCCTTCGTTCTCTATGCACGGTCAGCAAAGGCATACATCCTTGAGTAAATTCCATCCATCCAAAAGAACTCCATTTCATTCATATCCATCCATGCATTCCTTTCCCCCTCCAAGCAATTTGGATGCCAAGTATAAAAGTCATAAGTCTAGAAATCCACATGTATTCAAGGATCAACATGTCCAATCTAATCAACATGTCAAAGAAAAGAAAAATATGAGCCAAAAAGAAAAGGACAAATCCAAAAGGTCACAAAGGCCCACTGAGAAAAATAAAGCAAAGTCAAAATATATATGAGTTCCTAAATCCCTTGTGCAAGCAATGCACTCCAAGGAACCACAAAAGCATGAAAACTCAAAAACCATGTGGATCCCTAAGCGGCTCCTTGAAGCACAAAAGCCTAAAGAAACATCCAACTTGGCATCCAAAGTTGCTATTCCTCCATCCAAACCTCTCAAATTTGTTCCTCCATCACCTTCTTCATCCATTTTGGGCCCTTATGTCCCAAAATCCCAAGCTATTCCTCCATCCAAATCTCACAATCTGAGATCCATTTTTCCTCCATCAGTTCATCACCCCTCAAGGTGTGTGCCAATGTCGATCTTGCCAACATTTCTATCCACTCAAGCGCAATTCTTCCAATACCCTATCTATTATCCAATGCATATTTTCCATCCTTCGATCCCTTTGATCCCATCCTTTGCATAAATCCTTGCCTTAGTGTCATCTCCTTTTCCATGTCCTTATCCTACCAATGTCATTGAGCATACTTTTAAAGGTCATGGTCCATTTTTTTTTCAAGGCAAATATCAAAACAAAAGGACGCTTGAGTCCTTCTTCCATCCCCTATCATGTGTCCATCTTCTATTGAAAAAGTCAAAATCCAAAAAAAAAAAAAAAAGAAAAAGAAAAGAAAAAGTAAAGCAAAAATAATTCGTCCACTGGTGAAAACCTGGCAAATAGGTGCCTTGGGCAAGTACCATGATGAAAACCTAGCAAATAGGCATCATGCGTAATCTATGAACTTCTTGCACACCACACTTGGGGGCAGGTTTCCTCCTTCATATCCTATTGCCCTTCATTATCCTATCATACCATGTCATTACCCTTCATATCCTATCATCCCTCATGTCCAGTTTCCCTTTCCACCTTTGATCTTGACAAGGCTGAGGATCTTCATGAGCATCATGCATCTTGTTTGCATCTTTTAGTGCATCATAGCTTTTGGTCTTTATCCATTTGCTTATTATAACATTTCATCCATATTCCCTAGCTTATTGCAACTTTCTGCCACTATCCCTTAGCCTACCCCGACCTTCAGTCCATGTCCCTTATCCATTCTTGGTCTTGCTCATCCTATCCATTTCTTATCACTATCCATACACTCTTTTTCATTCCTTGATCTTGATTTGACATAAGGACACAAAATTTAAACATGGTTTCAAAAACCTCTTGACATGTCCCTCATGCCATGTCACTGCTTTAAGGGTCTCATTTGCAGGTTCAACTACTTATGGACCTTGCTTCCAAAGCTCCATTCTTGGATTTCAGAGGATCGGAACTCAGTGATATATGCTAAGGTTGAGATACACCCATATGTTCATATATTTTTTGTTATTTTCTTTTATTCTAGTAAGGGTAAGGATGTTGTTATATATATGGGTGTCTAGAAATCAGGGCATCATGCCCTTTTTTATTCCCTTTAATGCCCTCTTTCAACCCCTTGGATGAATGGATTACATTTCCTCCTATCTAGGTAAGATTGTCTTACCTCCTCCTCCACTTCTAGTGCAACTCAGCCTATGAATCTATTGGTAATGTACTACTTAGTTTCTCAAAGTGGACCCTATTACTTGTTTCCTCTCTCATACCTTGTACACTAGGATATTGGTGGATTTGGACCTTTCCAAACCATTTGCTACTAAGATATGCCTAAGGGTGTGTGATCTACCATGCAAATAAATTCTAGATTACGTAGGGATTCCTTTTTAATTCAAATGTTGTCGTGTTATAAGACATTTGGCCTCATCTTATGGTAAAAGTACAATGTTTTGTCACACTTTTATAAAGGAAATGGTCAATGCTGACTCAACTTTTTAAATTGAATCAATAGAGAGTGAAATATATATTTTGAATTTTTAAATGATGTAAACTAACAAAATGTATATTATTTTGTGTATTTTATTTTTCTAATTTTTATAAAAAATTTAAAAAGTATTTGAATATAGTTTTATATAAAGTAAACACTATAACTTAGCTGCCGATAAAATGTTGAAATTGAAGTTACACAAGCCACCACAGTTTATTGAATAAATTTTACGTATTTTTTTCCATTTTTTTGTGAATATTGATAGCCTAAAACTTTAATGCATGGATATATTTTTTATAATGTTTTAAAAATTTATATTATTCAATAAATTTGAAAAGTTGTGTGTACTAAAAAAAATCTCTTTCCATTTGCTTCCACCTTTTTTATTCATTATTTATCTAAATTAGAAAAGAATTATATCATCTTGACATAGATTCTTTTCTCTAGTGCATCATATTTTTTCAAAAAAATTAAATAAATGTTTGTATTTTTTCTTGTTAAGATAATCAATCTTATATTTAAGTGTTGATGACCTACTTTCAATAAAAATAAAATGTAAAATATAAAATATAAATAAAATATTCAAAGAGATATATTTTGGAATATTCACTTCTATCTCTATTAAAGGGTATTTTTACATTTACAAAATATATTAATTATAAGAGTAGGAGTTGTTGGAACTTTGAGTTTTTCAAAAAATAAAATAAAAAAATTGGTAACTAGACCCAAAGTGATATAAATACACATTTACTAGACACTTCCAATTGGAAATTTTGTGATCCATATATATGTTATCTATAATGAATCTTTATAGACCATATGTTTGACTAAAATTAATTCTTAGTTAGAACAACTTAAATTCATTTTTGCTAATATGTTGGCCTAAAACGTGACACAGTATTGTACTTTTGCCCCTTGGCATCATGGCTCTCATCGACATTATTCTCCGACCTGGTGGAAGGAGGCTAACCACTACCATCTCACAATTTTTATAGAATATACCACTTAGATTGTGTAAGAACTTGTTTCAAGTAATATTTGGTTGACTACAATAAATTCAGCATGGACATGGCACCATTCGGTTTTGAATTCATAGGAAGTGGTTTTTTAAATTCTTCTTGCAAGTTCAAAGTATTTTTGTCCAAGAATAAAAACCATTATTGCTTTCAAATAATTTTCATTGAAGCTACTTAAATCACATGCTAGAAAAGTACTGTATGGTATGTTGGGCCTATTCTAAAATCCACAAGGATCGTTTGGCCATTTTGGTGAGTTTTCAAGAAGTTTGTGAAAAATAGGTGGTAGTTTTCATTTTTACTGAAAAAACATCCATCGGCATTCAAAATTTTTAATTTCCAATGATCAAGGGTGATGAGGATGTCATGTTGAATAAGAAAAATCTAAATGAATATGATCAATGAATAAAATGAGATTTCCAATTTCAAGGATTGGGATCTAAGAATACGTCCAACTTAGTAGCCTTTTGGGGGAAATTATCAAAAGCCTAAGCCCAATTGGAATACAACTTGGAAAATATACAGGAGTGATTTTTTGAGAAATTCTTGTAAGAGTACTGAGGTAGGGAAAAAATGAGATCCCAACTCTTTAAAATGGATGAATGAATTAACAAGTCTCATCAATATGCCATATCTTAGAACAAGTTCAAATTTCTAAAACAAATTCATGATAGGAATGCAAAATTAAAAAAATTACATGGGTAAAGGAAGTCTTAGCACTTCAATTCCAAAATACAAGTAAAATTTGGTAGTGAAAATTGGAATGGGAGGTTTAGGATGTAAGGGGTACTCTTGTAGGGGATATCCCAAAGGAATAGTATAAATGAGTGCAATGTATAGAGGATGAGGATATTAAAAAGTCTAATAGAAATAAAAGTTTTGATATTTTTAATAAGTAATTTTTTGTTTTAAGATTCAAGGATGTTATTGAAATGAGCATATGGAAAGAAAAATAGAAAATATTTGGACATTGAAGAACTCCAAAAAAATGGATAAAAATTGTATTAGCTAGGTAGGGTCACACACATAACTTTTATAAAATAATGACATCAACATTGTGCTGGCAAGAGACACTATACTAGTAAAGATTTATGCTTAGAGATTGCTTAGGGTTTATTATTGATGGAAACTCAACATAGTATATGTAAATTGGAGTTATCGGAAGAATTAAGGAGTTTTGGCTATTCATTTATGCTTAAGTCTAGACAGGGGAACACAATGTGTAGATTCATAGAGCATTACTCACTTCTAGGTGTATAGTTTTGGTTGTGGAGATTGGAGCAGTTGATTCATGTTTTGACAAAAATCACTCTGCATTCTTGTCCTCTGATGTAGATTCATGAGAAAGATTAAACGTTTAGTATCTGATGATTTCAGAGAAAAGGGATAATGTGTTGATCAGTTGGGCAACGTGTGATCTGGAATACTTGAGTTGATTTTGGTGGTTAGTGTTGAATTCAAGGTAATTGTGTCATTGTTTGTGAAGCTGTTCATCATCTATTTGTGGTCTACATATGGATTTGTGGATGGATTCAACCGACATGTCATTACACGTTTCATATTTTGTAGTTTTGTGAAGCCAACCTGTTTGAGAAATATTTTTTTATTGTGGATATATAATGCCAATCCAGATGATCATTTTGATGGCTTTATGGATGTGTGAAGTGAAAATGAGTATCAAAATTCATATTTGATGCTTTGGTAGATGAGTGTGCAATAGGTGCAACAGAACAGAGGAGAAAGACATATCAGTATAAGATAGTCAGATTGTTCTTAACTGGAACTGATCTTTAGCATTTATAGATGCTATATTATAGTTCACACATTGTAATCAATCTTGTATTTTATTTGTAGGATAGTGAGTCCTCTAGGGGTGTTGACCTCTTATGTAATTGAGCAGTGAGCTCTAGGTAGTGTACCTGAATATAAGTGCATTCCCATTTTGTAATATTATCATACTCATAATCATAGTATAATAATATTATGGGTACTCAATCCCATCAGGGTTTTTCCCTTTTTGGGTTTCCACATTAAAATTTTAGTGTTATGGTTTTGTGGTTGATTGGTTTATGTTTCTACACTTTTCTTTCATTTACTTTCATCCAGTGGTTTAAGAATTAGTTTAATAAGTTTGATAATTGTAGAACACTTATTCAGCCCATCTCTTAGTTTTCATTGATTCCAACAATTGGTATCAGAGCCTAGTTCCTCTAAGGAATCTTAATAGATTGAGGAAGATCTGGGAGATTGAATCAATGGACTTTGGTTTGTAGAGATAACTTAGTGTGTCACTTGAAGACCTTGATGTAGCAAGAAATGAAGTAAGTTCGCTAGAAGGAAACCCGAGTGAAGTTGAAAAATTTAGTGAGACATTGAAAGAAGAATTGAGCACTTCTAGAGATAAGAGAATGGAGCTAATAGACAAACTCAAGGAGAAAGACAAGAAAAGAATGGAAAATCAAGAGAAAACAGATGAATGTGAGAATCTTGCTAGAGAAAATGAAGTGTTGAAGAATGATATGCAATCCATTGTGATGAACTTGATAAAGGAGATTGAAGACTGGAAGAAGAATGCAAAAAGATTGGCTCAATCATTAAAGGAAAGATCAGATGAATATTGCAAACTGAACTATGAGATTGATAAATTGAGGCTTAAATTGATGATATCAAAGAATGACGGATAAGAACTTGAAGGGAAAATCATAATTTCGAGAGATGAGCATACTACTACTAATGAGTACAAGGATAAATTCAAATCTAGCTCAGCAAGGCTTGACGAAATGCTATAAAGTCAGAGAAGTGGAAAAGATATGCAAGGACTTCGATATGAAAAGAGAGAACCCTCCAGTTTTGGATAAAGAAATGTAAGACCCAATTATCAGAAGAACAGGAGACCTCTAGTAAGACAGTTGAATTCTTACAAATTCAATGCTAAATGCTTTGTATGCAATAGATTCGGTCATATGGAAAGTCAATGCTGAAATAGAGTGGTGAATAATGGTCCTACCTTTATCTATCAATGTTTCAAATGCAACAACTTTGGTCACAAGTCAAATAAATGTAGAATGATGAAAAAATTTTAGAATAAAAGATGTTATGCATGTGGAATATTTTGACATATCTCTAACCAATGCAAGATGAGACCAAATCAGATGAATTTTAGGCCTATGAAAAGAAATGTTTTGATTAAGTAAAAGTAGGTATTTGAAAGGTACCCGAACCTTGTGCAAGCCAGGAGAATAGAACTATGAGAAAGAAAAGTGCCTGATCACATCAAAGAAATGTTGTCTCCATGCATGCAACAAATGTGGTCATATTGCAAATTTTTTTCTAAAGTAAGAACATGAGAAACAATGGTGCAATGAATAATCTAGATGAAAACAATAAAGAAAAGGTGGAAGAGATTAGAGATCAACATAAGAAGATGTGGGTTAAGAAGGAAGATTCTACCATTTAGAATGGTTCCACACTTGATTCCAGTGTTGGAACTGATAGTTCTGATACTTAATGTAAAGAGTTGATGCCAATAACTAACAAGATGAGAGGGGGGGGGGTGAATCATACAAACTTAAACTTCCATAAAATCAACAAATTCAACCTCAGTAATATATACTTAAGCAATATAACCAAAAAATGCTAAACATGCAAACTCATAAACATATAATCATCATGAAACTCATAACACTAGATTTAACATGGAAACCCAAATAGGGAAAAAACATTGTGGGATTTTGGACCCACTAAGAAATATACTCTTCTAGAGTATGCTCGGTTAAAAAAAAATCCTGTTAAAGATTACAAACACATTGCTAGATGTGACCCTGTTAAGGGATTTCCCTTAGATCTGTTAGGATCTTCACTTTGTTAGAAGTGACCTTGTGAAAGGATTTCAAACACTCATTTAGAATGTTACCTTGCTAGAGGGTTTACAAATAAGACTGTTAAGTCCACTCGGTTAAGAGATTTCTCTGTTATTCAGAATAAACAAGAGTAGTAAATATATCTGCAACCTCACATCTAAAATGCTAAAGCCGATTCTTATTTTCTCAAAACAATCTTGTCATAAGACTTATCTAGTCTTCCACTGGGCTCCTTACTCTATTTTTCCAAAACAGGTCTTCAAGCTTCTATGCTCGGTAATCACTATGTAGCATCCCTGTGCTTACACTTTCCCACATACATTATTTACCAACAATTTCTTATTTATAAATGATTCTTACCACTTAATCTCTTCGATTACATTTCCCATGATCAATCTTAGCCATCAGATCTTCAATCTTGACTAGGTTCAATGCATCTTTCAATCTGAAAATGTTTTACCTTGCCTCGGGACTTGTAGTCCTTTCTTGGAACTTGCACAAGGTTATTGCGGTTCAATCTACGCTGTAGATCTTCCTGCTGATCTTTTATTGCCATAGATCCTTTAACAAACTTCATGTGTGGCATTCCAATCATTTATAAATCTCCAACTCATCACTATCCTTCATTAAATAATGCTTGTATTCATTCAATGTGCTTTGTCATAAGTCGGTTGCAACTCGGTAAATACTAAACTTTACTCGGTAGACATTCCGCCTTCATTAACCGATATCGATAACCTTAGGTTTTACCGACTAGGTTCCTTAGGGTTTACTGACTAGGTTCTTTGCTCGGTGACATAGTATAGTATTAACCTTACAATTAACAACATATGTAGGATACCAAAACAATCTAAACATCATGATCTCATCATTGTCTAACTCGGTTATAGTTTCCCATTGAATAACTTATTTCTCCCCTTCCTTATCACATTATTTCTGTGTCTTTTACCGGCCACTTAATTCTCTTCAAATCAATGTCCTCAAGATATGGCAACATCATACTGAATCAAAAAATCAATTTCTTAACATCAATTACAAAATAATGTTATAAAGATAGTTATCATCATTTTTCAGTTATATCAAATAGTCTTCAACAACCTTCTCAATATCCTTAATGAATATCAACAATCTGTCTTTCTACTAAAAATGTCAACAATCTCCCCCTTTGGCATTGATGACAAAACCAATAATTAAATGGTAATACCAACAAGATATTCAAATTGATTCGGATTCAGATTGTTATTAGACTTCTCCTATTATCCTTGAGCTGTAGACTTCTTCTGAAGTCTTCTCCCTTTAGTAATCTTCTCCCCCTATCATTAGTCTTCTTATATCTTCTTCATTTAGGATTTTTACCATTTAGTCTTCTCCCCCTTTGACAATAATGCCAAGAAGTAAAAGAACTAAATCATGATTTCTTCCTTTGTGAAGTGATTTGCCTCACTGTGTATCATTTGAGTCTCAGTCAGAGCAACTTGTCTCTATTCATTATTTCCTACACAACTTTAGGTGACCTCCTAAAGTGTAAATTAGCATCAATCCACACATAATATTTTGTAGATTCATTGAATTGATGCTTTCACTGAACTCGGTCAGTGAGTAGAAGATAGGGGTAGGACCCCTAACTTGCTTCTGAGATACTCAAAAGTCTCCCTTGGAAGTGGCTTTGTGAAGATGTCTGCAATTTGCTCCTTTGAATTGATATATATTCCAGCACAACTTTCTTCTCTTGAGCTTCTTCTCTGAGATAATGATACTTTATAGATATATGCTTTGTTTTAGAGTGCATTACCAAGTTCTTTGAAATGTTAATGGCACTAGTATTATCACATAATATAGCTACTGGCTCGGTAACTTTTTCATTTATACCTTCCAACTGTTGTTTGATCCATGCTATGTTTGTGCAATTCAGTGCTGCAGCAACATATTCAACTTTTGTTGTTGATTGTGAAATACATCCTTGTTTCTTGCTAAGCCAACTTACTAGTCTTTCTCCTAAAAAGAAAGCTCCACCACTTGTGCTTTTCCTGTCATCAATGTTGCCTGCCCAATCAGCATTAGTATAAACTTTTAAATCAAAATTATTCCTCTTTTCATATACTAAGCCATAATCTTTAGTGCCTCTTAGGTATCTGAAAATTCTTTTGATTGCTATCATATGGGATTCCTTGGGATTCACAAAGAATCTTGCTACAATACCTAGTGCATGTTCTATATCTGGTCTACTATGCACAACATATTGCAACTTTCCAATCATAGATCAGTAAAGTGTCTCATCAACAGATGCAGATTCATCATTCTTTGATAATTTACAGTTAGTAGTCATAGGAGTAATTACTGGTTTAGAATCCTCCATTCCAAATTTCTTCAAGATTTCCTTTATGTACTTGCATTGAGTAATAAAAATCTCATCTTTCATTTGCAGTATCTGTAAACCTATAAAATACTTTATCTCACCAATTAATGACATCTCAAATTCTCTGCTCATTTCATTTCCAAAGTTCTTGCATAAGGAGTCATTACCAGAAAATATAATATCATCAACAAATATGGCTGAGATGAGTATACCATTGTTTTCATCATTCTTCATGTACATGTTGCTATTTTCACTTGTCCTTATGAAACCAATTTTGATCAAATAAGAGTGTAATCTCTCATACCATGCTCTAGGTGCTTGCTTTAGACCATATAAAGCTTTGTTTAGTTTACATACCTGATCTTTATTCTTGTCTTCAACAAATCCTTCAGGTTGATCAATGTAAACTTCTTCTTCTAGTATACCATTAAAAAATGCAGATTTAACATCCATTTGATATACCTTGAAATTTTTGAAAGAAGCATATGCCAACAATTTTCTTACTCACTCAATTCTAGCCACAGGTGCAAAGGTCTCACCATAATATATTCCTTCTTCTTGAGCATAACCTTTGCAAACTAGTCTTGCTTTGTTGCGAATGACCTCACCTTTTTCATTTAGCTTGTTTCTGAAAATCCACTTTGTACCGATTACATTTTTGTCCTTTGGTCTTGGAATCAGTGTCCATGTGTCATTCTTCTTGATTTGATCAATCTTTTCTATCATAGCATTTACCCAATCTTCATTGTTAAATGCCTCTTTTACTATTCTCGGTTCAAATTCAGAAATCAGACATGTGTTTTGTCTCAGTTTGCTCCTTGTCATCACTAGTTCATCCTTATCTCCTATAATTTGACTTGAAGCATGATTTCTTCTGACATATTTGGCTAATATAGGCTCGGTAGACTATGTATGATCTTCTTCATCACTCAGTAATTGGACATTATGTTCATTTTCTTCAGCAGCTTTCTCGGTAGGACTTCTCGGTTGAACATAAACAAATTCTTCATAATCTTCTAGTTCTTTGGAATTTCCTTCATCATTTCTTTTTGCAAATTCAACAATTTTCACATTTGCACTTTCTACTATTTTGTTAGATGATTTGATTAGACATTTAAATGCTTTACTTCTAGAAGAATAACCAAGAAATGTTCCTTCTTCACTTTTCTGATCAAACTTTCCATTCCTATCATCTTTGTGAACATAGCATCTACTTCCAAAGATTTTAAAATAACTTACATTAGGTTTCTTGTCATACCAGATCTCATATGGTGTCTTCATAGTTACTTTCTTTAGTTGAACTCGGTTCAGGGTGTAAACTGCAGTGTTGATTGCTTCTCTCCAAAATGTTTGAGGTACCCTCTTTTCCATCATCAGAGTTCTGGCATAATCCACAATTGATCTGTTTCTTCTCTTAGCTATCCCATTTTGCTGAGGTGTTCTTGGTGCAGGCACTTGCCTTTTTATACCATGATCATTGCAGAATAAGTTAAATTCATCAGAAGTGAACTCTCCTCCTCTATCAGATCTAAGACATTTCAGTTGTCTTCCTGTTTCATTTTCAACTCTTGCCTTGTACCATTTAACATTTCAAAGGCTTCTATTTTTTCTTTTAAAAACATGACTGACATCATCCTTGAGTAATCATCCACAAATAATATGAAATACTTATCACCATAATAACTTTGAACTTTCATAGGACCACAAAGATCAGTATGTACTAGATCTAAAATTCCTTTAGAAGTGTATGACTTACTTTTAAAGCTTGATCTTGTCATCTTACCCATCTGGCATCCTCGGCATATAGCATTCTCAAGTTTTTCAAGACTTGGTAGACCTCTTACTTAGTGCTTCTTACTTATTTTGATCAGATTATCAAAATTTACATGAAAAAAACTTTTATGCCATAACCAGGTATCATCTATCTTTGCATAAAGACACTTGTTCCGAGTTGAGTCAAGATGAAATGTATTACCTTTTGTTTGTGTCCTAGTAGCAGCTAACTTTCCATGCTTGTCATGAACTTTGACAATTCCTTTATGAAATTCTATTCAGTAACCTGTATTGTTTAGTTGTCCTACACTCAACAAATTGTATTTCAATCCTTCAACCTAGTATACATCATCACATTTAGCATTATCAAGAAGTGTTATAGATCCTTTACCTTTCACCGAACATGGTGCATCATTACCAAATCTTACATAGCCTCCATCATAGTCTTCTAATTTAACAAACGTGTGTTTATCACCTGTCATGTGATGTGAGCATTCAATGTCTATGATCCAAGAATCATTATTATTTATGTGAGATACTAGAGATTTCTCTTCATACCTTTCTTCATCAGATCCATCTTTAATAGCCACATAAACAACTTCCTCAGTATCAGTTTCATCAGATTTATCATCGTTGGATTCCTCATCAGCTATTAAGCATGTCTTTCTATCTTTTTTTTTGAAGTCTCGGTGTCCTCTGTATTGGTTGTCTTTATGTTTGTCTTCTCGGTAATATCTCTTTTCACTAGATTCTCTATCAGGACAGTTAGAGGCCATATGTCCTATTTTATCACAACTGAAACATTTCAAAGGTAGCTTTTCTTTATACTTATCTTTGCCTCTTAGTAACCTTCTAGTTAATAATGCTTCAAAATCTTCTTGCTTCTTGATTTCCTCATATAGTTTGTGCACTTTTTCCATGTTCTTGCGAAATCTTTCACTTTCTCCACTATGATCCCCTTCAGAGTACTTACTCATTCTATCATTGCAATCATTAGATTCATCAAGATGAAAAGAACTGAATGCAGATTCAACTTTATTTACCGAAGACCCACTGTTATCAAAATTACTTAACTCAAATGCATGTAGCTTACCAATAGTAGCATCCAAAGAAACTATCATGTTAGGTACAGACCTCAATTCATTGATTGCAGAGACTCGAATAGCATAAGCAGGTAGAAGGGTTCTCAACAACTTACTTGTTATATCCTTTTCTTCAATAGTTCCTCTTGCTCCTTTAATCTGATTTATAGTCTCCTTTCTGTATTTGGTTATGTTCTCACCTTCATTCATTCTCATGGATTCAAGTTGTCCTCTTAGACTATCTACTTTTTCTCTTTGAACATGTTCATCACCACCATAAACAGATATGAGCTTAGTCCACATTGCTTTAGCATCATTACAACCTTCTAAGTCATTAAAGTCTAAGTCGGTCAATGTTGATGTTATTTCAATCATTGCTTGAATATGTTCTTGCTTTGCCTTTATCTCTTCCAAGGTCATTGGGTTGGTGCTTGGTGCAATGTAATAATTCTCCAGATAATATGTTGCATATTCTCCAATTCCTGATAGATGCAGCTTCATCCTTTTCTGCAATGTGGAGAAACTTGACTTGTTCAGCTTTGGTGCATCTCTTTTATACATCTTCGGATCTTTGCCTCATGTACCTTTAAAATTTTCTTCTAGAGTCCTTTGCTCTGATACCAATTGATAGTTCTAATACTTAATGTAAAGAGGTGATGCCAATAGCTAACAAGATGAGAGGGGGCGGGTGAATCATACAAACTTATACTTCCATAAAATCAACAGATTCAACCTTGGTAATATATACTTCAGCAATATAACCAAAAACTGCTAAACATGCAAACTCATAACACTAGATTTAACGTGGAAACCCAAATAGGGAAAAACCACTATGGGATTTTGGGCCCACTAAGAAATATACTCTTCTAGAGTATGCTCAGTTAAAAGCAAATCCTGTTAAAGATTACAAACACATTGCTAGATGTGACCTGGTTAAGGGATTTCCCTCAGACCTGTTAGGATCTTCACTTTGTTAGAAGTGACCTTGTGAAAGGATTTCAAACACTCATTTAGAATATTACCTTGCTAGAGGGTTTACAAATAAGACTGTTAAGTCCACTTGGTTAAGAGATTTCTCTGTTATTTAGAATAAACAACAATAGTAAATATATATGCAACTTCACATCTAAAATGCTAAAGCAGATTCTTATTTGCTCAAAACAATCTTGTCATAAGACTTATCTAGTCTTCTGCTGGGCTCCTTACTCTATTTTTTCAAAATAGGTCTTCAAGCTTCTGTGCTCGGTATTCACTATGTAGCATCCCTATGCTTACACTTGCCCGCATACATTATTTACCAAGAATTTATTATTTATAAATGATTCTCATTGCTTAATCTCTTCGATCACATTTCCCATGATCAATCTTAGCCATCAGATCTTCAAGCTTGAATAGGTTCAATGCATCTTTCAATCTGAAAATGTTTTACCTTGCCTTGGGACTTGCATTCCTTTCTTGGAACTTGCACAGGGTTATTGCGGTTCAATCTGCATTGTAGATCTTCCTGCCAATCTTTTATTGCCATAGATCCTTTAACAAACTTCATGTATGGCATTCCAATCATTTATACATCTCCAGCTCATCATTGTCCTTGATTAAACAATGCTTGTATTCATTCAATGCGCTCTGTCATAACTCGCTTGCAACTTGGTAAATACTAAACTTTACTCGGTAGACATTTTGCCTTCAATAACCGACATCAATAACCTTAGGGTTTTCCGACTAGGTTCCTTAGGGTTTACCGACTAGGTTCTTTGCTTGGTGACATAGTATAGTATTAACCTTACAATTAACAACATATGTAGGATATCAAAACAATCTAAACATCATGATCTCATCATTGTCTAACTTGGTAATAGTTTCCCATTGAATAAATTATTTCTCCCCTTTGTTATCACATTCTTTCTGTGTCTTTTATCGACCACTTAATTCTTTTGAAATCAATCTCCTCAACATATGGCAACATCATATTGAATCAGAAAATCAATTTCTTGACATCAATGATAAAATAATGTTATAAAGATAGTTATCATCCTTTTTCGGTTATATCAAATAGTCTTCAACAACCTTCTCAATATCCTTAATGAATATTAACAATCTGTCTTTCTACTGAAAATGCCAACAGGAACCTTATCCGATAACTAAGGTATTTTTGCCTTAGGGGGAATTTTCACACAAAACATCCAAAACCCCCTTCCTGAGATTTGTAACCATTTAGGGAAGGTTACAAAATATCTATGTTTGATGAGCAGTTGATATCCAAAATATTTCTTTGTGATCTCAGATTCTAGTGGAAAAATTGATGAAAATAAAGGTATCCGAAAAGCTTTTAGGGATAATTATTTATAACAAGTGAAAGTTAGGTTCTAGAAGGATAAAAAGGCATTCTGCTATTCAGTTTTTACATTGCAAACAAAGAGAGAGAGAGAGAGAGAGAGAGAGAGAGAGAGAGAGAGAGAGAGAGAGAGAGAGAGAGAGAGAGAGAGAGAGAGAGAGAGAGAGAGAGAGAGAGAGAGAAGATAACCAAAGCGAAAGTGACCCATCAGTGAAATATGAGTTTAAGAGCGATCTAACAATGATTCCTTGCATTTGGTTTGATTGAAAAGATATTTACCCATGTTCATAACAATCTGTTTATACCCTAATTTTCAAATGGAATCATTATTTGGCATTGCAAGTGCTCTTATTGTTGAGATTACTAAAAGGTCAAAGACCATGTTCAAGAAACATCCGTTCCAATCAGTTGAAGATGATCCAAATGGTGCATTTTCTTCTCTACCATATGGATTTTTACATAACAAAGACATTAGGGCTTACATAAATTGCAATATTGAAGAATTGGGTAATCTAGATATATTATATATGTATAATGAGGAAATGGTTGATGACTTAGGGAATTTGAAATCAGATTTCAAGGTATTGGAAGATAAGGGTTTTATTAAGGTTGTACGCTTCCTAGTATTCGATGAGCCCTAATGGGTGAGACATGTATTAAGAAAAATTCATGATGAACTTATATGGATGGATAGGCCTCACAAGACCACAAAGCAAGAAATTCAAGCAATAACCTGTTTGAATGCAATTGGTGTGGTACCTGGACTCTGACATGTGAAGACCACCACTGTTATGGAGGTAACTGGTTCTAAGCATGACAATCAGTCTATGAATATCAGTGATATTGTTGAATTTGATGTAAGATCTTCTTGTATGGTCATTGGTAAAAAAGTTTATCCGCTGAGCATGTAGAACTCAATATCTTGTACTGCTATATATGCAACCTATCTGATGTTGAAAGAAGACAAGAAGTATGATCTATGTGAAGTGCTTTTCAGTGAGTTGATGATCAACATAAATAAAATCAAACAAGATAAGAAGCCTGTGTTTAAATTTGGTTCTTTGATTGTCTATTTGGCACTTCATATTCTAAATGAGATTCCTAGTGTTGGAAAGGTTTAATGGGCTTATGATAAACTTGTGGTAACTCGAATCAAGGAAGGTTTTCAAGGTTTGGGTGATACAGTTGCTTAGAAATATACCTTATGGGGTTATTTCAAGAAATTTCAGGAAATGATGCCATGCAAAGAAAGAATTACCAAGGCTATTGTGAAAAAATATGAAGATACAATATGCTTTATAGTAGACAAGGATCAATGTCACATGGAAGTAGTTGAACCGAGGATAGTTTGGATACTGCCTATGGGATATGAGGTGGATGAAATCACACTTGATGCATATTATCAACACCTCCACAATAAACTAGTAGATGAAAAGGAGGAAAGGTTTGGCACTTATACATAAAAGAGTATGGACTTGCATACAAAATTCACTGAGCCCAGTAGAAAGAGAAAGATTATAAAAGAAGTTGAATAGCTTGCAGCCAGTAGATGGGTATAACCAGAGAAGTTGTGTAGAGGACTAGGGAGAAAAACATATTGAAGGAGAAAGACATGGTGAATCGTAAGCAGATTAAACTGATTTCCACTCCTCTGAAGTAGACGAAGCCCAGATAGAGCATGTCTGCACCTACCTCTTGTGTGAAAAAGCCTATCTGTCCACCTAAGCCCCACTCATCATCAATCGGTGGATCACAAAATAGAAAGAAGCAGAAGCCCCAAAGAGAATATGTTGTAGCCACTGCAGAGGAGGAAATTGAATCAGATGAGGTAGTGTGCAAGGTGAGGAAGACTTCTACCTATGCCAAGGTAGTCAGGAATCCCCCATCTAGTGAAGCTCATCCTGCAAAGAAGGATAAAACACAAGGTGAGCCATCTGATAGATCTAAATCAAGTAGTAAGCATAAATATGAACCTGATGAAGCTCTTAAATTGGGAAGGTTAAACGTACTTACACTATTGTGCCCTTGAAATCATTGAGTGAGATAATTGATGAAGTTGTAAAGGAAGGAAATCTTAGGAATTTTTTGTATCCTATGAATATTTTGATGATAAACATACGATGAAAATTTTAATGATAAGGATCAAAGAGAAATTGAGGAAGTTGTTGTACAATATATGAATATTTATAGCAAAGCTTTATTAGAGTTGTCATCCATGATTCCAAATGAATTATATGATATTTTGGATGCTAGGCGAAACACAGCTAGACAAAAGGATGAGAAAATAAAGAAATATATGTATTAGTTAATGTATGTTATGTCATCTCTAAGGAGGAAATTAATAGATTGTGTAAGTTGGTCAAGGACAAATTCTAGAGTAAAAAGAAAGTCAACAAGATTATGCTCAGTAAAATGGATGAAGTTGCAAAAGAAACCAAAGCAATTTTGAAAGAATTTTTGATAGAGAAAATATATGAAGTCAATCAAGAAAAGGATGCCACCCAACCAGAAAGAAAACACCCGAAGATACTTCCATTCTAGAAGTACCAATAGAAGTTTCTGCTGGGAAGAGGGCTTAGTCATCTATGCAGATTGATCTGATTGAGCAAGTAGTTGCAGATGATACCATTGTTAACCAAGTAGTTGGAGACTCCAGTGAAGTTGTGCAAGATCCTTCGGTATTAGAAGTTAATTCTAAGATTGTAGCAGAGGAGATTGGAGATGCAAGTGTTGAGATGGAGAAAGGAGAAGAGAAGATTGATGAGGCTTTGGTAACCATGGAAAGAGCCACTATGACTGATAAAGGGAAGCAGATTGCCATAGATGAAGATGACTTCTCTCATGGGCCGATTGATTTGAGCTCTCTGTCTCTCATCCAAACACTAAATTTAGCTACCCTTGCACAAACCAAAGCAAGTGAGGACTTACTCAAGTCCCACTCAAAAGACAAGGATCTTATATCTCTAGCAACTGGTATTTTGAAGAAACGTTTGTTCACCTTTAAGAAGAGATTCTAGTGATATGCCCTCTGGTAAGCTAAACGGTATGCTACATGCAGTTGAATCTTATTTTGAGTCCTTAGAAAAAGTGACTAATGTAGAAGTTGTGAAAAGATTCAATGAAATGAGATTGCAATCAATTTTGAAAGTAGCTGAGGATTATAGGGTTGTTTTGAAAACTACGGTGAAGAGTGTTGAGGATGCATTAGATGTAGGTGGTCAAATTTACAAGTCATGTCTTATTTTGAAAAAATTCATCATAGACATTGACAAGAAGATTAAGGATCATGAAGGACAGTTGGCTAGTATTTCACAATATTTTACCCCTCATTTTGTTTTTCCTAGTACTCTTGAATCTTAGATTATGGATTTGACTGATAAAATCAAGATCTTGAAAAAATCAAAGGAGCAGATAATAACAAGAGTGGATGAATTGAGGACTCTTATGACTCCCTGGTTAGACACTTTGCTCGGTAGCTATCAGGATGTAGTAATTACTCTAGGTAAGGTTGTACCCTCAGATCTTAAAGGAGTAGAAATTCATGGTTACATATTTAGTGCCTTGATTAATGTTTTGGAATATTTTCTGAGAGGATGGAATGATTATTTGAAGTTCGTGAAGGTAACCTATGTTGACATTTTCAAATTTATGTAAATTGTTGTATATGCTTTCTTTTGTACATAAGTTTTGGCCGATTCCTACCTTTTCCATTGATATCAAAGGGGGAGAGACCAGTAAAAAAAGGTGCACATCCTTAGGGGGAGGCAGTTGAGTGTACAAATTTTAGGATTGATTGTATTTTTGGAGTATTGGTCACACTTGTCATTTTTCATAGTGTTGCCATCAATGCCAAAGGGGGAGATTGTTGGCAAGAGACATTGTACCAATGGAGATTAATGTATAGAGATTTCTTAGGGGTTTTCATTGATGGAAACTCAACCTAGTATATGTAAATTAGAGTTACTGAAAGACTTAAGGATTTTTGGTTATTCATTTATGCTTAAGTCTGGATGATGGACCATAGTGTGAAAATTCATTGAGCATAACTCACCTCTGGGTGTATACTTTTGGTTGCAGTGATTAGAGTAGTTGATTCATGTTTAGAGGAAAATCACTTTGAATTCTTATCTTCTAGTATAGATTCATGAGCAAGACTAAAGGTCTAGTATCTGGTGATTCCAGATTAACAGAGCTAATGTATTGATCGGTTGGGTAACTGTGATCCGGAATACTTGAGTTGATTTTGGTGGTTAGTATTGAGTTCAAGTTAATTGTGCCATTGTGTGTGAATATTTTCATCATCTATTTTGGGTCTGCATACATATTTATAGATGGGTTGAGTCAACATGTTAGTACATGTTTCATACTTTACAGCTTTGTGAAGCCAACGTGTTTGAGATCTATTTTGTTATTGAGGATATATAATGTTGATCCAGATGATCATTTTGATGTATGTATGGATGTGTGTGTATGTGAATTTTGATGTGTGAAGTGTGAATGAGTATCAAAATGTGGATTTGATTCTCTGGTAGATGACTGTGTAGGAGAACAAAGTAGAAAGATAGAGCAATATAAGACAGCCAGATTGTGCTTAACCAGAACTGATCTTTGGCATTTGTAGATGCTATATTCTAGTTCAAGCATTGTAATCATTCTTGTATTTCATTTATATGATAGTGAGTCCTCTAGGGTTGTTGACCTCTTATGTAATTGAGCAGTGAGATCTAGGCAGTGTGTTTGAATGCAAGTGCATTACCAATTTGTAATATTATCATACTCCTGATTAAAGAATAATAATATTGTGGGTACTCAATCCCATCATGGTTTTTCCCTTTCTGGGTTTGCATGTAAAAATTCTGGTCTTATGGTTTTGTGGTTGATTGGTTTATGTTTTTTTACTTTTGTTTTAATTACTCTCATCTTGTGGTTTAAGAATCAGTTTAATAAGTTTGTTAATTGAAGAACACTGATTCACCCCCCCTCTCAGTGTTCATTGATTCCAACACACAACTCTTAGAATCGTATAAAAATGGCATCATGATGATGTTAGCATATAAGCTTAGCCACACAACCCTAATATATAATGATATTAGTATTAATTAATATGATGTTATCATTAGAGTTTATTGTAAGTCACTATTGAAAAGAAAAGTCCAAAAATTATGAAAATAAATAGTAATTAAGGAAAATAATTTAGACTCCAAAGTTTTATAAAGTAAAGAGAATGGCATTATAGTTAAGAGATTATTAAAACTCAAGCACCAAAAGAATCATAACTTTTTTAATTATAAATAAATATCAAGAGCTTAAGGTTTGTATCATAGGTATGGTATTTCCAATAAGTTTAATAGGCCAAGAAATCTAATACCTAGATAAATTTGATAATGTTTGAGAGTAGACCATCAATATTAGGTGGAATGGTATGAGACAATAATAATATTTGACAAACCAACAAATTCACTAATTAGATTTTATTTTGGAACTCTTTAGTGAGACTAAAGTATCACGAACACATAAGGCGCCTTATATAACAAGTTTGAGAAAAATAATATCAACGAGAAATTTTAGTTATACTTTGTCACATTTTGTATAAATAGCATATTTACACAAAGTAGTTGTAGTTGATGGCATAAATAGTCAATTTTATAAAGGTTCTACATACATGCTTGTGTTCTCACAAAAACCATTTTTTTATAATAATTCAAGAGATCTCAAGTTTGAATCCTAAGAATGTCTATATGTCATTATTGAACCCTCCAAGTTGTATAAAATATTTTTCAACTTTAAAGAAACATGTCGTTCACAATCTAACTTCCCATATTGCAAAAAATACCTTATCCTTTTCCTTATAGATGGTAAGAATTCGTGATGAAATATTTTGCAAAATAGAAGTATGCACTATTAAATATACAAATAACTAGCAATAATAAGCCATTTTGAGAAGACCACCAATTATAGTCTTAAATTAGAATAGAATACATAATGCAATAGTAATATACTAATTTTTTTTTTCATAGTTATGTTGTTGATACCACCTAAGATGACCTAACTAACTATATGAAACTATATAAATGATCATAAAACCTAATCAAATATTATTCTATTATAATCAAACATTATATACACATATTCCAAATTCATTATTATTAATTTTAATCATATATCCACATAATGAATATGTCAAATGTATTGACACAAGATAAAGAATTGAAACACGTCCTAAAAATCAATATGAATATGGACTCCCACTGTGGCCTCCCACTCTCTGTTTTCAAATTCCTATCTCATATCCAAGACTACAAGGGTTAATGAATCTCTATCCTGTAACTTAGTGATGAACATCTCTAACATATCTTGTGTTTCCCCTTCTATAAAAATATTACTAGTTGTTGTTGTTGCTCAACATTCCCTAAGGCCTTGATGAACCATCCACTCAAGAATTCCTTTGGTGAAAGCCTCGAGGAGCTCTTATCTTATGGCTCTAAAATGCCTCCCCACACCTCCTTTGTTTAGAATGTAGTAATTGGTTAAGAGGTGTTGAAAAATATTTCTTTCTTTGAAAGGAAGGGTCTGATTTGTAGGCTCAACTACTAATGGACCTTTCTTCCAAAGCTGCATTCTTGGATTTCAGAGGATCAAAACTTAGTGGTATATACTAAGGTTGAGATACACCCATATGATTGTATCTTATTTTTTATATATTTTGACTCTAGTGAGGATTGTGATGTTGTAATATGTATGGGTGTCTAGAAGTCAGGGCCTCATGCCCTTTTCTTATGCCCTTAGATGCCCTCTTTCAACCCCTTGGTTGATTAGATTACATTGTCTCCTACCTAGGTAAGATTGTCTTACACCCCCCTCCACTTCTATTTCAACTTAGCCTATGAATATATTTCTAATGCACTACTTCACTTTCTCAAAGTGGACCCTATTACTAGTTTCCTCTCTCATACCTCATACACTAGGATATTCGTGGATTTAGACCTTTCCAAACCATTTGCTACTGAGATCTGCCTAAGTGTCAGTGAGATACCATGAAAACAAATTCTAGATTACATGGGGTTTCCTTTTTAGTTCAAATGTTGTCTTGTTACGAGATATTTAGCCTCATCTTATTGTAAAAGTACAATGTTGTGTCACACTTTTATAATGGAAATAGTCAATGCTAACTCAACATTTTAAATTGAATCAACAGAGAGTGAAATATATGTTTTAAATTTTGAAATGATGTAAACTAATAAAATGTATATTCTTTTATGTATTTTATGTTTGTAATTTTTATAAAAATTAAAAAAATTGTTTGAATATAGTTTGGTATAAAGTAAACACTATAATTTAGCTACTGATAAAATGCTGAAATTGAACTTACACAAGCCACCACACTTCATAATATATTTTACCCATTTTTTTCAATTTTTTTGTGTATATTGATAACCTAAAAGTTTAGTGCATGGATATATTTTTTACATTTTTAATAAATTTGAAAATTTGTGCATACTGAAATATAACTCTTTCCATTTGATGTCACCTTTTTAAATCATTATTTATCTAAATAAGAAAATAATTATATCGTCTTGATATAGATTATTTTCTCTAGTGTATCATATTTTTAAATAAATTAGTAATTTTTGTTGTCCAGGTAATCATTCTTATATTTAAGTGTTGATGACCTACTTTCAATAAAAAATAAAATGTAAAATATAAAAAATAATTAAAATATAAAAAGAGATATATTTTTTAATATTCACTTGTAGCTCTATAAAATAATAATTTTACATTTCAAAAAAATATGGATGTGTGTGTATGTGAATGTATGATGGATGTGTGTATCGATGTGTGTGTATGTGAATGTTGATGTGTGAATTGTGAATGAGTATCAGAATGTAGATTTGATGCTCTGGTAGATGACTGTGTGGCAAAACATAGCAGTATAAGACAGTCAGATTGTGCTTAACTGGAACTAATCTTTGGCATTTGTAGATGATGTATTCTAGTTCAAACATTGTAATCATTCTTGTATTTCATTTGTACGATAGTGAGTCCTCTATGGTTGTTGACATCTTATGTAATTGAGCAGTGAGCTCTAGGCAGTGTGCCTGAATGCAAGTGCATTACCATTTTGTAATATTATCATACTCCTAATCAAAGTATAATAATATTGCGGGTACTCAATCCCACCATGGTTTTTCCCTTTCCGGGTTTGCATGTAAAAATTCCGGTGTTATGGTTGATTAGTTTATGTTTCTGCACTTTTGTTTTAATTACTTTCATCTCGTGGTTTTAGAATCAGTTTCATAAGTTTGTTAATTGCAGAACACTGATTCACCCCACCTCTCAGTGTTCATTGATTCCAACACATGGCTCTTAGTATTGTATGAAAATTACATCATGATGATGCTATCATATAAGATATGCCAAACAACCCTAATATATAATGACATTAGTATTAATTAATATGACATTATCATTAATGGTCATTGTAAGTCATTTTTGAAAAGAAATTCTAAAAATTGTTCTAAAAAGGAATTAAGGAAAATAATTTAGACTCCAAAGTTTTATAAAATAAAGAGAATGACATTCTAGTTAAGATATTCTTAAAACTCAATTAGCAAAAGAATCATAACCTTTTTAACTATAAATAAATACCAAGATCTTAAGATTTTGTATCATAGGTCCATTTACAATAACTTTAATAGGACAACAAATCTAATACATAGATAAATTTGATAATGTTTGAGAGTAGACCATCAAGTTTAGGTGGGATGGTATGGGACAAGAATAATATTTGACAAACCAATAAATTAAAGTAGGATAGAAGTGGTAAGAATGGCATATCACGGTGAAAATCTTCCAAATTTTAAAAAAAATAACTCTCAAAACGTAAGAAAATGACACTAAGTATAATTTCACTAATTAGATTTGTTTTGGGACTCTTTAGTGACACTAAAGTATGACGAGCACGTAAGGGGCCTTATATAACAAGTTTGGAAAAAAATATTGGCAAAGAGAAATATTAGTTATACTTTAACACATTTTGTATAAATAGCATATTTACACAAAGTCATTGTAGTTGATGGCATAAATAGTCAACTTTGTATTGGTTCTACATACACATGCTTGGGTTCTAACAAAAAATAATTTGTTATAATAATTCATTCAAAACTAGTTCAAGAGATCTCAAGTTTGAATCCTAAGAATGTCAATATATCATTATTGAACCCTCCAAAGTGTAAAAAATATTTTTCAACTTTAAAGAAACATGTGGTTCACAATCTAACCTCCCATATTGCAAAAAACACCTTATCCATTTCCTTATAGATGGTAAGAATTTGTGATGAAATATTTTACAAAAGAGAAGTATGTACTATTAAATATACAAATAACTAGCAATAATAAGCCATTTTCAGGAGACCACAACTTATAGTGTTAAATTAGAATATAATACATAATGAAATAGTAATAAACTAAGTATTATTTTTTCATAGTTATGTTGTTGATACCACCTAGGTTGACCTAACTAGCTATATGAAACTATATAAATGATTATAAAACCTACTCAAATATTTTTCTATTCTAATCAAACATTATATGTGCTTATTCTAAATTGATTATTATTAATTTTAATCATATATCCACACAATGAATATGTCAAATGTATTGACACGAGATAAATCATTGAAACACATCATAAAATAAACAAGAATATGGACTTTGAATATGGCCTCCCACTCTCTATTTTGAAATTCCCATCTCCCACCCAAGACTACAAGGTGATGTCATGGAAATGGGGACAAGGCAACAACAAAGTTCAATGTTAATAAGTTAGTTTCAACCATAAAAACAAAACAAAGAACTAAAAACCATTCCAAACATATCAAAAGAGATTTCAAAAAGCATGAAAGAAGTTTAACAAAATAAAAGAAAGGAGAAGAGCCTCCCTAAGATGCTTCCATGATGCCTTTTGATGCTTCTCCCTTGTTTCTCCCCTCTCCAAGTCCCAAATGATTGTAGCTCTCAGCTTTTACCACTAGCCATGGATGCCATATGGAGATTCAAGATGGTTGAATATGATAAGAAAATGCTATGCAAGTGTAGATAGTGATGTTATGAAAAAGCTCTATGCTAATACCAGTATAACAACAATACTCTAATGCTTCCTTCTTTGCTTGAGGAGAAGGGTTCTATTTATAGAAGAAATGGGGAAATGAAGGGTTAAGATTGAGTAATCTTAGCAAGGGTTAGGATTGAAAGATATTCAATCCATGTGAGACTTTCAACCCAATCCCATGTTGACAAGTGTCACCATGAGGAGGCTTGAGAGGAGAGATAAGGAGCATTAAATGCTTGAGGAGACATGATGGTTACCCTAGTCAAAGAAATAAATGCTTTGAAGAGACACATGGGTTACATGAGGGTTAAGTTAGGGGTCAAAGTCCTTAACCATGGGTGCAAGTGGAATTAACCATTAATGGTCATGTAAGAGCCATAAGTGGTTTGGAAGACTTTAGAGGTTAATTTGTTGAACACACAAATCATTAAATGCTTTTCAAAGACTTTGGAGTCTTTGAGAAGTGACTCCAATTTGCTTAGGAATGTGACAATATTTAGGGGATGGATTAGGTTAATTAGGAAAGGTTTAGAAGAATAGAAGGGGTTTAGGCATGCAAGTGGATTTTGTAGGAAAATGCAAGTGGGAGGAATTTTGGTATTTTCAATTAAAATAAAATCATTTATTTCAATTAAATGGTGTAATTTGCATTTGGATAAATATTCAAATAAATATTAATTTATTTAAATGAGAAAAAGGAAGATAAAGCATTAAAATGCTTGAAGACTTTGAGGGAAACCATTAAAGGCTTGAAGACTCTAGAAGGAAGCCATTAAATTTGAAGACTTTAAGGGAAACCATTAAAGTCTTAAGAAGACTTTAAGGGAAGCAATTAAGTTTGAAGACTTTAACGGAAACCATTAAAGGCTTAAGAAGACTATAGAAGGAAGCCATCAAGTTTGAAGACTTTAAAGCCATTAAGTTTTGAAGACTTTAAGGGAAACCATTAAAGGTTTGAGAAGACTCTAGAAGGAAGCCATTAAGTTTGAAGACTTTAAGGGAAACCGTTAAAGGTTTCAAGTGGCTGAGGATAAATAGGATTTTAAATAAATAATTTATTTAAAATAGTTGTGCAACTTGCATTTGTAGGAAAATGCAAGTGGGGGGGGGATAATGATTTAAATAAATGCTTTTTATTTAATTTATTTAAAAGAGGAAAAGGGGATTTTAATTAAATAAATAGATTTTATTTATTTAATTGATTGTGAATTTGATTTAATGAATTAATTAAAATAAATTGAATAATTTATTTAATTAATAGAAGAATGTTTGGGAATAAATTAATTAAATATTAATTTAATTAACTGATGGCTAGTGGATTTTTAATCAAACAAATAGCGAATATTTATTTAATTAAGCTGGACAGATTTGTGTGACTACACAAGGATTAATGACTGTCTATCCTAGAACTCAATGATCAACATCTCCAACATATCTTTTGTTTCCCCTTTTGTAAAATATTACTATTTGTTGTTGTTGTTTCTCAACTTTCCCTAAAGGCTTGATGAACCACCCACTCGAGAATTTCTTTGGTGAAACCCTTGAGGAGTTGTTCTGTTATGACTCTAAAATGTCTCATCCTACCTCCTTTGTTTAGAATGTAGTACTTGGCTAAGAGGTGTTGGACAACATTTCTTTCTTTGAAAGGAAGGGTTTCATTTGTAGGTTCAACTACTTATGGACCTTGCTTCCAAAGTTGCATTCTTGGATTTTAGAGGATCATAACTCAGTGGTATATGCTAAGGTTGAGATACATCAATATGCTCATATCTTCTTTGTTATTTATTTTGACTCTAGTGAGGATTGGGATGTTGTTACATCTATGGGTATCTAGAAATGGGGGCCTCGTGCCTTTTTCTTATGCCCCTTGATGCCCTCTTTCAACCTCTTGGTTGAATAGATTACATTCTCTCCTACCTAGGTTTAATATTGTCTTACATCCCCCTCCACTTCTTGTGCAACTCAACCTATGAATCTATTGGTAATGCGCTACTTCAAATTCTCAAAGTGGACCCTATTACTAGGTTCCTCTCCCATACCTCGTACACTAGGATATTGGTGGATTCAAACCTTTCCAAACCATTTGCTACTAAGATCTGCCTAAGGGTGGGTGAGCTACCATGGAAATAAATTCTAGATGGCATAGGGGTTTCGTTTTAGTTCAAATCTTGCTTTGTTACGAGACATTTGTCCTCATTTTGGCCTCATGGTTCTCATCAACATTCTTCTCCCACCTAGTGGAAGGAAGCTAACCACTACCATCTCATGATTTTTCTAGCTACTTCTAATTTTGGGTAGGAGTCCTTAACAAATTTGGTGTCTCCTTCTTCTACTAGTTTCTCTCTCTCGATGGTCAAGTCCCCTATTCCTGATTATTTAACGACTCTTGTGGCTCTGTCTTTTTCTTTCTCTAGTTTTAGACTCATCTTACGTGTGGTTCTTGATTCCCTTTCTCGAGACTATTAGATTCCTTCTCCAAATTTGGTGTCTCATCTTCTACCTCAAATGGTTCCTCCAGCACTATTATGTTAGCTTCTCCTGGCAATGATGCCTCCTCGTAGACTAGTATTCGCTACAACAAGAAGAGCTCATTTCTTATTGTTTAGTATAGTCAAGTTTTTTTATTGGGCCCACTGTTAGGTCCCAATTCAATTTTTAACTAAGCTTTGTTTTTTGGTTGTTGTTTCGATTGGTGTGTAATAATCCCTCTTTTGGTGGTTGTACTCTGAATGATACCAACTTTTTTGGTTGCCCCGTTCTTTTTGTCTGATTGTTTGGCTTATTAGCTTGTGTCTAAACCTCCTAGTTTGAAATATAATGGGTTGGAGTTGTTCACCACATACTTTTATCAAAAACATAAATATGAATTAAACAATACATATTCAATAAATGATCAAATGATATACATTTCAGCACTAATATTTTAACTAAAAATATAATAAAAGAAATACAAAATAGATAATTACATTACATATTAGTAAATCCTCAATCAACTATCATAGATAAATATTATCAAAATAATAAAACATTAAAAAATTTCGAATTAAATTATAAAATAATATAACGTGTATCGGAATATACGAATCAAATATCAAATTCTCAACAATCTTCAAAATGAATCGAACAGCTTGCGCACAGTCTCTTCAATGTGGCTGAACGTACCACAGGCATATACCACTCACGAAATTGGATATTATCTGATTAACATGTATTTTAGCGGAGCGGATCAAAACGGCCTTTTCGTTTAGTTGTTTTTTTCCCGACGATGTCAACATATATTATGATTTTTTAATAAATCCGTCAATAGATGTTCATGGGAGTAGTCGTTTGTCTATATCTTCAAAGTATGCAGAATGCTATAGATGGGCATGGATCTAGCTGTTGTGGGTGTCGACGAGTACGCAAAAATCTATGAGCATTTTACAGACTACTTTAAAATCTCCATACGATTTGTGAGGGGTAAAGAAAGGAATGTACGTACAGATCATTGCCTTTACAGCCATTAATAATGGGAAGCCGATGCGAGGAAGTTTATGTGGCTGTAGGAAAAGACCCGTTAGAAACCGTCTCTATTCTACAATGGGCTCTGCACTACAAACCAGCTGAGTCTCTGGTTTTACTTCATGTTCAGCTTCCGATTACCACCATTCTATCGCCGTGTAAGTGTTTCACTCAATTTGAATTGAAGCCTTTGTTTGTTTCTTTTGCTTAAAAATTCCTTGTCTTTTAATTGCAGTTGGGAAAATTCCTGTTAACCAAGTATGTAAGAGTGTGCTGGACGTGCATGAGGAGGATAAAAGGCAGAAGATAAACGATTTCATGGAAATTTACTTGCAGATTTGCTCCGAAGCCAAGGTATGAATCTCAACCCTTTAATAAATAAAATGACACCTGACCTGGTACTTTGAATTTTGAAAATAAAGGCTTTCCGAGATGAAGTGTCTGAAATACTTTGATGTACAACAGGTGCAAGCAAAGGCTTTGATAGTTAAGAAGGCGGATATTTGCAGTGGAATTGTCGAAATGGTTGAAGAACTGGGTATCAGAAAGCTTATCATGGGGACATCGTCAGCAGGCGGTGCAAAATCAAAGTATGCGGAAGAGTATTCTAGTTTACATCGTCAATCAGGTTTGTTCAACACAGTGATGAGCTTTTAATTCTACTCTGTTCAGGAAATCGAAGAATGAACGACCAGGCAAAGCGGGTTACGTCCTAACGCACGCGAGCAACTCATGCGACATATTGGTCGTGTGTAAAGGAAAACTTCTTGTAGTGAGGGAAGGATCTGTCGTGGATAATGGTCAGTTATTTATCTGATTTTGGGGAAACTTATTTGCTCTTATTACATCTGAAATTTAAAGCACCATCGTTGCTTGCTAATGTGAATTTCAACACTACTTGGAACAGCTTCAGAGGATTTTGGTCGGTCATTTTCATTCCAGACAAATTTCGAACCAGATTTGGCCGCCTCCATTGAAACAACGCTGAAAGTTGTGGGAGATTTTAAGCCCGATTTCCCCGATGAAGTGAAGCAATCATGTTTTGAAGCATCGTCGGAAATAACGACCGCGATCAGTGAACATTCTTCTGATATACAACTGGCAGAAAGTCGACAGATTTATAGCGATGAAACTCAACTATCTCCGGTATGTTCTCACTTTAAGCATTACTTACTTCTTAAGACTTCTTTATGCTAAAAAATGGCACAATTTTTACAAATTACAACTATTCAAAATGAAATGCAGGAGGAGCTCACAGATACTGAAACCCTGAAATTTCTGCTCACGGAGGCGTTGGAAGTGGCGGAGAATGCAAGGCGAGCAATGCAAAGAGAGACTGTAAGGCGTAACAATGCAGAGGCGGCTGCCATTAAAACAGCAATCTTGAAGCAATCATGTTTTTACTTTTTCTATTGTACTATTTTAGACGCAATTGTTAGGGTCGGGGTGAAAATGCTTGAATTTTCGCGTATTTATCAGTTTACAACCATTGAAGCTGCCTTAGAAGACGCGATCTTGGTCTCAAAAATGAAAGAAGAGTATTGCCAAGAGTTAACGAGGCGGCTAAAAGAAGTGCAAGAGGAGCTTCAAGCAGTGGTTGACAACAGAAGATCGTTGGCCACACAGGTTGCCAAATTCACACAAGAACGTGACCAAGCTGTCCAGGAGCTCCACGCCGCAGAGCAGAAGCTCGCCGCGATGGGGATACAAAACAGTCGCATTTTGAAACAGAAAGAGGAAGAAACTAAACAGCTTCAAGACTTGTTGCATTCTAGATCTCGCCTGGAAACTCCCTCTTCCTCTTCTACCGTGGAATTCAGCAAATATTCGCCGGAGGACATCACAGGCGCAAGCAGAAATTTCTCCGACCATTCGAAACCTGCAGGCGGCGGCTACGGAACCGTTTACAAAGCTCAAATAGGAGAGGCAACGGTTTCCGTCAAAATAGTCTGTGAGGACAGTTTGCAGAGCCCAGAGGAATTCCAACGGGAGGTATAGACATAAATGTACTCATAAAGCACATCACTTTTTTCTTACCTTCTGTTTTCAATCGCAGATGATTTATAATCTTCTCTTGGCAGATCGATTTTTTAAGAGAAATTCGTCATCCGAATTTAGTGACGGTAGTAGGAGCGTGTTTCGAGCAGGGATGTATACTTTATGAATATATGACCAATGGAACCCTAGCAGATCGTCTGAGATGCAAAGACTCCACTCCGCCCCTCCCTTGGCACACTAGAATTCGCATTGCCGCAGATGTTTGCTCCGGCTTACAATACTTACACAGTGTAATGCCAGATCCAATAATCCACCGCGATCTTAAGCCCGAAAGTATTTTTCTCGACAAGAATTATGTAGGCAAAATCAGTGACATCCGTCTTGCTCGTCGTCAGCCACGAGATGCACACAAAGATTCGGAGATAAAAGGTACATTTTTGTACATGGATCCAGAATACCTTAGAAGCGGTGAATTCTCTACCAAATCCGATGTTTACAACCTGGGAATGATTTGTCTTCAGCTTCTCACAGGGAAACCAGCCTTAGGACTGGTAAAGGAGGTTGAAAGTGCGCTAGAAAATTCAAAACTGGATGAGGTTTTGGATCCTTCAGCAGGTGAATGGCCATTCGCGCTGGCCACTCAACTGGCTTATCTTGCTTTACATTGCACGGAACCAGTGAGAAATAATAGACCAGACATTCAGCCAAGTGTGATGCAAATGCTAGACAAGCTTCGAAAATTTACTGTCGTTGCCCCTGAGATCGGCATAGCTGGCGACCCTGAAGAAGCACAAGTTCCGGGCTTCTTTCTCTGTCCAATACTAATGGCGAGCATCATTTTCTACACTTTTGTTTCGAATTGTTCATGCTACAAATGCCTAAATTTTTAAGTATTTCTAACATTACTTGATTTTGTTTTGAAATTTGCAGACTGTTATGCGAGATCCTCACATTGCTGCAGATGGGTTTACATACGAGAGGGAGGCGATCCAAGAGTGGTTTGATCGTGGAAACCTCACATCACCCATGACAAATAAAAAACTTAAGCAAAAGGATCTGGTTGCTAACTATTCTTTAAGATCAGCCATTCGACAGTGGCAAGAAAGAGGCAACCTCTTGTTTTGATCATTCAAATCTTCTATAGTTCACAAATTTTGTTGCTTTCCTCCACTACCTTCTCGTCGTAGTTGATCTATTTTTTATATTTAAATTTTATAATTTGCACATATTTCTCTCAAACATATTAAGTACAAATAAATATAAAGAACTGTTTATAGTTTTGAAGGTGTGTTTTTTTTTTTTTTTTTTTGGTTAATAATGAATTTATATTTTTGATAAAATAAATGAAGAAAATAGATCCCCACTCAATTATAAAGAGATAAACAAGAAATGTGAGGCGAAGAATTTTAAAAAATAGAAAAGCAAGTTGGAAGTGTTTATTTTTTTGTATATTTCATGAGGATAAATTTTGTAGAAACGAAAGGCATAATCCTTATTGCAAGTTGAGGCCATTCTTTGAGATGGATAGAGTTTAAGTTTGGGATTGCTTATTTCAAGGTGTGAAGATTAAGGAGTGATAGCTATGTTGCATTGAAGGGTGTAATCATTTTTGTGTATGCTATGAAAACCTCATTCTTTGAAAGCTAATTGTAGAGTGGGAAAAGTGAATTACTATGAAAGAATACATATTCATCAAGAGAACAAAATCATACAAAACATTTAAATAAATTGAAAGCAATCAAAACTTTAATGTTTACCCTATTAATTATGAAGTTGAAGTTTAATTGAGGAAATGATGTATGCTTTTGTATATACCATGAACATGTAATAGAATTAAACTGCAGGGACTTCAGAAACAAAAAGGGCAAGTGACAAAAGTCTTTTGGATACTTGGACTAGCTCTCTATCTGTGAAATTCATGCAACACATGGATGACAATGTAACACACTAGCATCCCATATAGACCAAAATAGAATTATCACAACAAAATGATAGTACAACCTTGCATAAAATTTGAGGTTTAGAAATGCCAGAATGTGATGGAATAACAAGTAATGACAAATACAATCATACACAAATAATGACATGCACACACACAATTATACTTTTCCCTTCTCATAAAACGAAATGCAATAAGTAAAAGAGGGTGAGAATTACCTGATCAGTTACTTTCCAATCTTGAATCTCATACAATTATTGGCTTAATTTGCAATCTAGGGAGAGTATCATCAGGGTGCTTTACCTCCAACCATAGACCTGGTGGTCTCTCGCACAACTTCCTTACAGAAGTGGCCCAACCCTTCATGAGGGTGCAGACATAGGATTCAATCTCATTGCCATTTGAGCATGGTGCTTAAACCTACATAACTATAGTTGGTCACATACTATAGGCACCTCCTCACCAGTATGACCTCCTAACTAGGAAGTTTATTTGATTAAGGTGAACTAACTGATTCATGGAAAAATTTAGACCACCTTGACCAACATTTATAAGTTACAAAAATAATATACATGTTGTCAATGTTCACCACCTTACTTGACTTGTTCATCTAACTCAAGTTTGGGTTTACCTAACTCAATGACTAGGTAGATTTAACCACTATGACATGCCAATTGTATTTTGTCTACTACTCAGAGGTGTCTACTCTATACTCAAGGATGGACTAATTCAACCATTAGATTCAATGACAAAATAATTATTATGTAAATTTAATTCAGCTTGAGAGATTGTATTCTCTTCTTGGCACTTAACATTGCTTTGAATTGTTATTGGTGTATGCATGTATTATAGACTGGCTCAATTCATGTGTACGTGTGTGAATCTATGCACATATACGTATATGTACATATGTCACTTTCTAAATTGACACAATACAAATGTACTTGTATGTGCATCATGCAATACTTGCATTTGCTTCGTAATCTTCATGTTCTTTACACATTTATCAAAATCCATGATTCCTTTTAGTATTCGATCTGTTGACCATTTCCTATCTTAACATTCTAGTCTTATCCACTGTTATAAATACATGTTACAGATTCTTGCCTTATCAGCTATTATAAATACATGTGACAAATTCTAGCCTTAACATCTGTAACAATACATGAGATAGATTCTAGCCTTATCAGCTGTAACAATACATGAGATAGATTCTAGCCTTATCGGCTGTAACAAAAATAGAGTTCAAATCGATTCCGTATTCAATCTAAGAGTCTATCGACATCCATTAATTTTCTTACGTAGTGTTACTTAGATAGAGATAGAACTATTATAATCTTCTTAATGCAGATCGACCTATCATGGTCTTTCAAGCTAGGCATTCTATTATAAAGCCAAACACAACTATCGATAGCTCAATCATAAAATGGAATTCGATTTGCAAACTCATACTAGTTTGTCCACATGATAGAGGTGAAGCCTCTATTAATTTACTATATCAACAGTTCAATACTACCATTAATACTATATTGAAACAATGATAACATAAGTATCCATGCAGTCATATTTATGGAAAGATTGTTCATCTTTTAAGTCAATCATAGAACTAATTTCATTTGATATCAATCAATTACTTCACAAGTATTATAATGAAACCTTTTGATGCATTTATTATTATTAACTACAAAAGATGCTCAGCAGAGACTAGAATATGTTCATGAAACATGCCTTTAACTAAGCTTGGCAGTGTCGATATGAGGATGTTGCTCCCTAGCTGAGGACTCGATCCTCCAGGTAAGATATTCCAACCTCCTTTTCTCTAAAAGACTAATCACTGTACTTTTATCAATATGAGCTTATTACGACACATAATCGTAATCCCATCTCAAAACAGGCCATTGTCTTTTATAGTCGAGCCCCAAAACATGATCAAGAATCGATTATCCTAATTGAGATCCTTTTACAAAATAGCAATTATAAAACAATAACAAGACTCACTAAAACCACGATATGGATGTTATGATATCAATACACCGCTAGCTTATGGTAATCTCTTCTTATTAATGATTACTATGGAGACTGCGGCTTTGAAGCCATTACCACTATGTCTCCTCATTCAAATTTGAATTGTTAAAAATCACAGTGATTATATATATATATATTTGAATAGGTCGATTTATTCATACTATATATATACATACATACATAAATGTATGTATGTATGTGTAAACACACATATATACATATGTATGTATATATATATACATATGTACATGTACATATGGATGTATACATATATGTATATGCATATGTATATGCTATTAATGATAAGGTTAAATTTGCTTTGAGTATAGGTTATTTCTGTTGGAGTAATTAGGGGTTTAGCTGTTTAGATATATTATTTATTATTTTGTGTTGGGTTGTTGTATCTACCCTCGCACCTCATCTGTGTTCCCTCTATTGCCTTTGCCTTTATTATTCACCTCTTATCAAGACATCTTGTATGTTAGTAAAATAGTCTACGCTTGGGTCGCTTTTCTTCTGTGTGAAGGATAACTTGCTGATTGATTCCTGGGTAAGGTGGAAACGCCTACTTTAACATGGTATCAGATCTTGCTTTCTGCAATCTTCTTCTAATTTGAGAGTTTTCATCAGATTGATTTTTGAGGTCCAAACTATTGGAGGAGGATGTGGTCTATTGATCCATGAGTGTACCTAGCAGCCTGTGGTGCTAGTCCATCTCTGTATTGCATGCCTGTAGATCTATTGTTTTTCTTGCTACATTTGTTTGCTGAGGAGCCGTACAAGAGATGTTTGTTGACGCCGACAAAGCTTTTTTCTTACTATGGTGAAGCTTGGTAGGCGGGTGGTTTTGTTTCGTGCCTAGCACTCTTTTGGCCTGGATATCTCCCTCATCGCTTAGCATATTGATGTTATGTTTTGGCATAGTTCATGTCTAGGCGTTTGTTTTTCTTTGCCGGCATGTGCGATCTATGCTTGGTGTTTTGGAGTGATCGGGTTTGGTGGATCTGTAGATGAACATGGTTTATCTTTGATTAGCATTCTATGGTCGAGGGATTATCGTTATCGAGCATTTTGGGACTCCGATTTCAACTTTCCAGGCTTGTGGCTTTCCATCGCATATCGACCTTCCATTTTCACCCGGCTTGTTGGCACAGTGAAAACGTGGTTGGAGGCCTACGTAGTGTGTGGGTGGTCATGGAGAGGGCTTGAGTTGTTGGCGCCAGTGCCCAATCCTAAGCTCACTTCCACTTTGTCCTTTGGCTGATAGGTGATGTCCATTCGCAAAGTTTTGACATTGATCAGTTTTTCCTTTGTCAGGAACCATCTCGTCCGGTTTGTAGATTTTTGCAAGCAAATATTGATGCAGGTTTAGAGCTTCATTTAATAAAAAGAGATATTTTTTTACCGAGTAGTGGCATACCTCCATCACCTACGAAGCGGCAGTTGTTTCTTGTGATCAGTGGTTGGTGGTATTTGCTTGTGCAAGGATTTGCACACCAATCGCTAAATTCTTGAGGAGTTTTTTCTAGAAACAGACTGCTACGTAATAAAGCAGCTTTTAGTTTTTTTTTGTTGTTGTATGCTTTGTAAAACTGTTGTCTACGCAATAAGGCAGTGAATGCTTCTGTTTTTTTTAAGAATTTTACTTTAGTTTTATTGTTTTCTCTCTGATCCCTTTAAGGGATCGGCTGTCTATAAAAATAGTCCTGTGTAATTGTAATAAGATTACTTTAAGTTTTCAAGATCAATATCAATATGAGTTTTATGAAATAGCAGCCTCCTTTTTCTTCTTTTTTAAGCTCTATTTTCTGCATGTTAAATTTATAATCTTTCATTTGGTATCAAAACAGGTTGCAAGAGTTCATATTGGGCAAGTTGTAGGTTAGAACAACAGTTATCTTCAGATGGTTAATGGAAAAGATTTAGCATTTCAGCTTAAGTTATTTACTGGAGAAAACTATGATTTATGGAGTATCAAGATGAAGACACTATTATTATCCCAAGATCTCTGGGAATTAGTGGAAAGTGGATACCAAGAACCTGCTGATCAGAATACATTAAATACATTGACACTACAACAAAAAAATCAACCGAAAGAAGATAAAAAGAAGGATAACAAAGCTCTTTTGACCATTCAATCTACCTCGGATGTTTCAATATTTCCTCGAAAGGCATACTGAGGTACAGGCAAAATCAAATTAAGACTTCAAACTCATTGAAGAGAATTTGAAAATTTGATGATGAAGGAATCTATGTCCATTCATGAATTTATTACTAAGACTAAAGTTATTGTGAATCATCTTAGTACTTAAGGAGAAACTATATCAGACTAGAAATTTGTAGAAATTTTTTTGAGGTCTCTTCCTCCTAAATTTGATCGAGTAGTGATTGCTATTGAAGAAAGTAAAGATCTAACTACTTTCAAAGTTGCAAAGTTAATTGGTTCTTTGCAGTTTCATGAGGAGTGTATGTAGTGTTATAAAAAAAGTTTTTTGCAAGCTTTCCAATCTTCTATGAATATTGAGGAAAACTCCAAATCTCTTCCCTCTCACACTGCTAATTTCAAGGCGAATCTTCTGGTAATAATAGAGGAAGAGGACAAAGTTTTGTTGATAGAAGGAGTATACAATGCATATATTGTGAAAGCTATGGGCATTGCAGGAAGAAGAAATCTGACTTGAATAAGTTAAGAGGTAGTTATGCAGAAAATTATTTTGACACAAAGAATTCTACATCCTTTGCATGCAATTTGGCAAAAGAATACCAAGAGGATGTTTGGTTTGTGGGCAGCATCTGCTTAAATCACATGATAGGTAAATATGATTTCTTTGTCAAATTAGATGATTCAATAAGAAGTAAAGTTAAATTTGGAGATGATAAGGAAGTTGATGTAGTGGGAAAAGGTACCCTTGTAGAAAAGCCTAACCAAGGAGACATTACACGTATGCATAATACTTTCTTTGTGTCAGAATTATAACATAGCCTTTTGAGTATAAGACAACTTCTAGAAAAGAGCTATAAAGTTGTATTTGAAGATAGCTGCTGCAAAAACATTGATAAATCTAATAATCATCATCTTGTAGCAAAGACTTATATGATAGAGAATAGATTGTTTCCTCTGAAATTGATTTCTAGTATTTTGCATGCACTAAAATCAACCATAGATAATTCATGTTTATGGCATCGACGATATGGTCATCTAAATTTTAAAGGGATAACTTTATTGAATAAGAATAATATGGTGTGAGAGATTCCTCCCAATCAAGGAGAAAGAAGAAGTTTGTTCAGGGTGTGCACTTGGCAAGCATCACTGAGACATTTTTTCGGTGAGCAAATCTTGGAGAGCACAATTTTCTCTAGAGATTGTACATGCTGACATCTGTGGTGACATGCAAGAGACTTCATTAGGTAAGAAATTTTCTTTTTTGACCTTCATTGATGATTATTCTCACCACACTTGAGTTTATTTTTAAGCAGAAATCTGAAGCCTTTGCATGCTTTAATAATTTTAAAGGAATGGTTGAAAAATAAAGTGGGTATCCTATAAAGATACTCAAAAGAGATAGAGGGGGAGAGTTTAGTTCTAATGAGTTTCCTGATTTTTTTACTAAGAACGAAATATAGAGACAACTTGCTGCTGCATATACACCTCAGCAGAATGGTATTGCTAAAAGAAAGAATCGTACCATTATGGAAATGGTACAAAACATGCTATAGACAAAAAATCTTCCAAGTAATTTTTGGAGAGAAGCAGTTGCCACTATAGTATATATTTGCAACTATAGTCCCACAAAAGCAGCTCAAAAGCTCACTCCAAAGGAAGTATGGAGTGGTCACAAACCTTCAATGGCTCATCTTCGAGTCTTTGGATGCTTGGCATATGTGCATATTCTAGATCAAAAGTGAAAGAAGTTGGATGCCAAATCCTAACTTTGTATCTTTGTGGGCTACTCTACTGCAACTAAAGGCTACAAATTCTATAATCCCCAGACATAGCAATGGATAGTTAGCCGAGATATGATTTCTGATGAAGGGGGAGTATGGTAGTGGAAAGATGATGTGCAGAAAAATCCATCAATAACCATAAATATGAAAGATAATATTGTTCCTCCTCCTCTCCCCACAAGCTCAAGTGGAAGTTCAAGCTTCAGTTCCAGTCCTCCAAACTCACCTAGTTTTTCAAGAAGTACAAATTCAAATGAAGATTCACCTCCATCATCACCTCGAGCATCTGTTCCAAGGAAGGTACAAGGTTTGGTTGATATTTATCAGAGGAGTACCAATATAAATCCAGTTGTTAATTTTGCTTTGTTTAGTACAATTAAAGTTGAACCCTTTGTGTATGAAGAAGCAATAAAAGAACCCGTATGGGTTAATGCTATGAAAGATTAAATGAATTCCATTCATAAGAATATTACTTGGGAATTAGTTCCACTTCCCAAAGGTAAGTAGGGGATTGGTGTGAAATGGATATAACAAGTGAAATATCATGGAGATGGTTTAGTGGAACAACATAAAGCAAGACTAGTTGGGGTTCACACAAACTCCTGAAGTGGATTATGCATAAACTTTTGCTCCTATGGCTAGATTTAATACAATCAAGCTTATATTGGCTGTTGCAGCACAATACATGTTGGCCAATATTTCAGATGGATATGAAATCAACATTCCTTAATTGTTACATAGATGAGGAAGTTTATGTGGAACAAACTATGGGTTATGAAGTTCTAGAAAAAGAACACTTAGTGTATGTTGGCAGCACATATAAAATTTCCATTCTATATGTTTCCTTGCTAGAATAATGCCTCGTCGGATCCGTTGGTCAAGTCATTTGTTTAAAATTCCTCATGTAATCCGGTCATTGTTATATTATTTAAGTTTCACTGCGTTGAACTTGAGCCTTGAACTTGAACCTTTTTGGTTCAAGGTTCAAGGTTCAATGGGCGTTGTTTTAATAGTTTTTCCTCTCGCACGGTTTTAAGTCTTCACTAGTCCTTGTCGACATTTTACATTCTTTGAACCTTGAACTTGAACCTTTTTGGTTCAAGGTTCAAAGTTCAAGATTTGTCATGTTTATGATTTGCGTTGCAATTGTTTTGCAAGGTTCAGAGTTCAATGTCTAGTCTTCTTGGAGATCATGTGACTTGGCATGAGGTGGCGGCACAGATTTTAAGATATGACAAATGGTGATAGAGGAGAGGAATATCCTTTCTTTAATGTTTTGAAATCAGACATTTATAGCAAGTATATTGTGAGGATCCATAGTGTCAGATATGAAGTGACTTAGCATATAAGGCATGCTCGAGCGCAATCATTTCAATGTAAGGTCACACGAACGAAGAGTAATGGGTGCAGTTTATGGTAATCATGGGTAGGATTTTCTCGGCTTTAAAATTGAGTAGTTGTCATGTCGAGATTTTCATTTTCTTTGGATAAGTTTTAAGAAGAATTTTTTGGAGTGGGAGAAATAGACTGCAATAGCAGTTTGCAGATGATAGAGGAAGGTATGTTCGACAAATTTCTAAATTGTTGTAGTTTGTTTTAGGAAAGCTCTGGATATTTTGTTAGCTGTTTGTTTCTGTTTCCCTTTTCTCCTTTGTCTAGGTTAATTGGAGAAAATTACGAGCAAAACATGAGGCCCACTTTGCCCAAATTAGTGAAATCATCTTCCCTCAAGTAAGTTCTTTACCAGAGCTGGGTGATACAACATTAGTCCAACTGGATTTAGATGATTTTGTAGAAAGAGTACGGAACCCAACCACTGATCCTATGATGAGAGATATTGCAAAGAGTGGATTATTGGAAGCAGCCGCATTTCCCATAGCTGCTCCTTGCCCTGAATTGGTTTTAGAATGTATGAATCACTATGACAAAGGTAATAGATGCATAAGAAAAAAAATGGTGAGGTTTTGTTATCCATTGATAGACAAACAGTAATGGCCGCCATGGGTATCCCACATCGGGAACCCTATGAAGATTGGACAATTGGAAAATCTTATGGAATATTCTCTGAGAAAAAGTAGTACTATAAAACTATCATTGCATGAAATTGGCTTTTGAAGTTCCAAAAAGGAGGCTCAAGGCTGCTGAGAGCCCTAACCCGTGAGCATTTAATTACTCCAATCCAAAATTTGGTAGTATTGTTGAGCAGAGTAAAGGGTAATTTACACTCCTTCTATTGGGAGGACTGGATGTATTTCTTCATCCAGGTCACTCTAGACAAAAATCAATTCATCAACTAGGGAATTGTTATCGCAGAAAGATTACACAAGGGTTTGAGTAATTACCCTGGGATGTAAAATTTCAATATGTCATCATACCTGTTATATATGCTTGCTTGTGTGAGGGAATGGTCTGGATTGCCTCATGTGAAATGGGTTCAAGGCATAAAAATTTATGAGTATCACCCCAATTTGACTTTAAAAGGACATGTTGATGATTATCTCCTTTGGAATGATCTTTTTGCTAGGAGGTTGACCTTTGAATTACAAGGTAACTTGCATAGGAGGATGTCTACAGAGGCCGTTGAACTAGTTAACATCTATGGTAGTTTCTTTACACAGATTAATCACTTCACTTACCTAAGGGTTGGAGATTTTAAAGGCAAACCCTTTAGGCTACCTAGGTATGTTTCAGACTCCTGTATTTTGATTGAAGTTTCCAAGAAGCTGCCCTATATTGCAAAGGATTATGGCGAGGATTTCGAAACAAGTAGAATTTTTCCCATTGATTTAGGCCATTACAGTTGTAGGTCTATCTCTGATGCGCTAAATCTTGAGCTAGAATTTTAGAGATTTCATTTGAAAACCTTTGTGAAAAGGGATAAATTTGATAGTAAAGGGTTTATCGCTCAATATGTTAAGAAGATGGTGCCTGACCAACATGTGTCCCAGTTGGAGGATTATTGGGAGGGTTGCCCAGATGAATTTGAAGTAAGGAAAAGAAGTTGGTCCAGGTTAACCTTGAAATAGATTCATGACATGAAATTTCTAATGGATACTTCAAGTGTGACCACTGATAATGAAAACGTATTGGATTCAGAGTTTATGAAGTAGGTACATAATGAACCTCTCCCAGAGGTGGATTGGAGTAAAAAGATGGAAGATAGCATTCAGACAGGCACTTTCAACGTAATTCGCAGGACAGGAAATTAGCTTAGGAGTTGCTGATTTCATCTGATGAGGGCAACTACCTCAAGAAACAAAAGTGGGAAGAGGAAGATTGCAAGAAAAACCTCTATTTTAACTAACATCTCTGTTTCTATTGCAAGAAAAAGGCAAGCAAAGATTAAAGAAGAGAAACTTGACACCGAGGGTGAACATTCTATTGGTGGTCGGGTTACCAGGTCTAGGTCCAAGAAGAGTTTTCAGCTGGCGGCTTCCCATCTCATTCTTGATTTGGACATAGAGGAACTATGTGATATGACATCCCCTGTTTCTGATACAGACAAGGTTTCAACTTGTGCAGATACTACTTTCCAGGACTCAAGGATGCTTGATATACAACCTCATGCAGACAGTGCCACACTGCCACCTTCAGAAGGATCTCCCCCCATGCCATCTGAGGAACTGAATCTGGCACCTAAGTGGTTAAGTGACTCAATTACCAAAAAAATAAACGTGGTTCCTATTTCAGTATCAATGGAGGATGTTGTGAGTATTTGTTTGGGAAAATCCATAAAGCCCAAAAGGCTAAAAATGGAGGCTATGATTGGTTTTGATGAAAACACAAAGCATTGTACTATAGACATTGCCAAACCCACATCTGATAAAGATGTTGTTACTTTAGAAGCAGATTATGTCATTGAACGAGTTGATTTGAGGGTTGGAACTAGAGTCGTAGATGTGAAGCATTTGGAGACTTTAACCAAACGGATTATCTCTCGTACTTGGAAGGACGAAAGAGATAAGGCTGAATTGAAGCAGAATATAATGCAAATGGCTTAGTATATCCATGCTTTGCAGAAAAGCCCATTACCATTGTCTCAAAGCTTAGTGCCATTTAGTTCAAAATCACTAGGTAATCATAAATTCTTTGATGAGGTTCAATGAAACAAAATAATCAGAAAGATTTTCTTTGAATGGCTCACCTTAATTGTGCATCAAGGGACCAATTACATTTCAGATTTGGTTCATATTTTCAATGATGCTAATGAAGTCACCAAAGAATTGGATGCCGACTTAATCTCATGGCAGAAAGAGAAGACTAAATGGGTAGTGATTTCGAAGCAAATGTGTGATATTCAGTGTTATGGCCTGATGAATTTGTTTGCTGAAAGGCAAGTGCCAGGGTTAAATGAAGATGTAATGTTTGTTTGCAAAGAAAGCATTGAGTGGCGCAAGCAGATCATTGAATAGGGCCATAGTGAATCAGCCAGTCTACATGGTGAATTAACAACCTTGAGGACGACCATGCAAAAGGATTTGCGCTATGTGGATATCCAATTGCTAAAAGAAGATAGCCAAACTCTGGAAGATACTGCATAAATGATTAATCAGTTTAGCAGCCACATTAAGCAAATAAAAGTGGAGAAATCCTTGCCTATGGAGGATTTTACGAGAATTTCTAAAGTTGAATCAATGTTGATAGTTTGTCTAGATCACCTAGACTTGCACAAGGACAAAGTACAGATGGTGAAGAGAAAGAAAGAGCTCTGGAAGCAAAGAGTAATACACATCAGCCTGCTGCATGTAATTGTAATTCAAGAATTTTTGAAGGTGCATCGAGAGTGGAGTGCGATGAAGGTGGTGATGGTGTTTGTCCAAAATACCAATCTGGGCAATCCGACCGAGACCGAATCAATGACATGACTAGCACTGCTGGCAGTTATTTGCCAGTGAGTCTAGTCATTTTTAATTTCGATTATGCAGTTAGGGTAGTTTTCTATTAACTCTTACAAATTAATCTTACTTATGGTTAAAAAAAACTATTGGTCAGGCAACCTATTTATATGTTTTGTAATGACTTTAAAAGGGTTCACTAAGTTTTTGAAAAACTATCTCTTGAATTTTTGCTGAAAGACTCTGTGTATGGAAAGTTGATAATCATCTATGAATGAAAATTGTATAATAGTTATTTTTGACTTTAAAGCTATGTATTTGACGCCTGAAATTTGATTTCTGTGTGGATCTATTTCAAGTAAAGATCTATTATAGCTTTTATGTGCACAGAAGATTACCAGCGGGATTCACCTTATAAGCTTTTCATTTTGTTTTAGTGTACATGTGAAGTCTATCGGCATTATATAAAAGTTATATATAAATTAATGCTTGCGTTCATTTGGTGTTGACTTGTGAATGCAATAACCTTTTCTATGCTTTTTGGTGAAAAGTATAATATTGGTTGTGTGTAATTTGAAGTTGATTGAATATTTGCTAGAGGGAGTTGTACCTTAATTCAGAGGTAAATCAATATAATGATTTTCTAACTGTCTGGTGAAATTTGTCTTTCATTTCTTGGTCTTAAGGGTATCCAAATTAAATAAAGTATGAATGACAAATCTGTTTACCAACAGTGTACAAGTTGAAGAAATCCGTATATTGGTTGAAGCAAACTCCTCGTGCTTGGTATGCTAGAATTGATAGTTATTTCATGTAGAAAATATTCAACAGAAGCCACTTAGAGCTTACCTTTGTTTGACATTGCTATTTCTTGGATGTGTTGTTGTCATTGATGTCAATATATTCCTATGGTTTATTATTTTGGTGATTTTAGATTGGTATGTTGGGTTCATGGTTTGTTGTATGGAGTATTTCTAGTGTCATTATATCTTTCTATATTGGTTTTGGTGATCCGGAGAGCTTAATTAATCATATCATATGATCTAGTTTGCAGTTTGTTATTTTGATGAGTTCTTTATAGAGTTCAGTATTTCCTTTGGTATATTTTAGAGCGATTAGATCTGGAATTGTAGATTGGGGATTTTTTTGGGGATGTTCATGCACATCTTCATGACAGATGGTTCGTGATTTGGTGCACTACAAGTTATCTTTCTTCGTGACAGTTGCTGCTATTTGAGTGTTCTTGAAGTTCAGATGTTGATCAATGAAAATTTGATGAGTGGTGTTGGTGCAACTATTTCTAATTATTCTAAAATGCTTGTTGGTTCTTCCTAATTGTGTCCTATTTTTCTTGATGATCTGTATTGATCATTGTGCAAGTTTTTAGTGATTTTGTTGGTCTGGTGATGTTCTTCATGTTGTGTGGTTTTCTTGGTAGTATAGCATGTTGTGGTTGATCTTGTTGTGATTACTGATGGAGAAGAGCATTTGGAAAAAAAATTTAGCTCTGTGTTATGTCATGTACATCATTATAATGGTCTGGTGGTTGATCTTTGTATCGCATGATGTAATTTTCTAATTTTGAGTTCAGGGTTTAACTGACATTGTTGTCAGTGTTGATGAATTGTATAAATAGGTGATATTGTCATATAATTTGTGTATCGAGGTTGTGTCTGCATTATTAGAGAGTAGTGTATGTGTGAATAAGGATTCATCTTTCGGTGTGATGTATCGAGCAGAGTTTGGTGTTGGAGAGAAAACACATGTTCTTAACTAGAACTGTCATTAGGCATTTGGAGATGTTATTCTTGTAGTTCATTCCTTCGAGATTGTAGTATGAATATTGTTGTAAGTCAGTGGGAATTCCATGAGGGTTGTAGCCTTCAGGATCATTATATTTTGAGTAGTAAGCTCTAGGCAGTGTGCTTGAGTGTTGGTGTATTCCCCATTGTAATATTTTTGCATACTACTGTAGAGTATTATCTTATTGTGGGTAGGTTACTACCATGGTTATTCCCTTAATCGGGTATTCCATGTCAAAATATTGGTGTTGTATGTTGTGCTCTCTATTTGCTTATCTTTATTGTTACTATAGTTTATCAGATCTATATTTGTGGTTGAGTTTGTAGATCTGGTAGAAAACTAGTTCACCCCCTCTCATTTCTCCTTCATTTTTGTTGCCAACAATTGGCATTAGAGCTAGATCCTCTGAAAGAAGATTAACCACTTGAGGAGATCTGTTATGGAAACTGGAGGTGTTATCTTTAAGAAGAAGAGTCTAAGATTTGATGGAAGTAACTATGTTATATGGAAGAACTGGATGGAGGTACATTTGAGATATCTTATACAAGATTATTGCAAAATCACAAAGAATGTATATTTTGTTCCTCAGAATGGACCACTTACTACTGATGAGATCAAGGAAGTTGAAAACAACATTAGAGAAAAGGAAGCATTGCTAAGCACCCTGACTAATTCAGAAATGACTAATGTAATATGGGACTTCAAAGTACACATGAGATCTGGGAGAAGCTTGAAACCTTGTATGAAGGAGATAAACAAGTCAAAGTTGCTAAGTTGTGGATTTTGAAAGGGAAATATGAGATGTTTATGATGGGAGAAGATGAGAACATAAATTCCTTTATGGCTAAGGGGAATGACCTTGTCCTAGGCATCAGATGTGCTAGTGGAACCCTTGAACAAGATGAAATTGTTGCTAAGGTGGTGACATATTTCTCTCCTTCTCACAAACATAAGGTAGCAACTATTGATGGGATCCAAAGTGTAACTATAGTGATAAGAGATATGTTGATTGGAAAGATTGCTACATTTGAGCTGAGCGAGTTTGGTGTATCACATGGAAAGTCTGAGACAACATTTAGACCATCTGTATCTAGAAAGAAGAAGTATGGTCCCGATGAATGCAAAATATCGAGCTATGAAAGAGACATAAGAGAGATGGAAGAGCAATAAAGGGAATTAGATGAGCTTGAAGCATTGATTGCCCGAAGATTTCCTAAGGGAGTTGGTAAGTATGATGGAAAATTGCCTCTGAAATGTTTCTATTGCAATAATCTAGGACATTTTTCTTCTAGGTGCGTGGAGAGAATGGCTAAATATGATAGACATGATAAATTTCATAAGAATGATAGGAATGATAGATATGAAAAGCATCAGAAGTATGATAAGCCTTAGAAGTCTAACCAGAAGTATAAGCATTAGAAGAACTATTACTATGCTATTGATGAAGGTGTTATAGATGAAGAATTAGAAGGAGATGAAGTTGTGTTTATTGCTATCAAAGAAGATGGACCAATACCTATTGATTCCACAAGATGCACTATTGAGGAGAAAGCTTTAGCTGCTAAAGTTGAAGAAAAAGATCAGTGGGTAATTGACAATGGTTGTTCACATCATATAACGAGTGATAAAGTAAATTTGAGAGTATGGAAAGGTATGATAGTGGAATAGTAAGATTTGGAAATGACAAAGCTTGTGTGATCCATGGTAGAGGTTATATTTCCTTTGATGGTAAGCATAACATTGATAATGTCTTGTATGTTGAAGGTTTGAAGCATAATCTTTTGTTTGTTGGACAGATGGTTGACAAAGGTTATGATTTCCAATTCAAGAATGATAAATGAAATATCCTAAATGCCTTTGGTATAGTGATTGCATCTGAAACTAAGACTTAAGGTAATATCTTTCATTCGAATGTTGCTAATAAAAGTTTTTTGATTGCCCAGATTGATAAAACTTGGGTGTGGCATAGGAGAATGTGTCATGTTTTTATTTTGAATCCATGATTAAGATCCGTTCTACTCAAGTTGTTAGAGATTTACCTAAAATTGTTAAGCCTACTAATCAGGTATGTAAGGAATGTCAAATGGGTAAGCAAACGAGAATTTCTTTCAAGAGAAAGAAGTATACATCTAATGGATTTCTAGATCTTGTGCATACTGAGCTATGTGGACCTACAAATGTTAGAAGTGTTCAGGGTGACAAATATTTTATGTTACCGATTGATGATTACTCTAGGATGATGTGGGTTGTCTTTTGAAGGAGAAATTAGAAGCATTAGATAAATTCAAGATTGTTATGTCCCAGAGACAACTGAAAGGGGGGGGGGGCTGAATCATTTGTCCTATAAATTCAACCAAAATTAATTTAACCAAAACTTAATGGTTAATGCTGGTAAACCAAACTTTATGTCGGTAGATAGTTTTATTAGTTAATTGCAGTACCGGTAAAGATTAATGTATGAAACATAAAGACAATAACATCCACAATATATAACACAAATATTTGCATGTGGAAACCCTATAAGGGGAAAAACCATGGTGGGAAACCTTACCCACAATCAAATGATACTACTACAGATAGTATGTGTGTACAATATGGATTCTGCACATGCAGAAAGACCAGCTGCCTAGAGCTCACAGCTCAATCATAAAATGAGAGTCACACTAAAAACAATTGGATGGTTAAATCCAATGATAATGTACTGCATAAAATAGCATCTTCATATGCTAGATTTAGTATCGGTTTAGTTCTGATTGCCTTCACAAAAACCTTCCTTCAACCTTCAAATGATGTCTGCGTGTATAGCTCTGCTTATTTTCGCATATACCTTATTACAATTCTTTTTCCAATCACATATCAATCTCACAAATGAGATCTTACATTTATACCGTAACCTAAGACCAATTGAATAGGTCAGCTCACTAAAAGATATTACAATAAAATCAATTACAAACAAATCAATTTTTGATGCATCATGTCAGCTCAATGCATTTACAATAATAATAAATCATCTCCATAATGTGTTGTGCTGATCTGGAATAGATATGCTTGCTGGTGCATAACTTGGACCTATTTGCTAGTAACATCAAATATGCAAACCTGAATAAACCAATAACAAAATCACCAAAACCAAGTGATCAAATAATGTCTTCATCATAACCAAGTAGTCTCCAAGTCATTCTAAGTGCTGGTGAACAATATAATCTATTGGTAAACTAAATACCGGTGACTGTGCATAATGTCTGACTTGTCAGTGAACAAAACCAAAGACCTCCGAGTGTTGATAAGTGTTGACAAGTGATGACAGGTGTTGAAATCAATGACAAAACCATATCAACATATCGAAAATACCAACAATCTCCCTCTTTGGCATTGATGGCAACACAAGATGGAAAAACAATCAAAGTGCCAAAACAGAAATGCTAAAAACCAATAACCAACAATCTCCCAAAGAGATCATTTACCAGAAATCAAAATACAGATACAGAGACTAATCAATCTCTCTAGTAATCAATCTCTCCCCATTTGACATCAAATGCCAAAGAAATACAAAACCAGATTCAAATACAAAATACCAACTCATTACAATATACCAACTACTCCCCCTGATAAGTAGCTCTCCTCATCAAAGCCAGAAAAAAAGGTTTTTCTATTAATTCAGTCGGTTGATGACAAACATCAACTATCTAAGTCTCTACTGGTGGGGGCAGGACTCCAAGATGCTCTTTGAGATATTCAAAAGTCTCCTTAGGAAAATTCTTTGTAAAAATATCTGCAGTCTACTTTTTAGTATTAACATAAACCAAGTTCACTTCTTTTTCTTCAACATTCTCTTTCAGAAAATTAAATTTGATAGAAACATGTTTAGTTTTTGAGTGAAATACCAGGTTCTTTTATATATCAATTGCTACCATATTATCATAGTAAATAGTTATAGGTTCCTTGCATTTTAACTTTATGTCCTTCAACATTTGTTTAATCCATAGTACTTGTGTACAATTAGTTGCTACTACAACATATTCGGATTCTATTGTTGATAGACTTGTACAACTTCGTTTCTTTCTCAACCATGAAATTAGTCGGCTACCAAGAAAAAATGCTCTGCCAGTGGTGCTTTTTCTGTCATCCACATCTCTTGCCCAATTAGCATCTGTGTATGCATATAAATCAAAATTTCATCTCTAGGATACCATAAACCAATATCTGTAGTGCCTTGTAAGTATCGGAAAATCCTTTTTACTGTTGATTCATGATTTTCTTTAGGATTACTCTGAAATCTTGAAACAATACCTACTGCATTCATAATATCAGGTCTTGTTTGTGTTAAATAAAGTAAACCTCCTATCATAGATTTGTATCTAGTCGGATTAACAAGTATTGAATCATCCTTTAAAGATAATTTATGAGTTGTAGTCATAGGTGTCCTTACCAGTTTAGAGATTTTCATGCCAAATTTCTTTAGTAATTCCTTCAAGTACTTAGATTGACATAGGAATATACCTTTATTAGTCTGTGAAATCTACAATCCTAAAAAGAATTTTATCTCCCCAATCGTAGACATTTCAAATTCTTGCTGCGTTTTGTTAGAAAAGTCTTTACATAGTCCATCTTCTCCTCCAGATATTATATCATCAAAAAAAACTTCAATAACCAAGATGTCATCATTAGTCACTCTGTAGTATATATTGTTGGTAGCATTACCTTTAGTGTATCCAAGCTTCAAAAGATATTTGTCCAATCTAGCATACCAAGCTCTAGGAGCTTGTTTTAGTCCATATAAAGCTCTTCTTAACTTGCAAACCATATCCTTGTTATCTGTCATACAAAATCCATCGAGTTGTTCAATATAAACTTCTTCTTCAAGATCTCCATTCAGAAATGCACATTTAACATCCATTGATATACTTTATAGTTCTTGTGTGCTGCAAAAGCCAACAAAAGTCTGACTACCTCAATTCTAGCTATTGGTGCAAAGGTTTCATTGTAATAAATTCCTTCTTTCTAAGAATATCCTTTAAACACTAATCTTGCTTTGTTTTTGATTACCTTACCATCTTCATTAAGTTTATTTCCGAAAACCCATTTAGTTCCAATTACATTTTTGTCTTTAGGTCAGGGAACTAATGACTAGGTGTTATTCCTTTCAATTTGTTCCAATTCATCTTCCATTGCTTTAATCCAATATTTATCTTCACATGTCTCATTAATTGATGTAGGTTCAATTTGAGAAATAAGACATACCTCTTCATTTGCCAATCTTCCTCTAGTCATAACTCCTTGAAATTTGTTTCCAATTATCTGATCTTCAGAATGATTTAATCTAACATACCAGGGTGTTTTTACTTGTTGTTGTTCTTCAATTACTGTTGAATCTTAAGATGATGCCGGTGTAACTGGATCACCATTTTGTACCGGTATACTCATAGTAGGTTCATTTTTTATTATGTCTATTGCCAGTTATGTGTCCATGTACCTTGAATTTCCTCTAAACTGTTCATCAATCTTCGCATTTGCACTCAATCTCATCATACCTTGAATGTCTATTGCCAGTTATGTGTCCATGTACCTTGAATTTCCTCTAAACTGTTCGCCAGCTGCCTAGAGCTCACTGCTCAATCTCTTGTTAAAAAATCTATATTCTTTTCTCTTAGATGAATAACCAAGAAATATACCTTCATCATTTCTAGGATCAAATTTTCCAATATACTCATCTCTTCTAATAGAACATTTACTTCCAAATATTCTGAAATATTTAAGAGTATTGAGTATTACCAAACCATAGCTCATGAGGGGTCTTATCAGTTTCACCTCTGATGTGAACTCTGCTGAATGTATAAATTGTTGTATTGACCACTTCTCTCCAGTATATATGAGGTAGATTTGCTTCTGATATCATACTTCTAGTTGCATCCAAGATAGTTTTTTTTTTCCTTTCCACAACTCCATTTTGCTGGGGTGTTCGGGGTGCTGATAACTATCTTTTGATCACATTCACTTCACAGAATGTATTAAATTCCTTAGATGTGAATTCACCTCCTTGATCTGATCTCAAGCATTTGATTTTCTTGTCAGTTTCATTCTCTACCATCACCTTGAATAGTTTGAATTTCCCAAATGCTTCAGATTTCTCGTGTAGAAAAGTAACCCAACACATTCTAGAATAGTCATCAATGATTACCATAAAATATCTATCTCCTTGTATACTTCTAGTTCTTGCTGGACCACATAAATCAATGTGAATTAAATCAAGAAAAATGTTAGATTTCTCTGGAATACTCTTGAAAGTTGCTCTAACTTTCTTTCCAAATTGACATTCCTTACATACCGGATTGTGAGGTTTAACAATCTTAGGTAAATCTCTTACTTCCTTAGTTGTACTGATTTTCACAATGCAATCGAAATTTACATGACAAAGTCTCTTATGCCATAACCAACTTTCATTAATATGTGCAATCAAACATGCTTTCTCATTGTTGTTCAAATGAAAGATATTACCTCTAGTCTGATTACCAGTTGCAATTTCCAAACCGGTTTTGTTTAAGATTTTGCATTTACCATTCTTGAATTGTAATTGAAATCCTTTCTCAACTAATTGACCAACACTCAAAAGATTATGCTTCAAACCTTCAACATAGTAAAAATTATCAGTACTATGTTTACCATCAAAAGATATAGTTCCTTTTCCTTTGATCATACAAGCTTTATCATCTCCAAATCTCACTAGACCTCTATTGTAATCTTGAAAGGTTAAGAATTTACTCTTATCACCAATCATGTGATATGAACATCCAGAATCAATAATCCATTCATCTTTATCTTAAACTTTAGCTGCCAGGGCTTGCTCTATTCTTCTTAAACTTGTATCTCTAATAATCAACATTAGGCTTATATATTCTCTTAGCTTCTTCTCTTAATCTTGCATGTCTATCAGGACATCTAGAAGCCATATGAATAATCTTATTATAATTAAAATATTGAAAGGGTGCTTTACCTTCATACTTACTTCCAACTGGACCTTTAGGCATTTTCCTTGGAAATAGTGCTTCAAGCTTTCCTAGTTCTTCATTCTCTCTCCTGCTTTCCTCAAGTTCTCTTTCATAGAAGGATTTCCAATCAGATTTCTCAGATGATGATGATGATGATGTTGTAGATGATAATGATGCCTTGAAAGATAGATCAGTCTTAATAGTAGCAATAGGACCAAATTCCTCAAGTTCAAAAGTTGAAAGTTTTCCAACTAAAGTGTCTCTAGATACTAATGCATTAGGCATTGTTATTAACTAATTTATAGCAGTGAATTTCATTTTGTATGATGGTGGAAAAGATCTTAAAAGTTTATAAACAATCTCATCTTAACTTAAGGTTTCTCTATGAAGTAGAGGATGGAGGATCTGGTTGCAATCTTGCAAACTAAAGTATAATATGGACCCAAACCCCAACACTCCTATGGTGTTTCAAATGCTCAAAGTGCCTCAATAGGCTCAAAACTTGTCTTCACATTAATCAGGTGTTTCCTCCACCTCCAAATACATCAAATAACTTCACCTAACATGTCCCTAATGTTTTCAAACCCTCAATTCATCAACTGATACAAAAACCCAAATCTAGCCCTTCACTAGGCCTAGTTTCCTAGTAGCCTACTGGACTGTTTTTGGCTCTTTTCACACACACTTTCCAAAATACCAACCAATGTTATGACTGATTTAGATACCCAATATCAACCTCTATCAACACCCAAAATATTTCCTATGGTTGTTTTGGAACAAATCATTCAAAAAACTGCTGTCCCTAGTCACCGTGAGGGCTAATTAGGTCACTTCTGTGAAGGAAGTACCCTCCAAACTCATACTCGGGTCTAAACCTTCTGTATAGTATTCAATTATGATATGAAACCAATGATTTTCAAGGTATTAAGGTTCAGTTACACTCCTAAATACCCAAACTCAAAAACCCTCCTTAAAATCACCCTTAAATCTAGGTCTTGCTCAAAATCATTTCAAAACTCACTTCCAGAATCAAACAAAGGTTGATTCACACAAGATTTAACATGTCTTTACTGATTCCATCATAAAACTATGACCTCCTTAAGGCCAATCTTTTGCTGCTAAACCTATGGCATCAAAACCATGTGTTTTCAGTCATCTGTCTCGGTGTACACCTGCAAACTCAAACTTCCTGTCACCAAAATGTTAGGAAAATATATTGTACATGTTGGAAATGAATTAACCCAATGATAATCAGAGAGGGAATTCACAGGATGGACCCAAACATCCTTAAAAACTCTCAAAACAAATGAAACTACACTGTCTTTTCTGGGACAGTCAACAATAAAATGAAAGTAATATTATTTCAGAACTTCAAAACATCTCCAGCTTGCAAGGATCAATCAAATGAACCCTCAGAGAATGGTAACCATGATATTATTACTTCCCAAGCAAAATAAAACAAATAATACTCAAAAAATGCAAGAAATAAAAGTCTCTTATTGTTGTTCCAGAATTACAAACTGTCCAACAGACTTCTCCCAGACTTCCCTCCCCCATACACTAATGTTTGCACAAACTTTATAGGCATCTAAAAAACCACCATAACCAGTCCAAATTAGTTATAAGGCACTAACAATGCCTAAAAGCATGATTTTCACATTCCCACCATTTTACATACTAACCGTTGTAATTCAAATATTTGAATTTACAACTTATTGATTTTGTAACCTATGACACTTTTAATTTATCTAAATCATAATTTGACACTCCTAGAGATAATTAAACTAATCTAGAACCTCATCAAACCAAACTTGTTCTCATGGACACTATTGGCCCTTATTACAATAATTTTATGCATAGGAGCATCATTAGGACACTTAAGGTCTTTACACAAACACATCATTTTTAGCATAAGAAACCATAATGGGCTTCAACACCTCCAAGTTGATCTTTCTTGATGTCATGATCCTTCCTTCACTCCTTGGAAATATGAAACAACTTCTTGCCTTATGGGATGCTCCTACATCACTCCACAACATTGTATACCCAAAACAATTTCATTTACTCTTTCCATAAAAGCAGAAATTCTTTCATCTTCTTCCATTTTTAGATTTTCATACCTGACCCAGAAGCATTTGAGTTTTACAATTTTGACTGTGGAATCTCCTTCATTCAATGTTTCCAATTTGTCCCAAATAGCTTTAGTAGTAGATCTGTCTGATAATCCCATGACTTGTTGATCTGACAATGCACTCAAAATTACTTCTCTTACTTTGCAATCATTTTCCTCATCTTTAGCCAAGTTTGGTGGATTAGGTTGACCTTGAGTAGGAGCAGTATAGCCATTCTTTGTATCATCCCATATGTCCTTTCCAATGCAATTCAAATGTGTCTCCATCCCGATCTTCCATATTCCATAGTTAGTTCCATCACGTTTCTGACTATCCTTCCTAAAATAGTTAGAAGATAATAGATCTCCTCAAGCTGTTAAACTTCTATAAAAAGAGGACCAGGCTCTACTACCAATTGTTAGGTCCTAGAAACAACTGAGAGAGAGGGGGAGGTGAATTAGTTGTCCAATAAATTCAACTAAAAATAATTTATCCAAAACTTAATGGTTAATGCCAGTAAACCAAAATTTATGCCGGTAGACAGTTTTATCAGTTAATTGCAGTACCGGTAAAGATTAATGCATGAAACAGAAAAACAATAACATCCACAACACATAACACAAATATTTGTACATTGAAACCCTGTAAGGGGAAAAACCACAGTGGGAAGCCTTACACACAATCAAATGATACTACTATAGATAGTATGTGTGTACAATATGGATTTTGCACATGCAGAAAGGCCAGCTGCCTAGAGCTCACTGCTCAATCACAATATGAGAGTCACACTGACTATAATTGGATGGTTAAATCCAATGATAATGTATTGCACAAAATAGCATCTTCATATGTTGGATTCAGTACCGGTTTAGTTCTAGTTGCCTTCACAAAAACCTTCCTTCAACCTTCAAATGATGTCTACATGTATAGCTCTGCTTATTTTTGCATATACCTTATTACAATTATTTTTCCAATCACATATAAATCTCGCAAATGAGATCTTACATTTATACCATAAACTAAGACCAATTGAATAGGTCAGCTCACTAAAAGATATCACAATATAATCAATTACAAATAAATCGATATCCGATGCATCATGTCAGCGCAATGCATTTACAATAGTAATAAATCATCTCCATAACATATTGTGTTGATCTGGAATAGATATGCTTGCCAGTGCATAACCTAGACCTATTTGTTGGTAACAACAAATATGCAAACCCAAATAAACCAATAACCAAATCGCCAAAACCAAGTGATCAAATAATTTCTTCGTCATAACGAAGTAGTCTCTAAGTCATTCCAAGTGCCAGTGAACAATATAATCTATCAGTGAACTAAATACCGGTGACTGTGCATAAGTCTCTGAGTTGCCGGTGAACAAAACCAAAGATCTCCAAGTGCTGATAAGTGTTGACAAGTGATGACAGGTGTTGATATAAATGACAAAACCATATAAACATATCCAAAATACCAACAAAGATATTCAAAGAAAAGGTGTAGACTGAGATAGCACTGAAAGTGAAATGTTTGAGATCTGACAGAGGAGGATAATTTTGTTCTGGTGAGTTTGTTTCACTCTGTGAGAAGCATGGGATTAGAAGACAATTATCTTCTTGTAGAACCCCTCACTAGAATGGATTTGTTGAAAGGAATAAAAAGAATTTATTGGATGTTGCAAGGACTATGCTGATTGAAGGGAATGTTCCGAAGATCTATTGGAGAGAAGTTGTTAGCATTGTTGTTTACACATTCAACTGAGTTCATATAAAAGTTGATACTGGTAAGACTTGTTATGAGCTATGGTTTGGTCATGTTCCTACTGTGAGATATTTCTGAAAGTTTTTGGAAGCAAGTGTTATATCAAGAGAGATGAGGATATAAGAAAGATTGATGGTAGAAGTGATGAAGGATTTTTCTTAGCCAAAGCCTACCGATGGTACAATAAAAGACTAAGAAAGATAGTGGAAAGTTCAAATGTGAAGTTTGATGAGAACCATAGAAAAAAAATTAGAGCATGTGGGTATGATGATGGTCAAAATGTTGTTCTAACTCCTATTCAAACTGAGGAATTGAAGCAGAATGATCTAGTAGATATTGTTAATCCAAATGTTGTTGCTGCCAATGGAGAGGTGTAGGAACCTAAAAACCCCAAAAATCATAAGACTCCAAGGTATGTGAGATTGAATCACTCTAAAAATCATTTTATTGGAGATAAAAATAAAGTTGTGATGACTAGAAGAAGGCCAATTGTTGAAGAGGTATGTTTGATTTCTAAAATTGAACCTAAAGATGTTGTTGAGGCTTGCAAAGATGAAAATTATATGAGGGCTATGGTAGAAGAATTGAATCAGATTGAAAAGAATAACACATTGGAACTTGTGCCTAGACCTGAGGATAAGAATGTGATTGGTACTAAATGGGTATTTAAGAACAAGTTGAATAAAGTCGGTGAAGTTGTCAGAAATAAAACAAGATTTGTATGCAAAGGATATTCATAGAAAGAAGGGATTTATTATAAGGAGACTTTTGCTCCACTAGCTAGACTTGAAGTTGTTAAACTGTTGCTTGAATATGCTACCTATGAAGATTTCAAGGTATATCAGATGGATGTCAAATCAAACTTTTTGAATGGTGATCTTGAGAAAGAAGTCTACATTTATAAATATGATGGATTTTCATTATTAGATGATGGAGACATGATATGCAAACTAAAGAAAGCTCTTTATGGATTGAAACAAGCCTGTAGAGCTTGGTATGGGAGATTGGATAAGTACTTGTTAAAATTATGATTTAATAAAGGCACTGCTGATAATAATTTGTATTATAAGATTGAGAATGAAAATATTTTGATTGTTGAAGTTTTTGGTTGATGATATTATTTTTGGAGGAGATACAAACTTTAGTATGAAGTTTTTGGGTGATATGCAAAAAGAATTTGAGATGTCTATGATAGGAGAGATGAAATTTTTCTTAGGTTTGTAGATTTTACAGACTGGAAAAGGTTTTTTATATCTCAAACTAAATAAGTGAAGGAATTGCTAAAGAAGTTTGGGTTGGATGAATCCAAACCGGTTGGAACTCCTATGGTGACGGGCTGCAAATTATCTATAAATAATGAATCTTTGAAAGCCAAACCGTCTTTATACATATATGTGGTTGGTGGACTTCTATACTTGACTCAAACTAGACCTGATATTATGCATGTTGTGTGCATGGCTACTAGATATAAAGTTGATCTGAAAGAGAGATGTCACTGTTGTAAAGAGGATATTCAAATACTTGAAAGGGACTCTAGATTATGGTTTTTGGTATCTGAGGAATGTTGATTTTATGTTATGTGCTTAGACTGATACTAATTGGGTTAGTGATGTTGATGACCATAAGAGTACCTTCAGTGGTGCATTCTTTTTGGGTAAGAAATTGGTTTCATGGGCTAGTAAGAAACAAGATTCATTGCCCTTATCTACTACTAAAATTGAGTACATTGATGCTACTAGTAACTGCACTCAGGTAGTTTGGATGAAGAAAATGTTGAAGAATATCATATTTATCTATGATGACCCTACTGTCATATATTGTGATAATTCTAGTGATATTAATATGTCAAAGAATCTAATGCAACATTTAAAGACTAAACATGTATCAATCAAATATCATTTCTTGAGAGAAAAAGTTAGTGTAGAGGAAGTGAAGCTGGAATATGTGTCTACAAAGGAACAAATTGCTGATATTTTCACTAAGCCTTTGCCTACAAATACATTTGTCTATCAGAGAGAGAAGTTAGGGGTATCCACCCCTCCTGATGAGAACTAGATGCATGGAGTTGCATCAATATGGTGGAATTCATAGTCTTATCTCTTTGTCCGAATTGATGAGTTTATGTTGGTCCTCTAGTGGAGTAGTCTATTTATGGTTGGTTATATTTAAGGAGGAGAGAATAATTATTTGTTTATCTAGGGGGGAGAGAAAGCTTGGTTTCCTATTTTAAAGATCTTTGGTATTGCTGTCAAAGAGGGAGAGAAGCATGTGAAAAATTGTTTTATCTGCTTGATCTTAGGGGGAGTCTGTTGGATATGTTTTCTTTCTTTGCATTGATTAATCTTCATTTGTATGTTATCATAAATGCCAAAGGGGGACATTATTGGGCATTGATGCTTCTAGGATATGTTGTTATCATTTATGTCAATATATTCCTATGATTTAATATTTTGGTCATTTCAGATTGATTTGTTATGTTCATGGTTTGGTGTATAGAGTATTTATAGTGTCATTATATCTTTCTATATTGGTTTTAGTGATCTTGAGAGCTTAAATAATCATATCGTATAATCTAGTTTGCATTTTGTTTTTCTGATTAGTTCTTTGCAGAGTTCAATATTTCCTCTGACATTTTCTAGTGTGATCAGATCTTGAGTTGTGTATTTGGGTGTTTCTTTGGGATTTTCATGTGTATCTTCATTTCAGATGGTTCATGATTTGGTGCTTTACAAGTTATCTTTGTTCATGACACTTCTTGTTGTTTGAGTGTTCTTGAAATTCAAATGTTAATCGATGAAGATATGATAAGTGGTGTTGGTGCAATTATTGCTAATGATTCTAACATGCTTGCTAGTGTTTCCTAATTGTGTCCTATTTGTCTTGATGATCCACATTGATCATTGTGTGATTTTTTGGTGATTTTGTTGATCTGGTGATGTTCTTCATGTTATGCGGTTGATCTTGTTGGTATAACTGATGAAGATGATGATGTACTGGTAAAGGTTGTTGGCAAATGCACACTCCAATGATAAATTGTAGGTGATTGAAGTTTTTTCATTGATGGCAACCTTGCAATCATATGACCCTGACAAGACAAAGATACCAGCACCGACACCAACAAACTCTACACCAGCAGTGAAAGGAAGGATACCGACACCTTGGCCGACTTCAATTTTGTTTAAAATGTATTTTGTAATTAATTGTAAAATCATTATAAGCCGACATGGCAAGTTGTAATATGACTCATATATGTATGAGATCATTGTAGATCATTTTGTAATAAGGTGATAGGCAATATTATGCAGACCTAATATGTGAATTATTGGTTAAGGGTTTATGTATGTAGTAGAGCTTAAACCAGTACTGAACCTGGCATAGCACATGCTAATTTGAAGCAGTACAAGACATTGTATTTTTATAATCCTTTTGTAAGTTAGTGTGACTTCTTTTATATTTGAGCAGTGAGCTCTAGGTACTTGGCCTTCCTGCATGTCCAAGCCCCTAATGTAAGAGTAATATTTCATTATTAGCCAATAAGAGAATATTGTGGGTCACAAAACCCACTGAGGTTTTTCCCACATCGGGTTTCCTCATTAAAATGCTATGTTATGTTGTGCTTCTCATGTCATTGTTATTATTCTTAGTTACTGCATTATTTCTAGTTTACCGGTACACAGTTTTGATATGCTTTTCATGTTTTAAGTCAAGTAAATTGATATACTGGTTAGATACTGATTCACCCCCCCCCCCCTCTCAGTATCTTTGGGAATCCTAACAATTGGTATCAGAGCAGGGTCCTCTATTTTAAAAAGCCTAAAAGCTTGAGGAAGATCTTGTCAACAGTAGAGATAGAAAACTTGAGAAAGCAATTAGAAACAACTCTTATAGACTATGATACAGAAAAAGTGAAGAATATCAAACTTGAGGATGATCTGAAAGCTACTCATGATATTATTCAAGCACTTCAAGAAAATTTTACCATTGCAAGAAACAAGAGAAGAGAACTTTGTGAAAAGATGAAAAATGAGGAAAATGAAAAGGAAACTCTTAATGATCTGGTAAACAAGCTAAGACAAGAAATAAGTATAACAAAGATTGAGATGTAGGATATGACTATGAGATTTTGTAAAGAAATTGAAGACAGAAAGAAGAATGAAGAAGACTTGGTTAGAAGACTAAATGATGCTTGAAATGAAAACACAAGACTCAGCCATGAAAATGATATGTTGAAGACATATCTAATGCACACACAAAATGATAGAACTAAACTAATGAGATAGAAAGGAATCTTGGAGAATAAACTGACTACTACAAATCAACACAAGGAGAAATTCAAGAAAAGTTCAGAAGAATTTGGTGACATGCTGAAGAATCAGAAACCTAATGGTGATACAAATGGTCTTGGCTTTGAAGTTGGTGAAAGCTCCGGTACTGCAAACAATCATGATCATAGCAAACTGGTAAGACAACCTACTACTTACAAATTTTAGGGCAAATGCTTTAATTGTAACAAGTATGGTCATAGAGAAAATCAGTGCAGATCTAGAAATTATCAGAACACTAACACACCCACTGGTCAATGTTCCAAATGCAACAAAGTTGGTCATAATTCAAAAAATTGCAAAATGAATGTAAGATGTTATATTTGTGGAAGATTTGGACACTTATCTAACCAATGCAGAACACATACCAGCATAGGATATGGGAAAACTATTTAGAAGAACAATGTGACTTGTTATGCCTGTAACAAAATTGAACATATTGCAAAATTTTGTAGAAGTAAGGCATCACCGACAAATAATCAAGGTCTGAGTCTGGAAGGTAAAGAAAAAGTTGAAGAGGTAAAGCATGAATTCTCAAAACAATGGATCAAAAAGTCAGATCAGAATATTGATAGGAATACTCCTCCATCGACAGAATAGAGTAACACTCTACCGGTAGGAGAATCTTCATCTAACTGAAGCAAATCTTTTGGGGGTTTAGCAACAAAATGAAAAACAAGCTATTATTCCCTCGGTTGATAGTAAGAAGTTGAAATTACTTCTATACCAGTAGATGAGTTAAGTTGTGACTTAACCAGCAAGCATTCAATGTGGTAGTTGGAGAAAATAACATTATAAAGCAAGTGTTTTGGCTCCTTTTTCATTCACTGAGCATTCAAATCTTTGAGAGCATGAAAATTCCCAAGTGAAGGCATTCTAAGCGAAGAAGTGAATAAATCCATCAAATCATTCATCATTAAGGCAGATTGAGGTATTTATAGCTATGGCATCTTCATCCACTCCTGAATTTATTTCAAACCCTACTGTTGTTGAAGTTGTTAAGTGTCGTAGACCCATATTCTAGCTAGTTCCTGAAATTGCAAAGAAAGATGATAGCATAGGTGCATTCTCTCAAATCCCTAAAGGAGTAGTATATTCTGAAGACCCTAGGATGTATATACATTGTCATATTGAGGAATTAGGTGATGATGAGATTAAGAACATGTTTAATACCATTATTTGTGACGAATCTGGATATGTCAAGCCTGAACATAAGATAGTAGAAACCCTAGGTTTCACTGAAATTCTTAGTATCCCAGATTTTCCCAAGGATATCATAAGGATTGTGTTAAGCAGAGTACATGGTGAATTTTTCTTGTTGGAATCAATTCATAAAATTAGAAAAGAAGCAGTAAAATTTGTAATAGGGTTACCCTCCATCGGTAATAGATCAGACAAAACAAAGAAGGTCTCAAATGACACAGTGATAAACCTAACTGGTGTAGCATTTGATAAGAGATCTCTAAGGGTAAACGATGTAAAGGATATAAATGTCAAATTTATCAGTATGATCTTAGGTTATAAGGCTACACATGCAAATAGCTTAGACTCAGTTTCTAGCCAATGTATCAAGAGTGCCTATGATATGGTGAATGATAATGCAAGGATAGATATATGCGAATGGCTTAAAGATGAGTTGATAGACAATTTGGGTAAGATCAAAAGAGATAAAAAAGGAACATTCAGATTTGGAAACTTACTTGTTTGTTTGATGTTGTACATAACCAAACAAGTGCCCGGTATTGGTGCTAGAGATTTTGGTTTTGACATACTGGTAGGAAAATAACTGTTAGATGTACTAAACAATATGGGAGAGAACGGAGAGAAAAAGTTAAATGAGTATTTTCAAGCATTTAAGGCTTGAATGAAGACTAGAGTAAGACTGTCACAAGCTATTGTGGATAAGTATCAAAAAGAAATCTATTTTGTGATCAAGAAAGATGATATTTGGATGGAAGCAGTTGTCCCTAGAACTATTTCGGTAACTGAAATGGGCTATGAAATAGATGACAACATCATAGAAACATATGCAAAATCCCTCCTTGAAACACCAAAGGAACCAAAAGAGGAATTTTTTGGAAATGCTGAAACAATAGAAAGTGGAATTCAATCTAGAAAAAGGGTTAAGAAGGTTGAAGCAACCATAAGCAAAGGAACCCGACAAGAAAAGGAAATCAAGGAAGATGTTCTGAGACAAACTGGTATAAGTGAAAGTGAGTTGGAAGCACCTCAATCGGAAACTCATCTTTCACCTGTTGGAACTTCTTCTGAGAGTGATATACTGGCAATATTTAAAAGGGTTGAAAGGAAAAGAAAAATCTCACTGGAACCCTCTCCTACACCTAGAAGGACAAGGCAGAAGCAACAGGCAGTAAGGCCTCTGGCAAAAAAAATGACTCCTAAGAAGAAGAAGGTAAGAAGAAGAAGGTGAAACAGACTATTACTCCTCTAGAAAAACTTCTTAGTGAAATTACAAAGGATGGTAAGTTGAAGAACATCAACAAAGTATACAACACACTATCAGCTGATGATAAGGAAAGCATAGAGAATAGTGTAATTCTACACTTAGATATATACAAGAAATTTTTGATGCAAATTGTTGATGAAATTCTAAATGACTTGTATAGGATATTAGAAGGTAGAAGATTAGCTATTGTTGAACTGGATAAAAAGATTAAGATTGAAAAATTACTGGCAGTACATCCAGTTAACTCACCTAATTAAATAGACAAATTAATCAGTGAGGTTAACTAGATAGTATTTTCTACTGCTCACCGGCATGTAGCACTAATGGCTGGCAAAGTAAATGAAGTATCTGAGGAAATAGAAGATGGATGGGATATATTCTTTGTGGAAAAAGAAAAAGAGTAAGAATTACTTAGGCCTAAAACTATCAAAGTATATAAAAAAGACAGAGATAAGGGGAAAGGTAAGGTAGGTGGACCACCAAGCCTAAAAATAACTGACAATGTGCTCCCACCTCTTTTAGATACTCCACCGTTAGACACTACTGATAGACAACCAGCCACAAAGAGTATGAAGACTCCAGTAGAAGATACAACTCCTAAATCATAAATTTTGTATACAGTAAATGTAGACACTCAGGAAGTTAATGTTGTGGTTGACAAAGAAACCACTAAGGATAAGGAGAAAAAAGTGACTACTAAGTCACCGATTGCAGAGGTTGAGTTGAACATAGAAAAACCTTCACAGGCAGAGCAACTGGCAGAAGATACCACTAAGGAACCAGTAGATATAATAGATAAACCATCTGAAGAACAGACAAAGCAAAGCTTAAAGAAACCCTCTGAGATACAGATAGAGAAACCAAAACCGGTATAGGTTGAAGCTCAGGTTCAGATAGAGATGGTGTCTCTAGCCCAAACTGAAAAGCATAAACCTTTGTTTGTAGAAATGCAAACACAGATAGACCTACCAGAGGTGGAATCAAGCAAGGTAATTACCACAACCAATAGCATGGCTATTGTAAAGACTATTGGATAAACATCTGGTACAGCTATGACAAAATTCAGACCTACTAATGTAACAAAGGTCCTATTTGATTCAATAAAGAAGATCACAGAATGCAATGCTCAAGCCTATAAGGCTATTGATGATACATACTAATTCTTAAATTGATTGCACCAAAGTGCACAGTTGATAATAAGGATTCTTTAGGTCAACTAGACACATTGTCTAAGTTAATCACCGACAACCTATTGACTATTGATCAAATAAATGAGGATACATTTAAGGAAAGAATGATAAAAGTAAAAGAGAAATTCTTTGAGGATATTGTGAAGAAGAACAAGGAAGAAATGGATACCCTTTTAGTGGAACTTGGAGAAATAATTTATGACTTTAAGAAACTATATAGGGACACTTGCAAAATGAATGTATTAATAGAGGATCTTGACAAGGATATCAGCAAAGCACAAGAGAAGATAAACAATATTGCTAACAATCTGATAGGAGCATCAGATTCATTTTTGGAGTTAGAGAAGAAAATTGCAGAGCAAGAAGAGAAAATCAAGAAACTAGAGAATGACAAATAGGGAATGAAGGATAAGGCAAAGGACTTGAAATGCAGACTTAGTCCAAGACTAGAATACCTTATTTCCTTGAGAAAAGAAATATCTGAGGCTCTAGTTCCTAGACTAAAGACACCGGAAGAGAAAATGTACATACTCAGCGGTACAGTGCAGAGAACACAAGAGGCAATAAAAGATAGCAAGATATTCATCAAAAGTATAAATTTGATCTTGACAGATATATTTCAGATTGTAACCCATTGGTTACAAGAATTTTGATAGGACTCCACTGACACTAAATGAAAACCTTTGTCATTGATGCCAAAGGGGGAGTAATGGGATGAGAAAAATGATCAAAAGAATGGACATCATCTGCTCAGGGGGAGCATACATTTTTTAGGCACACAGTTTTGGTAAGACAATTTTGGCAAACTATTTTTGGATATCATTTTGGACACTTTTTATATTTCTCATGAGTATTGCCATCAATACCAAAGGGGGAGATTGTTGGAAAATGCACACTCCAATGAAAAATTGTAGGTGATTGAAGGTTTTGTCATTGATGGCAACCTTGCAGTCATATGACCCCGGCAAGACAAAAATACCAGCATCGACACTGACAAACTCTACACCGGCATACAGAACACTAGCAGTGAAAGGAAGGATACCAACACCTTGGCCGACTTCAATTTTGTTTAAAATGTATTTTGTAATTAATTGTAAAATCATTATAAGCTGACATGGCGAGTTGTAATATGACTCATATATGTATGAGATCATTGTAGATCATTTTGTAATAAGGTGATAGGCAAAATTATACAAACCTAATATGCGAATTATTGGTTAAGGGTTTATGTATGTAGCAGAGCTTAAACTGGTACTGAACCTGGCATAGCAGATGCTAATCTAAAGAAGTACAAGACATTGGATTTTTATAATCCTTTTGTAAGTCAGTGTGACTTCTTTTATATTTGAGCAGTGAGCTCTAGGCACTTGGCCTTCTTGGATGTGTAGGCCCCTAATGTAAGAGTAATATTACCTTATTGGCCAGTAGGCGAATATTGTGGGTCACAAATCCCACTGAGGTTTTTCCCACACTAGGTTTTCTCATTAAAATACTATGTTATGGTGTGCTTCTGATGTCGTTGTTATTATTCTTAGTTACCACATTATTTATGGTTTATCGGTACACAATTTTGATATACTTTTCATGTTTTAAGTCAAGTAAACTGATATACCAGTTAAATACTGATTCACCCCCCCCTCTCAGTACCTTTGGGAATCCTAACAAAGGTTGATCTGAGGATATTGATGGACTATTGGTGATGATATATTGATGGATTGTTGGTGATGATATAACTATGATATGATGCTTTATGATTAGTTATTTGTATTGTCATTGATAGCAACCATGTTTGTTTATGTTTGATAATTCATCTAAGTTATCTAAGTTTAGTCTAACTGATAATAGATTGAGTTGGATAGCAGAACTGCTAAGTAGCAGTCAATTGGTAAGCAGGAATAGAGAAGGAGATGGTTGCGGTAGAGATCCATGTTGAGTTAGATGTTGTAGTTTGGATTGTATACTTATGACATTATAATGACTCTATGACAGGAACCACATCATGTTTTGAGAACTAGAAGTCATGTTTGTAATTGATTGTTTAATATTTAGTGCAGGGTTTGAGAACCGGTATCAAGATCTTTAGTCGGTGATGTTTCATGGTTTGGTAGTAAATCTTATCATGTTCATTACTTAGTGATGATGTTTCAGAAAGCATGTGTGATGATAAAATTGCATTTAAGCATGTACAAGGATCAAATTTCTTGGGAAACAACGAAGTTCTTAGCAGAATATGATAAGGGTTTGACAACTTATCAGATCGATGTGCGGTTATGTGTGATGATGATTTAATGGTTGTAATTGTCTTGAAAGTTGTTTTAATATTCTAATATGATATATGATATAAATTCATTATATGTGAAGGTTTTTTAACTGACCTAATTGTAAAGTGTATTTATATCAAGTTTGAGAAGGTTTAGTGTGGCGGTGATTAGAGAAGAACTGTGTTGAACCAGATTGAGATGTATACATGAGTGAAGAATATTGGATTTGAAATGCATCTGTACTAGAAAGCAGAGAGTGCATTGATCAAATCATTTATCTGTTGTTCCCTAACAGTTGCAACAATATTAAAATCCCTTAACCGGGTAGGTCCTAACAGGCTTGATGTTGTAAATCCCTTCATCAAGTGGCTCATTAACTTGGGTTTAAATCCTTTAGCAAGGTTTCTCCTAATAGGGTAGATCTCCTAAGAGGGCTGAGGTTAAAATCCCTTCACTACGTGACTCCTAACAGGGTATGCTCTTAACCAGGCTAGGCCTTTAACAGGGCGCATTCTTAAAGCATGTAAATTTTGTGGGTATCAATTCCCACCGTGGTTTTTCATGTTTGGGTTTCCATGTGAAAAACATCTACGTTTATGTTGCGGATGGATTATTGAGTTATTCATTTGATGTCTTTACTATATTTTTTTAACGATGAACACTTAAGTTGCTACTGGTAATGTTTTGGTAAATCTGATTTGAAGACTATTTGATCAGCTACTGGTATTGGTTATGAACTATTTTTGAGAAGTATTTGTAGAGTGGTAAAATATTTCAGTTTATTGTTATTATTGATTCACCCCCCGTCTCAGTATTAACCGGATCCTCACATAACAATTGGTATCAGAGCATTAGGTTCTCTTTGTGCAGAAGCTTAATCGCTTGAGGTAAATATCCTTAAGGATAACATGGGGGAAGGTTCAATGAGTAAAAGAGAGCTTTCACAAAATCTTGGAGAATTCACAGAAGCCTATGATTAACTAAAGGTCAAGTATAAAGCTTCATTAGCTAAGAGAAGAGAGTTGGCTGAGCACCTGATGGAATTCATTGAAAATAGTTCTTCTGAGGAAGCAAATATTGATGCCTTGGTTAATGTGGTAGAAAAGTTGAATGATGATAAGACAAATCTAAGAAGAGAGCCAAAATCCCTTACCATCAGGATGAGACAAGAGTTGGAAGCCAAGAAAACAACTAAAGACACTATAAAAGATAAGGATCATGATATCTTAAAGCTAAACTGGGAGATTAGTACCTTGCATGCACAACTTCAAGAAGAAAAAGAGGAGAAAGAGGAAATACAAGATGATATAGACATGGATATGTCTCTTAGAGAAAGTCTTACACGGAAGAAGGAAGATCTTACTAAAGTGTTAGTTGATGCTAATGAGATACTTGCTAAATTTAACATGCGCACTACTATGCTTGATGAGAAGATTCAGTCACAAAGGCAGAATGCAGATACATGTATGGCTTAGGATTCACAATCTTTGAACAAGGAGAGTCATCTAGTACCAAGGACACCATACATGAAGAAAAATCTACACCAAAGAAGAAAAAGAAGAACATCGGTAAGAGAACGTACAAAACAATATGTTTTAACTATCATAAGGTAGGTCATACTGCTAATGTTTGTAGAAGTAGATCTAGTACTTTTAATGGATATTGCTTCAAATAAAACAAGTATGGGCATAGAGTTGTTGAGTGCAAGTCAATAGTGAACAATCAAATATCTTACTATGATTCGAGGAACCCTACCTGGCAGAGATCTTATAATGACTGGAGGAACCCTACTTGGCAGAGAGCTTATGTGAACCGATCTAGTCCATATGATATGGACAATAGATGGAATGTGATATGTTCAATCTATCACAACTTTGGTCATGTAGATATTCATTATCGAAGAAGAACTGGTAGAGGAAATGCTAGACCTTAGAGAGCATTTGGAATGGCATGTTTCCATTGTCACAAACAGGGACACCTTGCAAAGTTTTGCAGAGATAGAATGAACAAGCTGATTAATCAGTTTGTTGATCAGAAAGGAAAGAAGGTTGATGTGGAGGAAACTAGGAGCAAGATGAACAAGATTTGGAGAAAGAAAAATGAGGAGAAACCATTAGAGGAATCTAATTATTCACCTAGTTTGGAGAATCCTTCACCAGTAAACTAAGCTATGATGAAGCTTAGGGGGAACTTATTATCAGATCCATTTTTGGACCCCCTGAATGATGTGTGGTAAGTGAAATATGTATATTTTGATGCCATATGATGTTATGAAGTTTATTTTGAACTAGTTACATCTTAAAGTGGTAAATTGAATGTGATATGTGAGTCGGTATCAAGTTTTAGAGTTCAATAGTGATTAGGGTATGTTCAATTGGTTTAGTAAAAGGTAAAGAAAAAGTTATTTATAGTTTAAGTTTTCACTTGGCATTTTTGAGAGAACATCTGGAGAGAAACATGAACATAGAAGAAGTTTTGATTTCTACTTTGGTGAAGTTGATAGTGGATTGTCACGATTTGTGGGAAAGTGAATTAGTGGATGTGCATTCAGACCGAAAATCCTAGTTGCTAAGAAATCTAATGTTACCGGCAAGTCTGATGAAGTTGAGAAAAAGAAGATAATGATTATTGAACAAGAGATCCAGATTAATATTGAGAAGATCAGTGCAGTGGAAGATTCTCAACTGGTAGATGAAGAAGATGAAGAACAAGAAGAGGTTATTACACTAGAACCAGTTATACCTAGATATGTAAAGTTGAATCACTCAACAGATCAGATAATTGGAGTCAGGAATGCTGGAGTACATACAAGAAGAAAAATCAGAGAAATCTCTTGTCTGACTTTCACAGTTGAACCGAAGACAGTGAGAGAAGCTCTTAAGGATGATGATTGGATAAAGGCAATGAATGAAGAGCTTGATTAGATTGAGAAAAATAATGCTTGGTCACTTGTTCCTAGACTTGATGATAAAAATGTGATCAGTACAAAGTGGGTATTTAGAAACAAACTAAATGAAGATGGTGAAGTGGTTAGAAACAAGGCAATACTAGTTTGCAAAGGGTATGCACAAGAAGAAGGATAATATTATGGAAAGACCTTTGCACCAATTGCTAGACTTGAAGGAGTTAGGATGATACTTGCATTTGCAAAATTTAAAGGTTTTAAATTTTATCAAATGGATGTAAAGTCATCATTTCTGAATGGTATTCTCTACGAAGAGGTGTATATTGAACAACCAGATGGGTTTGTATTATCAAAAGATAAAGATATGGTATGCAACCTACACAAAGTGTTATATGGATTAAATCAAGCACCAAGGGAATAGTTTAAAAGACTTCATGCACATCTAATAAAGATAGGATTTTAGAGAACCAGTAAGGACAACAATATTTATTTGAAGACTAAAGGAGACAAGATGTTGATTGCAGAAGTATTTGTTGATGACATCATATTTTGAGGAAATGATGATACGTGTATGAATTTTGTAGATGAGATGAAGGAAGAATTTAAGATGTCTTTGATAGGTGAGAAAAAATTTCATTGGTTTGTAGGTCCAATAGCTAGAAGGTAGAATTTTTATCAATCAGTCTAAGTATGTGAAGGAAGTGTTAAAGACCTTTGGAATGGAAGACTATAAACCGGTTGGAACACCTATGGTTACAGGTTGTAGATTGTCAAAACAAGATGATTCACCCTCAGTGGATGAGAAGGAATGCAGATCTATGATTGTGAGACTTCATTATGTTGTTCATAGTAGACCAGATATTATCCACGCAGTTGGTTTAGTAGCAAGATTTCAGAAGAGCCCTAAGTAGACACATATGACAGTAGTGAAGAGAATATTCAGATATCTTAGAGAGACAATTGATTATGGATTGTGGTATCCATACAGAGGGAATTTTTCTTTGCAGGCATTCACTGATGTTGATTGGGCAGTAAATGTAGATGACCAGAAAAACACAACAGGTGGAGCTTTATTTATAGGTGGTAGACTAGTATCTTGGACTAGTAAGAAATAGAGTTGTATTTCATAGTCTACAACAGAAGCTGAATATGTGGCTGCATCAATGAATTGTACACAAGCTATATGGATGAGACATGTATTGGAAGGATTCAAGATAGATATGACAGAACTGGTGATCATAAATTGTGATAACACTACTGCTTTAAACATTTCAAAGAACCCAATACTACATGCTAGGACTAAACTGTATATTGAATTGAAGCATCACTTTCTGAGAGAAAGAGCACAGGAAAAGAAAGTGACATTGGAGCATGTGTCAAGTAAGGAGAAGTTGGCAAATATATTCACTAAGCTATTACCTAAAGCTACCTTTTAATATCTCAGAGGTAAGTTACGGGTTATACGCCTACCCAAGGTCAACTAAGAAGATGTGGAAGCATCAATCCAGTGGACTCATTGAATATCTTTCTCTGTGGATTGGTGACAAGTGGGATACTCCTCAAGGAAAGTAGCTAAGATGAGGCACACATAAATGATAGAGATAGTAGCAGCAAAAATGAAGATAGAAGATGCCTTTGCACCTTTGGCATTATTGTGAAAGGAGCACAAGAAATGTAATAGTAAGGGGGATAAAAAATGAAATAGGGAGAAGAACAAAAGAGGTGATGAACAGATTAGTACAACATGGCATGATAAGTTCTTGATATTTGTCATCAGTTGATTGTTTAAGTTGTTGTATTATTTTAGTGTTTCCATCAATGCAAAAGGGGGATATTGTTGGCATAACTAATAGAGATGATGATGTACCAGTAAAGGTTGATATGAGGATATTGATGGACTATTGGTGATGATATATTGATGGACTATTGGTGATGATATAACTATGATATGATGCTTTATGATCAGTTATTTGTATTGTCATTAATGGCAACCATGTTTGTTTATGTTTGGTATATCATCTAAATTATCTAACTTTAGTCTAACCGGTAATATATTGAGTTGGATAGAAAAACTACTAAGTAACAGTCAACCGGTAAGAAGGAACAGAGAAGGAGATGGTTGCAGTAGAGATGTGTGTTGAGTTAGGTGTTGCAGTTTTGAATGTATGCTTATGACATTATAATGAGTCTATGACATGAACTGCATCATGTTTGGGGAATTGGAATTCATGTTTGTAATTGACTTTTGCATATTCAGCGCAGGGTTTGAGAACTGGTATCAATATCTTTAACTAGTGATGTTTAATATTTTGGCAGTAAATCTTATCATGTTCATTACTTAGTGATGACGTGTCTAAAATAATATGTGATGATAAGATTGCATTTAAGCACATACAAGGATCAAATTTCTTGAGAAACAATGAAGTTCTTAGGAGAATGTGATAAGCATTTGACAGCTTATCGAATCAATGTGCGGTGATGTGTTATGACCATTCAACAAGTTTAATTGTCTTGAAACTTGTTGTAATGATTTGTATGATAAAATATAATGATTTGTCATGATCTAATATGATATATGATGTAAATTCATTGTATGTTAGGGTTTTGTAACCGACCTAATTGTAAAGTGTATTTAGGTCAAGTTTCAGAAGGTTTAGTGTGTCGGTGATAAGAGAAGAAGAGTGTATCAAACCATATTGAGATGTCTGCATGAGTGAAGCAGATTGGAGCTGAAATGGATCCATACTAGAAATCAGAGAGTGCATTGATTATATCATTTATATGTTGTTCCCTAATAGTTGCAGTAGTATTTAAATCCCTTATCCTAGTAGATCCTAACAAGGCTGATATTTTAAATCCCTTCAGCGGGTGACTCATTAACTTGAGTTTAAATCCTTTAGCAAAGTTAGTCCTAATAGGGTAGAGATCCTAACAGGGATGAGGTTAAAATCCCTTAACCGGGTGACTCCTAATAGGGTTTCTCTTAACCGGGCATTATTATAAAGCTCCTAACTGGGCTAGGCCTTTAACAGGGCACATTTTGAAAGAGTGCAAATTTTGTGGGTACCAATTCCAACCGTGGTTTTTCCCATTTGGGTTTCCACATGAAAAATATTTTTGTTCATGTTGTGGATGGATTGTTGAGTTATTCATTTAATGTCTTTACTATATTTTCTTAATGATGAACACTTAAGTTGCTACCAGTAATCTTTTGGTAAATCTATTTTGAATACTGTTTGATCAGCTACCGGTACTAGTTATGAACTATTTTCAAGAAGTATTTGCAGAGTGGTAAAAAATTTCAGTTTATTGTTATTACTGATTGAGTCCCCCCCCTTCTCTCAGTATTAACTAGATCCTCATAATAACATATCTTGCAATGGTTACCGGTGGAGAAGAGCATTTGGAAATTTGGTTTAAGTCCATGTTATGTCATGTACATTATTATATTGGTCTGGTGGTTGATATTTGTATCGTGTCATGTAATTTTGTAATTATGAGTTGAGGGTTTAGTTGACCTTGTTGTCAAGGTTGATGAATTATATAAATAGGTGATATTGTCATGTAATTGGTGTATCGAGGTTGTGTCTGCATTATCAAAGAGTGGTGTATGTGCGAATAGGGATTCATCTTTTGATGTGATGTATTGAGCAAAGTTTGGTGTTGCAAAGAAAACATATGTGCTTAACCAAAACTATCATTAGACATTTGCAGATGCTATTCTTCCAGTTCATTCCTTATAGATTGTAGTCTGAATCTTGTTGTAAGTTAGTGAGACTTCCCTGAGGGTTGTACCCTACTGTCTTATTATCTTTTGAGCAGTGAGCTCTAGGCAGTGTGCCTGGATGCTGGTGCATTCCTCATTGTAATATTTTCACATACTACTGCAAAGTATCATCTTATTGTGGGTAGGTTCCCACCATGTTTTTTTACCTTAACCGGGTTTTCCACGTCAAAATCTTGGTGTTGTGTGTGTTCTATCTATTTTCTTATCTTTTTTGTTACTGTAGTTTATCAAATTTGTATTTGTGGTTGAGTTTGTAGATCTGGTAGAAAACTGATTCAGACCCCCCTCTCAATTTTCCTTCATTGTTGTTGCCAACAACCTTGTATGTCCAACATATGGTAATGGTATTCTCATTCTTTATCTCTATGTTCATGATCTTATTTATACAGGTTATTGCAAAGCTATCATGGAGAAATTTCAAGCAGAAATGAAAAAAGAGTTTGAAATGTCAGATTTGGGACTCATGCACTATTTTCTTGGTGTGGAAGTAAAACAAACATTAGAAGGTATATTTATTTCCTAAACCAAGTATGTAGGTGATTTATTGAAGAATTTTAAAATGATGGCATGCAAAGCACTTGCAACCCCCATAGACCTTGGTGAAAAAATAACCAAGGAAAATACTAGTTCGAAGGTTGATGCTACTCAGTATAGGAGTTTGGTTGGTAGCCTCATGTACCTCACAACCACTAGGCCTGATATTATTTATATTGTGATCCTCATCTCTCGATTCAATCAAGATCCACATGAGTCACATCGGCGGGCTACTAAAAGAATCATGAGGTATGTGAGTGGTACACAAAATTTTGGCATTTAGTATTCTCCCACTAAAAAGTTTGAGCTAGTTGGTTACATAGATTATGATTGAGTTGGTTAAGTGGATGATAGAAAGTCAACATCTAGTTATGTCTTTTCATTTGGCTTTGGAGTTATATCTTGGAGTAGTAAGAAACACGCAATCGTGGATCTTTCTTCAACAGAAGCGGAATACATGGCAACTTCATCAACAAGTTCTCAAGCAATATGGATTAGAAGGATATTGACATATCTATATTTGGTTCCTAAGAAGCCAACCACCATATGTTGTGATAACACAAACACTATTGCCGTGACAAAGAATCCAGTGTTTCATGCAAGAACGAAGCACATAGAGATCTAATATCATTACATTCATGATTTGGTTCAAGATGGACAAGTGGAGTTGCAGTTCTATCCTTCATCTGAATAATTTTTTGATATCTTCACCAAAGCTCTTCCATTATTAACTTGTGTTACTTTCATAATTCAGTTGGGACTCGCCTCCATTCATCATTCAGGGGGAGATTGAAGATACAAATGATGTGTTGGAATGAAGAAGATCATGTTTTTTGTTTTTTCTAGCTAATAAAACAAACTGGTACATAATAAAGCATCTTTTAGTTTTTTGTTTGATTTTATGCTTTGTAAAACTACTATCTACACAATAAGATAGTGAATTCTTCTATTTTTTTAAGAATTTTAGTTTAGTTTTATTGTTTTCTCTCTGATCAATTTAAGGGATTGGTTGTCTATAAAAACAGTCCTGTGTAATTGTAATAATATTAAGTTAAGTTTTTAAGGTCAATATCAATATCAGTCTTATGAAATAACAACCTTCTTGTTCTTCTTCTTCTTTTAGCTCTGTTTTCTACATGTTAAATTTATAATCTTTTATTTATCACATGAACCGTGTTTTAGATGATTAACCAATGTATCTATATTCTTGATTGGTTATCACCTTGATCAAAGGTTGTGTTAGAATGTAATTTCTCCCCATTCAACTTCTAGTCTACAGTCTCACTGTAACTCAACTAAATGTTACCATCATGCAACATTGGCATGCATTGTTAGTTGTAGTCCTCTCAATAATGTAGAGAACATGCATAGGTTATGAGATAGTTAGCACACATGTATAGGTTAGTATATATAGTTAGCTCTAGTTAGCAATCTATTTTAATCACTGATCTACTATAAAAACTAGTATGTTGACAAGTTTGTTTTGCTTTGTTTAATCCCCTAATCGATGGTGTCAAGTTTCTTATCAAAAGACAATGTAATATAATTTTTGTAATCAATGAAAAGTTAAAATAATTTCCTGTTGTAGCAGTATATTTCTATGTATGCTCCATTTTTATCTTTTCTTTCAGATTGGTATGAGAGTTGAAAGATCGTGGGAAGGTTTGGAAATTAAATAAGAGTTTAAAGTTGTAGTAAGATGTTAAATTGAAGTTTTGTAGAATGATCAAAGATGCTAAAAATATGTTGTGTGGTTTCTAAGAGGTCATAGCCAAGAGAATGAAAGACTACTATTGCTAGTAAAAGAAGTTGTGGGCTATTTGAAAAAGGATTATTGCAGAACCTTGTAAGGGAATATCACAACAGATAGAGAGGAATCATTATTGTGTAGGATATTTCCAAAGTTGGTATCAAGATTGTTGTCCAATAGTTTGAAAAAGTGAAATCGATAATGACTACAGAAAATTAAAGAAAATTTGCATGCCTAGAAAAGAGTCAACCACTAAGTGTAAGGAATTTAAGTTTCATTTGTGAATAGATACAGATTGTAATGCCACCTAAAGAAAGAAGACCCAATCATAGAGACCATCAAAACACAGGGATAACCAGTCAAAGTAAAGTTACTAAGGAAGCTGCAGCTTTAGAAAACATAAAACAATTACAAGAGGAAGGATTGTTGTAAGTTTTGTTCTGAAGACGTTGATGGTGAGGAACTTGAGGAGTAAATCATAGTTTGCAGTCTCAAAGACAAAGTTCGTAGATTTGGTAAAAGGTTTAAGAGCTTCTTGAATCGCAGTCAAGTATAGAAGGTGAGTTAAATTGTTTTATGTCAATGGGAAAGATGGAAAAAAAGTAAGTAGAGAAAATTCAAATCTAATTTGTGAAAAAGATCTTTTAAAGGAAGAATTAACCTGGAAATTAAGAAGTGTAATTCACAGTTGATAGAAAATTTAAAGGAGTTTAGAAAATAAAGATGCAAGTATTTGTTTGAAATTGAGAAGCATGACAAATAAATGGAGAATATAATATTAAAGTAAAAAATAGAGAATTAGAAGAAGAATTAAAATTGTTTGATGAAATCGAGAAAGAGAATGAAGATTTGGAAAACAAGTTGAAATTGTTGGAAAAAGAAAATAAGATTTTGAAATAAAAACCATTAGTTATGATGTATCATGTCGCATAGAATATTTGCTTTGTTAGCTTTATCAATTAGTTGATATGGATGATGACCCTAAAGTTTGCTCAAGTGAAGATGGTCAAGTTGAAGGTAAGGATATGCATAAATCCTCAAGTATGATTTGTGATGTTAATGTTGAAAGATGATGCAAAAAATGGGTTATGAAGGAAAAGGATTAGGAAAACATGGACAAGGAATTTAGGAGCCCATTCAGTCGGTTATGAGGCCTAAGAATGAAGGTCTCGGATATGGTAAGAAAGATAGATTTGAAGTTCCTAGTATTTCAAGTTCATGAAAAATAAGCTAAAAGTATTTAGTGGTTGCATTGTCATGAGAAGGACATAAAGCAAATAATTGTTGGGATCTAAATCCGTGTACCCTATGTGGATTGAAGAATCATTCTAAAAAGACATGTTGGAATAAAAAATCTATGATAGGTTGCATGAAAATAGATTATGGATGGAATGATGGATCAAGCTAGGAAACAGTTACAAATATCATCAAAAATTTGTTCAGGTATAAAAGTTCATTTTTGAATGAGAGAAATCATCAAAGTTTTGAATATTTAGGTCAAAGGAAAATATTGTCTAGCAAGACGTCTACAAATAGTGAGTTTGCAAGAAGATTCAAATTGAAGTTTTCAAGGTTTGAAGGAATGCCATAGCAATTGGAGGAAGCCAAAAGAAAGGAAAGATTTGAAGATCAAGAGATGGTTAGATAAAAATTATCAGGCAAATAAAATATCAGAGAAACTCTAAAGACTTGGTTATGGATATCAAAAAGAGACAAAAGAAAAGACTATAGTCACTAGCAAGGGAATTTTAAATGTTGTAGCATATGGTCAAAATTAAGGAGAAAGGACCAATGCGTCCAATTGCAGTTTCAATAAGAGAGAGTGTGGTAGAAACCAATCTCAAGAACAATCATCAAGGTTTGACAAATCTAATATTCAATGCTATTATTGTAATAAATATGATCCTTTTCTAAATGAATGTAGGAAGAAACAAGCATAATTTGAGAAACTTGGTGCAAATTAATCAGATGTATCTGATAATAATCTAGGTAGTTTATTCATAACTTGCAATGTGGCAAAATAAATCTTTAATGATGTATGGTTTCTAGATAGTGTCTATATTAACCACATGACTTGAAATAGAGAACTATTTTCTAGTCTGGATGATTTTGTGAAATCTGAAATAAAAATGGGAAATGACATTGTAGTATCTGTAATGGGGAAAGGTGTTATATATGTATTGACTAAAAATGGAGAAAAAAAGGTTCACTCCTGATGTTTATTATATGTCTAGATGAAAACATAATCTAATGAGTGTTGGTCAATTAATTGAAAAAGGGTATAGAGTTATCTTTAATAATGTTGTTTGCACAATCTTGGATAGAAATCCTAGTGACAGGTTGATTGCCAAGGTTATGATAACAAAGAACTAGATGTTTCCCCTTTAGACTAGACATAGCTCTATCATTTGAGGTATGGACACCTTGATTTTGATGGCTTGAGCTTATTGTAGAGGAAGAATATGGTAAAGGGTTTTCTAGCTATCATGCAACCTACAAGTTCTTGTGAAAGTTGTATAATGGTAAAACAACATAGAGAAATATTTCCAATAGGAAGTTCAACTAGAGAAAAAGTACCTTTGGATCTAGTTCATACTAACATTTGTGGTCCAATGCAAACCCCATCCTTAGGAGGAAATCTATATTTTTCAACATTCACTGATGATTTCAGCAAGAAAATTGGACATACTTTGTCAAGGAGAAGTATGGTGCTTTCAATAGGTTTATGTAGTTCGAATGAATGATGGAAAAACAAAGTGGTCTCTTCATTAAGGTACTCGGATTTGATAGAGGTGGTGAATATAGTTCTAATGAATTTTTGGATTTTTGTAGAAATCAGGGGATCAAGAAACAATTTACAACTAGGTACATACCATAGTAGAATGGTGTAGTAGAGAGGAAAAATAGAACCATAATGGAGATGGCAAGAAGTATGCTAAAGGCTAAAGAACTTGTCTAATGATTTTTGGGCTGAAGCAGTAGCATGTGCACTATACATTCTAAATAGAAGTCCCATGAAGAAGTTAAAGACAAAATCCCTTGAAAAAGAAACATGTAGTGGTAAGAAACATTCTATATCTCATTTTAAAATATTTGGATGTTGTTGCATATGTTTTAGTTCCAAATGAAATAAGAAGAAAATTGGATGATAAGAGTGAAAAATGTATTTTCATTGGTTATAGTGAAATTAAAAGCTTAGAGGCTATATAACCCTATTTCAAAGAAAATGATTACTAGCAAGGATGTAATATTTAAGGAGGAAGAAGCATGGAATGGAAATCTTGACAATGTAGTCACAATTGGAGCACCAATTATACCAAATAATGAAGAAGAACAAGAAGGACAAGTTGATCACCCAAATCAAGTAGGGCCAAGAACTCCACCAAGAAATCTTGTGCAAGGTCAATCAACAAGACATGTAGAGCATCCCACTCCAAAAGTAGGCAATGAGACAACTCCTACATTTGCTACATCAAAAGGTAAGAAAATGAGAAGCTTGAAAGAGATATATGAACAAGGTGAAGAATGCTTGGATTTTTGTTGAAATTTGTCTTTATTCTCTTGTGATCTTGTGTGTTTTGAAGAGGTAGTTAAGGAGGAACATTGGGTCAAAGCCATGGATGAAAAAATTGATTCCATTGAAAGAAATCAGACATGGAAGCTTGTTGATTTACCTAAAGGTAAAGACTGCATTGGTGTCAAATGGGTTTATAAAACCAAATTTAATGGAGAAGGTTAAATTTATAAACATAAGGCTAGATTAGTAGCAAAAGGTTTTGCACAACAACTTGGAATTGATTATAATGAAAGATTTCCTCCAGTTGATAGGCTTGATACTACTAGAATAGTTTTAGCAATAGCTAAACAAAATAATTGGAAATTTTTTCAAATGGATGTGAAATCAGCTTTCTTAAATGTTTTTCTAGAAGAAGTGTATGTGAAATAGCCACCAGGATATAAAGTGCATAGACATGAAGATAAGGTCTATAGATTGAATAAGGCGCTCTATGGTCTCAAACAAACACCTAGAGCATGGTATAGTAGGATTGATTCATACATGACAACAAATGGTTTCAACAAAAGTGGTAATGAACCCACTTTATACACAAATATTAATAAAGAAGTTCAGATTTTGATTGTGTGCTTATATGTTGATGATTTGATTTTTACTAGGAATTTGTCTATAGATACTTTTAAATCAGCAAAGATAAAGGAATTTGAAATGAAAGATTTGGGTTTGATGAGATACGTTTTACGCATTGAGGTAGTTCAATCTAATAAAGGAATTTTTATTTATCAATCTAAGTATGTCAATGATGTATTCAGAAAATTCATAATGTTGAATAGTAAATCAACACCAACTCCAGTTGCTATAGGAACAAAACTAAGGAGAGAGGACAAGGGGTGAAATGTTGATCCAACTTTGTTTAAGAGACTTGTTGGAAGTCTCATGTATCTCATAGCTATAAGGTCGGACATCATGAATGGTGTTAGTTTAATCTCAAGATTCATGGAGTCGCCAAAAGCATCACATTGGTAGGTTGGATAAAGGAAATTGAGATATGTTGTACGAACCAAGGGAAATGGAATTTTTTATATTCCACCACTAATGAGTTTGATTTGATTGGCTATACTAATAGTGATTTTGCAGGTAATATTGATGATAGGAAGAGCACTTTGGGATATGTTTTTCATTGTGGTATAGGTTCAATCTCATGAGCATCAAAGAAGCAAGCCATAGTGATGCTCTCACTAGTTGAAGCTAAGTATGTAGCAATCACATCAGCAACCAGCCAAGGAATCTGGATGAGAAGAATATTGAAGGATCTATTGCAAGTACAAGAGGAGGCTACACCAATATTTTGTGACAACAAATCAGCAATTGCACTATCAAAAATCATGTTTTTCACCGAAAGAACAAGTATATTGATATGAGATATCATTTCATCATAGAATTGGTCAAAAATGGAAAAATCTATCTCGAATTTTCGAGATTTGAAGATTAGTTAGCTGATATTTTCACTAAAGAATTGCGTAGAGAAAACTTTAGGTATTTATGAGAAAATTTAGGAATAATAGATGTTGAAATTGTTAGTAGAATAAATCAAGGAGGAATGTTAGATCCAAATTGCATGCGGTCACATTTTGTAATAAAATAGAGACCGCAAGAAATAAAAGGAAATAGTCAGTTCTCTCTAACTGAACTCTACAGTTGGCTTTGTGCTCATATCTCTATCCCCCGTTATGCAAACAGTTACTTCAAACATGTTCCCCATGATTTCCATGATTTGGGCGATATTTGTTCATGCATAGTTGTTAGACAGTTAGTTTTCTGATTTCATATTCTATCCACCGTATCAACTGTTATGATCGGTGGATTATTCCTCCATGTATGGAGAAGACAGATTGTCTTATCTTCTAGTTATGTAGGATGAAATTCTCTATAAATAATAGACAAGTGTAATGAATTTCGATGAGAGTTAATACAAGAAAAATTCTCTTTATTTTTTCTGTGTGTTGTAGCATGTCATTCAATCAAAATTATACTTTTATATTGTAGTAGTAATATGTTTCTGTGTTGTATTTATTTTCCTCTGCTTACAGATTGGTTGCTCTTTGTTTGACAGTGATCGAACTTTATTTATGGAAGGATCAACCTATGTGTTTGCTTTGGTGCCACAATAAGTTTTGTAGATCACCATGAGCTTTCTATTTACTATCAGTGCCTCTTTGGCGAATTAAAGGATTTTACAGATCGCATATGCTATGCAACAGTCTCATCATATTCATTAGTTCCAAATCGGCTCGATTGTTGAAAGGTTTACAAAGTAGGTCGTGTGTTCCTTATTCTTGGCTAGTGAGCATGTCTATCCTTGGTTCGTGGGCTATATAGTATCAACGATTTACTTAGGGTACCAAGGTTGTCATTTTGGTGCACCATTCTCAGTTGGCGCAAATGCCATACTCGGTGCTTTCCAGTGTTAGTTTAAATATTTGTGCCATTAGATTGAAGTGTGTAGGTTTTTCTTTAGCTTCCGACCTTCCTCTTGAAGGCACATGGTGTTTGGCAGTTATTTTTGCCTTGGGTTGGCCTTCATAGTCAGTGGCAAGATGACTACTGGGGATTGTTCTCCTTAAGCTGTGGCCATACACTTTGCAAAGTGTGCATCCTTACATTGATCAGATCGTTTGTGGCACATTATATAGGTCAAAGGTAGTCATTTTTTCCCAAAGTACCCATTCAACTATGTTATTACTGATTAGCATTTTAAGCTTGCTCGAGTGGTGTTGTGAGCTTGTGTGAAGTAGGCTCCAATGGTGCTATTTGTGGGATTTCGCCTTTGTGTTAGGTTCCATGGTATTAGTGGACTTAATGCGTTGGTATTAGTCATTCTGAAGCATGTGTGGAGGCTAATTGAATTTTGGATTAGCTCTCGTGGTTGAGTATGCGGTGGCACGCTACATTTTTTATACCTTTGGGCCCTAATTGGGAGTTTTGCCTTCAAATGACCATTACTTGGGTGTGCGGTTTTAATTTTTGGCAAACGAGGTATCATTGAAAAGGTGGTTCCATGCACTATGTATTGATCAAAGTATTTTCTTGAGCATCTTTTGTAAGCACTTTCTTGTAGACGCATTGAGATGCAGTGTCACATTCATGTTTTTTGGAGGTTTTTGCACACACGTCATATTATTGTACTCGCATTGTATTATAAAGTGGCATGGGGGATTGTATAATGCTTTTATTGTTTACCAATCACAACATTTTCAAGTGAGCATCCCTCCACGACAACAAAAGGATCGTCAGTATTCTTGCCTCAAGCAGGTCTATAGTTTAGTGCACACCCTTTGTTTAGTTGCAAGTACATTTTTTGTCACTTCCAATGTTATATCTTCTCCTTCATTTATTGCTTGGTGACACACAGTTTCAGTGGATTTTTTATGGCTCTCCTTAGTTATCATTTTGGGGGGGTATTCTACTGTTCCTACTAATTCTTCCTTGGTTTTGATTTGAGTGAGTTGAGACACTCTTGCATTCATATTTTATTGAGGGAACCTTCCTCAGTTGATCATAGTTCTTTAGACTATTGAACCTATATTTTCAACATGAATTAGTTGAGCGCTGATGGTGAGATCATTCATGCAACTTCATTGGTTGACTAGTGTCATTGGGTCTCTCATGCAGATTCGTGTGCCATCTATACTCTCAATTGATAGATTTTATTCTAACTGTTTTTATCTAATCATTGTTGGAGTAGTTTTATTTGGAGCACTCATATAGATTTTTACCTTCTTGATCTACATCATCATTTGGGAGATACTTTAGTTACACCATATCATTTGGGAGATACTTTAGATTTTTACCTTATTTTAGCGATTGTCTACATCCTCATGCTTCAGTGATGTTCTACATGTTCTTGTTTTGTGACATTAATTTGGAGGCTTTTTAGTCCTTCATGTTCTCTCTTTTGGAGAGGAGTTTTCTCCCACAAGGTTTTTCTCCTTTTCTCTATCTGTGAGAGAGTTCATTCCATGGTAGTTGTACATGGGTACCTGATATGACGATGTGGCTAGGACCCATAATACATTTCATATTGCATGTTGTACTCCCTAAGTTACACTTCAGCTAGGGTGTTGGAGTAAATAGCGGTTTAGCTATTTAGGTTTATTTAAGTTTCACTTAAGATAACCAATATTTAATACTTATATATGGTTAGGTAAAGTTTAATATTATTTTATTACCTACATTTAGTATTTTGTGTCGGGTGGTTGTACCTACCCTTGTACCTCATTGGTGCTCCTCTCTTGCCTTTTCCTTTCTAGGAAAGGCTCTTGTACATTTGTATTCACCTCTGATCAATACATCTTGTATGTTGGTGAAAACATATATGCTTGGGTTGCTTCTCTTATGTGTGAAGCTTGACTTGCAAATTGGTTTCTTGATTAGGTGGAAACAGTTACTTTAAGAACACCCAAACTTGAGTTCATTACTCAATTATCATTATAAGTTCTCCTCAAAGTGTTATTGACATTTTACAATAAAAGGGATTAATATGAGAAGGCAACCTTGATCGGACCAACTAGATAACTAGAAACTGACAATAGTGACATGACTCTAATTTGATCCTACAACTCTAGGCTAACTAGTCAAACCCTAAAACATTACTTATATCAAGGATCTTGGAAATGGTAGAAAATTAGCCCTCTTCCCATGTATGTGTCCCTCTCCCAGATGATACTTTCCCTCCCTTCTCTCCCTTCTCTGAGAGTGACTAGATCTCCTACATCCACTTAGACATATGAAGGTATTTAGGGATTCTTTTTTACCATACAATGTATCCATATAACCAAGCATTAATTGCTATAATTTATATCATTTATTCGATTAATCCATCAACAAATTTTTCAATAACTTCAAATAACATCACCACATCTTTATTTATGCAACTTGAGGAAAAATCTAAAACATTCATGAAAGAGGGATGTAACATATCCCCCCCTTGTGAATCATTGTGCCTAATAATTAATTATCAACACAATTAATAATAAAATATTACTGCAATTAATATCACATAATGTCATTAGCTATTTGAAATATTAAAAGGATGAGGAAAGTTTTGAAGGATTTCATCATAATCCTCCCAAGTGGCTTTGATTTTTGCATAATGGTCCCACTCGACCTTACAATATGTGATCTTAAAGTTACGTAAGTGAAGCTTATGTACCTTGAGCACCCTAAGTGGCTTGATTGTGACCACTTATAGATCTTGCACTTGCAAGGAGTTCTAGTCAAGATTGTGGTCAACGTGTAATGTGTACTTCTTTATATAAGATACATGAAAAAAATTAAGCAACTAGGTGAGACCTAGAGGTAGATAAATCCTCTAAGCTATTAGCTTGAAAACTTATATAACTTCAAATGGTCCCACATATCTTGGTACCAGTTTAGAAGAATTTAAAAACTTAAACTAAACTATTTTCTGGTTGGACTATTAGGAGTACTTTCTCTCCTACCATAAATTATCTTAAAATTCACTTTGCATCTACAAAGCACTTCTATCGAATGATATATTTTTATAACATTTATTGGATCAGCTTAACCCGCTCTTCCATTTCTGAGAGCATCTCAAGGATGAGGCTTATCCTATCTTCTAGCTTATCCCTTCTCATAGGTGTTTGGCACCTCCTTCCATACAATGCTTCAAATGTTGCCATCTTAATGGTAGACTGATATGAATTGTTATATGCAAATTCCACAAGATGTACGTAATCCTCCCACATATGCTACTGATCCATGCAATCAATTCTCAAAATATCTTCTAATACGTAATTTACCCTTTTCATTTCACCATTTGTCTCGGTTTGATAAGCTAAACTAATGTTCAACTGGGTTCCTAATGCAACAAATAGGATTTTCAAAATCTCAATGTCATACTAGCATCTTTACAAATATAATTTTTTCTTAAACACCATGTAAACAAAAAATTTCTTGAACAAATGTATGGGCTATTATGGGTGCTCCATCCATTAGGTTACCTTGTATGAAGGGAGCTACCCTAGTGAGTCTATCCACTACCACTATTATTGAATTATGTATATTCTTGGACATAGGTAAACCTTGAATAAAATACATGTTGTTGATCTACCATTTCCAAATTGAAATGACATGAGGTTGTAGTAACCTGATTGGGTGTTGGTGTTGTTCCTTCACCTGTGACATTCAAAACAATTTTCCACAAATATTGCGGCATCTTTCTTAATTCCCTTTTAGAAATTAATTTGTTTAGGGTGTCCCAAATACAAAAATAATTGTAGCTCCTTCAAAATCTATTTTTTTAATTTCATAGATTGAGGAACATACATGCCACCTTGATATATGTGTTAACTTTTGTGCCAACTTCGCAGGTTTTGACCACTCAGGATAATGTCTCATGGGATAAGAAAAGTCAAAGGTGGGTGGGATTTTCACTTAACCCATGAATTAAAATTGATCCAACAAAGACTGTGCTTGATAAGGAATTGTCCAAAGCAAAAAAGAAAACCCTTATCCTCCAAAGTAGAACGAAGGCACAAATGATGTCGCGGGATAAGAAAGATAAAGGCCCCATTGCATGATCACTTAATCCATTATGAGTCCCATGTGCTTTAATTCTTCACTTAAGTTCCAGCCCCAATATCCCAGTTGTGCGGGATAAGCAAGTCATATGGATGTGTGAGCGGGTGTTATCCCGCAAGCATCATCATACAATTTCCTGACAATGTGGGATAAGACTAAGAAGAAATGTTATCCCGCAGACCAAAAGGAAACACATCGAAGGAAAAGATTTTCCTTATACTGTGCTTTCCCGTACGGGTAAGGAAAAGGATGTGAGATAAGAAGACAAAGAGGTAACAAGAGGAAGGTTCTTATCTTGCATGGTAACAAAGACCCAAGGTTTTTAGAACATAAAGGAACAAGAATGAAGAAGCAGGAACGATGTGGGATAAGGATGGTCAAGGGTTACCAATTAAAGGATTATCTTGCAAGGGAAAGCAAGGTCTAGTGGTGGCGAGGTAAGAAAGTGAATGGGAACAAAGGTGCATTTCCTTATCCCATGCGTTCTCACAGGGAAAAGGAAATGACCTGTCTGTGGGATAAGAAAACAACAAAGAAAACTGTAGAAGAGGCTTATCACATGGGAATACAAGGAATATATTCAAGGGCCATGAGATAAGGAAAGACAAAGGCGATAAAGTAAACTCTTATCCCGTGAGGGTAATGAGAATGTCCTCATAGTGCGTGGAATAACGAAACAAGGAAAGACCAAGGAAGGCTTATCCTGTGGAGTAAAAATAGACCCACCAAGATGACATAGGATATTAACTCAGAGCAGCTTAGTGGTCAAGTACAGCAAGGGAAGCATGGACCTGGGGTGCCACGTCAGACATGTGCGGCCATTGGATATTCATAAAGGCTCGATCTGATGACCACATTTTAATCACATATTGGGCCTACTGGATTCCTATGTGGATAGATCTCGTACATCCATCTTCGTGCGAATCTTCTAGATCAAGGATGGATGTTTTAATTTGAGGTGGCCATTGAGTTTTAAATTCTCTGCAGTACGGTGGTTGTCGACCTCATTCTCAAGGATTCTTTTTTCTCAGTTGGTGCCTGATTTTGGACCTAATCTTACTAAAGCTACGAGGGATTATTGCCATGACTCCTGAAGTGACCCTGCCTACTGATTTTGGATGCCACTCATGCCTCTTCAATGCATTATTAAGACTTTTGGGTTTGATAGAGATTTATTAGATGCCATCCCATGCAAATTTCTCCTAATTTGTAGGAAATGATTGTCCCTCATATGCCTCTGCAACCAATTTTAGACAAAACCCATGCTCAGTCATTTCCTTTGGGATACTCTTTGGCTCTGTAGGTACCCCTAGACGCATTCAAATGAAAGGTTTTCCTTAATTTGTGAGGTTTTTTTGCTCTTCCAGAGGTAGAGGATGCTCTCTAAGTTAGATGCAGCATGCTATTAGATCATCCTTGATCTGATTTTCTTCTCCCCTCTCTGATTTTTGTAACCTAGCCCAGGTGGGGTTAGGGTTTTTATCTTCAATTCAATCTAAGTTATGCCTCCACTATAAAGGCAATTTTTTGTAATTTTCTTAGGATTTTCTCCTCCTTTTCTCTTACAGTAATCTATGATTTCTAAAACTATAACATCACCTCGTCTCTGCATTAATAAAATTTTCTTTCTTTACCTAGTTTTAGTTTATGCGAATTTGTGTATCTCTTTTACCAGTTTGTGTGAATGCATCTTTTCTTACTTTCTCACCATTTGTGATAGTCTTGACTCCTCTTAGAGTGGAATCTAAGAACATTGTTTGTTCCTTTTCCATTGTTAATAATTCCAATGTTGACTAAGTCTTAGAAAGGTAGAATTAGAAATTTGTGTATCTTTTAGGCAATTTTATTGATGTTCTATGCAATTATAGGTGGGGATAGATCAACTTTTATTCTAGGTGAAAGACTTATTTCCCTTCTTTCATGTAACCCTTCTCTCTCTCCCTTTTCCTTTTCAGACCATAGAATAGTTTTACCAGTGTTGGGTTGGTCCAACACCTGCACTCAAAATGAATAGAAAGTCAACCTAATCTAGAGACTCAACCTCACAACAGTTCAAGGTCCTATACTTGAGAGGTTTTTTCCATGTTTCACAAGGTTGGTGGTCAAGTATGATGACCAAGGGTACAAACTTTTATGACAATAGTTATTGGCATGCCCGGTGGGACAACAATTTTTGGCACACTGGTGGGACAAATTTCAACATACTTGATGAGGATTCAGTGCTTTTTTTGAGAAATTCATCCTTTAGAGGCATTCAATCAAGCACTTTGTGAGGATCATGTGCCACTTACAATGCAACAATACAAACTAGAGCATCTTCTAGATATAATTTCCAATACTCTAAAGTTTCATATTCAAATTCTAGAAGAAGTAGAGGTAGGCTTTTGTTGTCACCTGCAAGGGGAACTCAAGGAGAATTTGGTGTAGGAGAACCTCTTCAACAAGCCAATCATGGATCTGATGATGAATATTAGGATCCTTGAGTCATTGTGAATGTCTTTTTCTTGTGAACATTTCATGTATTCAATAAGGACCCCACCATTGAAACCATTATCACAAATTAGGCAACTTGATAAGCCAATTTGGACAATTTGGTGTATGAGGGGTAGATTGATGTTCATTTTGATGTTTGATACAATTTTAGGGTCTGTAGGTGATGTTTGGTTTATCCAACTTGTGTGGATCCCAAATTGGTGCGAATTGACAACTTTGTCAAAAAGTGCAACTTTTGAAAATGCAACTTTTGTAAGCAAAAGTGTAACTTTTCAACTTTTGGTTGTTGTAAGCCTCTCCACAGCTCCAACCTCTTAAAAATTCTGTTGGAAGCCATTGGGGAAGGATATAAGCCTTGTGTACATGATTCCCAAGGTTAGAGTTACTGTGGATTGAAATTTGAAGGCAATAAAACACTAAAAAATGAGTTTTTCCAAGAAATTCTGAGTTTGTAGAGGTTGTACGTCCTTGTACCGATTGAATTTGACAAAATCACTCATGGAGCAGATGGAGGGTTGAATCACCATTTTTTTTTGCAATGGTATGAGGATTTTATCTTTTGTGAGTAGAGAGAACCCTTCAATTTGTTGATTGTAACCCATAAAGCAAGGGTTTGGCTAGGGTTTTGACCAAAAATGGCCATATCTTGCATTCCTTCCATCTACAAGTTTCTTCCTTTGGTGGAATATAGGATTGGTCAATTTATTCTAGGATTTTCATGGGTTTTTGTAGGGAAGGCTTTGTTGTGAGGAGAATGAGATAAATCTAGGTAGGCATCTTCATGTGTCTACCTTAAACTAAATTAGGACAGTCACCCTAAAATCTTGTAGCGGTGGATTCCAGTTGTGAAACCTTGGAATTACAAATTATTTACCATCCTCCATATTCTCATGAAGTTTTTTTTTCAATTGGGAATATAGAAATGGGTGTTGCTCTGTAAATTATACCTAATCACCCAAATTAGGTCTCTAAGCTTCTAAGGGGATCAAAACCTTAGAATGCAGATCTTGCCAAACCATTTTGGGGATGAATGTAACTCCTAAAAGGGTATCTACAACAATAAACAATTTTTTAGGGTGTGTGAAATATTTTGGAGTTAAGGGCGAAATACCTGCTAAATAGGGCTACTAGCTAGAGGAGTAGGTTTCTAAAGGAAGTATAAGGCATTGAAGGCAAAACCTAAAAATAATGTTTAGAATAGTCCTTAGGAGTCATTTATTGACCAATTCAAAATCCCCCAAGAGCAAGAGTTATGGAGAGGTGTATTGAAGATGTTGAGACCTTTTACTCATCTTGAGTAGGAGCTAGTCCAGAGGATTGTGTGTAGTTCAAACCTTAAGGTGTGGAGTCCTTCTTGGTAGGATCCTTATTGTCATTTGAAGGTTCAAAAACTAAGACCTTTGGATTTTTCCTTAGGTGTGTGAAGGGATCTGCATCAAATGGTATCAGATCTTAGGAGTATACTTTGGACCAGAGAAGAAGACAAGATGTTAGAGGAAGAGGGATCCCAAGATATCCCATCAAGGATGACTAATGGTGAGTTGGTTGTCTTGGTAAATAAGTAGATGGAAAAGAGTAGAGTAGTCAGGGCTAAGAATCAGGCCATGAGAAATTAAATGGACCAGTTGAAGGGAAAAGTGGTTAGGGGAGAGAGAGACTCTAGAGGAGATGAAGAAGGGGATGAAGAGGAGATCCCTAGGCAGAAAAAACTAAAGGATCCTACAGAATAGAGACCACTGATGAGTGTCCTCAATTCCATGGAAAGAGGAATAATGGATGTGAAGTTGGATCTGCTAGTGTTTGCAGGCAATATGGAGCTTGATACAGTGATGGAGTGCATAAACTCCTTGGACAATTTCTTTGAGAGTGAAGACATACTAGAGCACCAAAGGGTGAAGATGGCCCAATCCAAAATGTGATGGGTTGCACTGACTTGGTGGACTTTCATCCAAGATGAGAGGGTGAAAGAGGAAAAGAGAAAAGTGGCTACTTGGAAGAAGATGATGGCTTTTGTGAAGGAAGCCTATGTCCCAATGGACTATAATGTCCAATTGCATAAGAGAAGATAGAACTTGAAGTAGAAGGAGATGCAAGTGAGCTCCCACATAGAGGAGTTCATGAAGTTGTGTGTGAAGGCCAAGGTAAGGGAGAGTGAAGATGAGAAGGTCATGAGATATCGCAATGGACTAAGATTTTCCATCCAAGAAGATTTGAACCTCCACACCCCAGAGAAAATCCAAAAATGCTTTTAGTTGGCACTTAAGGTGAAGGAGAATCTAAAGAGAAGGTAGGAACAAAATATCAAAGGAAAAGGGAGACAAAAGAGAGGAGAAAGAGGCCCTTTCAAAGGTAGAGGAAATAGTTTTGGATACCAAGGTGATTCTAGCCAAGAAGGTACCAGAGGAGAGAGCAATTATAACCAAGGAGGAGGATACAATCAAAGAGGAAACTTTGGGGGTAGATGACCATCCTCTAGAGGAAGATCTGAAGGAAAAGTACCTCCTAGATGCTACAACCTCAACCAAGAAGGGCACATGGATAAAAGGTATCCAGAGAAGGCTACAAGCTCAATGTGAGAAAGGAGGAGCAATTTGGTGCAGGAATCTGATTGCCAAAGTGTGGCAAGTGTAAACATTTATCAAAGTGTTAATTCTCCTAATAGCTATGGCTACCCTGAAAGAGGAGAGGCTCTGATGATGAGGAGAGAAGTAACCACCATGAAGGTACCTGACAAGGAGCCCCCACAAAGAAAGTCTCTTTTCAAAAATATCTGCAAGGCAGGAGGAAAACTATGCAAGGTCTTGATAGACTCTGGGTCTACTGAAAATATTGTGTGACTTGAAATGGTAGAGAAGCTTAAGTTGATAAGGTTTCCACATCCTTACCCCTACAAGGTCTCGTGAATCACCCAAGGTCAGCAAGCAGTGGTAGAAGAGAAGGCTTGGGTAGGGTTTCAGATTGGATCATACAAGGATAGATTTCTATTTGATATAGCCAAGATGGATGCATGTCATCTCTTGTTTGGGAGACCCTGGCAATTTGATTTGAAGGCTTATCATGATGGGGTTAGAAACACCTACTCAATCACTAAAGATGGTAAGGTGATATAACTTTTACCCCTGATGAAGAATGAGATAGAACAAAAGGAAAAGGATGCCAAAGTGTTGTTGGTAGAGGAAAAGAAGTTCATGAAGGAGATTGCAGAGAAGGATGTAATTTTCTATGCACTCATTCCCAAGTCCAAGATGACAAAGAAGGAGTAGTTTACAAAGAGGAAAGAAGAAGGACAGAGGCACATAGACCCTACAGTCAAAGAGTTACTAGAAAAGTACAAAGGCATCATCTCAGATGGTATGCCAAGATCCCTACCACCAGTGACAGACATAAGTCACTGCATATATCTGATCCTTGGATCTACCCTACCAAATAAAGAAGCATACAAGCTTACTCAAGACCAGAATGCAGAGATGGAAAGACAAATTGAGGATTTTCTAGAATCAAGGCTAATTGGCAAAAGTCTACGCCCATGTGTAGTAACTGTTGTTCTTGCACCCAAAAAAGAAGGCACTTGGAGGCTATGCATAGATGCAAGGGCCATCAATAAGATAACTATAAGGTACTTGGTTCAATCTGCGCTGTAGATCTTCATGTCAACTTTTTATTGCCTTAGATTCATTAACAAACTTCATGCATGACATACAAATCATTTAATCAGTTCCATCTCATCAGCTTCCTTCATTAAATAACGCATGCAAACATTTAATGCATTATGTTATAGCTCAGTTACAACTCGGTAACAACTCAGTAAATAATAAACTTCACTCGGTAGACATTTTGTCTTCATTAACCAATAGCGATAACCTTAGGGTTTACCGACTAGGTTCTTTGCTTGATAACATAGTATAGTATTAACCTTACAATTTACAACATATGTATGATGTCAAAACAATCTAAACATCATGATCTCATCATTTTCTGACTCAGTAATAGTTGCCCATTGAATACCTTATTCATCCCCTTATTCATCATATTCTTTCCTCTCTCTTTTACCGACATCGTTATATTCTTCAAATCATACTTCTCAAGATATGGCAACATCATACTGGGTTAGAAAATCAATTTCTTGACATCAATGACAAAATAATAATATCAAGACAGTAAAACATCCTTAATCAGTTATATCCATAATCATCAACAACCTTCTCAATATCCTTATGAAATGACAACAATCTTTCATTGTCTATTATAATGCAATATTGCCAACAATCTCCCCCTTTGGCGTTGATGGAAAAACCAATTGATTTGATATTAAAAGGTTCGGATTGCTATGATTCTAAAATGCTGAAATGCTCTCCCCTATACATTAGACTTCTCCTATTTTCTTTAGTCTTCTTTCCAATCTGTAGTGTTCTCAGTTTTGTTTTAGTCTTCTCCCCCAATATTAGTCTTCTCCCCCTTTGACAACAATGCCAAAAAGTAAAGAAATAAAACATAATTTTTGTTTGTATGAAGTGATTTCCTGCTATTGTGTATCAATTCAGTTTCGGTCAGAGCATTTTGTCTTCAATTCTTGTTCCCTATATTATTTCCTATAATAATTCTTGTACACCTTTAGAAAACATCCTAAACTGTATAAATCAGCATCAACTCCCAAAAGCTATTCGATAGAGTCATTGGATTGATGCTTTCACCGAACTTGGTCAGTGAGTAGAAGATAGGGGTAGGACCCCTAACTTACTTCTGAGATATTCAAAAGTGTCCCTTGGTAGTGGCTTGGTGAAGATATCTGCTATTTGTTCCTTTGTGCTAACATACTCCAACACCACTTTCTTATCTTGAGCTTCTTCTCTAAGATAATGATATTTGATAGAGATGTGCTTTGTCTTAGAGTGCATAATAGGATTCTTTGAAATAATAATGGCACTAGTATTGTCACAGAATATAGTTACTGGCTCGGTAACTTTCTCATTTATACCTTCCAACTGATAGTTTTGATACTTAATATAAGTACAGATCCAATAGCCAACAAGATGAGGGGGGGGGGGTGAATCATACAAACTTAATCATCCATCAAAACATTAGATTCAACCTCGGTAACATATATATCAGTCATATAACCAAAAACTATCAAACATGCATTCTTAAAAGAATAGGATCAATATAAACCTCATAACACTAGATTTAACATGGAAACCCAAATATGGAAAAACCACTGTGGGATTTCAGACCCACTAAGAAATATACTCTTCTAGAGTATGCTCAGTTAAAAGAAAATCCTATTAAAGATTACAAACACATTGCTAGATGTGACCCGGTTAAGGGATTTCCCTTAGATCTATTAGGATCTTCACTTTGTTAGAAGTGACCTTGTCAAAGGATTTCAAACACTCAATCAGAATGTCACCTTGCTAGAGGATTTTACAAATAAGGCTGTTAAGTCCACTCGGTTAAGAGATTTTTTGCTACTTCTCAAAATAACAGTAATAAAGATATGTCTGCAACTTCACATCTAAAAATGCTAAAGCAGATTCCTATTTGTTCAATACAATCTAGACATAGAACTAATCTTGTCTATCTGCTAGGCTCTACACCCTATTATCAAAATAGGTCTTCAAGCTTCTGTGCTCGATAATCACTAAGTAGCATCCCTATGCATACACTTTCCCACATACATTGTTTATCAACAGTTTCCTATTTGTAAACAATAGGTAACCACTTAATCTAATTGATCACATTTCCCATGATCAATCATAGCCATCAGATCTTCAATCTTGTCCAGGTTCAATGCATCTTTTGAGCTGAAAACATTTTACCCCACCTTGGAACTTGCATTTTCACCTTGGAACTTGTGTTAGGGTAATGCGGTTCAATCTGAGCTATAGATCTTCCTACCGATCTTTCTTTGCCATAGATTCTTTAACACTCTTCATACACGGCTTACCAATCATTGATCCATTCCAGTTCATCAGTTTCTTTCATTAAATATCACATGTAAACATTTAATGCTTTCTGTTATAGCTCGGTTAAAACTCGGTGAATACTAAACTTCACTCGGTAGACATTCCGCCTTCATTAACCAATAGAGATAAACTTAGGGTTTATCGACTAGGTTCCTTAGGGTTTACCGACTAGGTTCTTTGCCTGATAACATAGTATAGTATTAACCTTTACATTTTACAACATATGTATGATGTTAAAACAATCTAAAAGATGATGTTCTCATCATTGTCTAACTCGGTAGTAGTTGCCCATTGAATAACTTATCCCCTTATTCATCATATTCTTTCCTGTGTCTTTTACCGACTTCTTTATAATCTTCATATCATACTTCTCAAGATATGGCAACATCATATTGAATTAGAAAATCAATTTCTTGACATCAATGACAAAATAATAATATCAAGATAATAAAAAATCTTTAATCAGTTATGTCCATAATCATCGACAACCTCCTCAATATTCTTATTGAAATGCCAACAATCTTTCATTGTCTGTTATAATGCAATATTGCCAACAATCTCCCCCTTTGGCACTGATGGCAAAACCTATTGATTTGACCTTTAAAAGATTCAGATTGCTGTGATTCTAAAATGCTGAAATGCTCTCCCCCATACATTAGACTTCTCTCAGTCTTTATTTCAATCTGTAGTCTTCACTCAGTCTTCTCCCATATATTAGTCTTCTCCCCCTTTGATAGGATTTCTCCCCCTTTGATAGGTCTTCTCCCCCTTTGACAACAATGCCAAAAAGAAAAGAACTAAAACATAATTTGTTTCTATAAGAAGTTATTTCCTGCTATTGTATATCAACTGAGTCTTGGTCAGAGCATTTGTCTTCAATTCCTGTTTCCTGTATCATTCTCTGTAATATTCTAGTATTAATTCCAGTACACTTTTAGAAAACATTCTAAAGTGTATAGCTCCAGCATCAACTCCCCAAAAGATATTCAATAGATTCATCGGATTGATGATTTCACCGAACTTGGTCAGTGAATAGAAGATAGGGGTAGGACCCCTAACTTACTTCTGAGATATTCAAAAGTGTCCTTTGGTAGTGGCTTGGTGAAGATATCTGCTATTTGCTCCTTTGTGCTAACATATTCCAGCACCACTTTCTTCTCTTGACCTTCTTCTCTAAGATAATGATATTTGATAGAGATATGCTTTGTCTTAGAGTACATAACAAGATTCTTTGAAATATTAATGGCACTAGTATTGTCATAGAATTTAGTTACTGGCTCGGTAACTTTCTCATTTATACCTTCCAACAGTTGTTTGATCCATGCAATGTTGGTACAATTCAGTGTTGCAGCAACATATTCAGCTTCTGTTGTTGACTGAGAAACACATCCTTGTTTCTTGCTAAGCCAACTCACTAGTCTTTCTCCTAAAAAGAAATATCCTCCACTTGTGCTTTTCCTGTCATCAATGTTGCCTGCCCAATTAGCATCAATATAAACTTTTAAATCAAACTCATTTCCTTTCTGATACACTAAGCCATAATCTTTAGTGCCTTTTAAGTATCTGAAAATTCTTTTGATTGCCATCATGTGTGTTTCCTTAGGATCTACAGAAAACCTTGCAACAATACCTAGTGCATGTGCTATGTCTGGTCTGGTGTGAACAACATATTGCAACTTTCCAATCATAGATCGGTAAAGTGTCTCATCAACAGATGTAGATTCATCATTCTTTGATAATTTACAGTTCGTAGTCATAGGAGTACTTACTGGTTTTGAATCCTCCATTCCAAATTTCTTCAAGATTTCCTTTATGGACTTGGATTGAATAATGAAAATCTCATTTTTCATTTGCAGTATGTGTAAACCTATAAAATACTTTATCTCACCGATTAATGACATCTCAAATTCTTTGCTCATTTCATTTCCAAAGTTCTTGCATAAAGAGTCATTTCCACAAAATATAATATCATCAACAAATATGACTGAGATCAGTATTCCATTTTCATCATTCTTCATGTACATGTTGTTGTTCTCACTTGTCCTTATAGAACCAATTTTAATCAAATAAGTGTGCAATCTTTCATACCATTCTCTTGGTGCTTGTTTCAAACCATATAAAGCTTCGTTCAACTTACATACCTGATCTTTATTATTGTCTTCAACAAATCCTTCAAGTTGTTCAATGAAAACTTCTTCTTCTAATATTCCATTCAGAAATCCAGATTTGACATCCATTTGATATACCTTGAAGTTCTTGAAAGCAGCATATGCCAACAATGTTTTTACTCCTTCAAGTCTAGCAACAGGTGCAAAAGTCTCACCATAATCAATTCCTTCTTCTTGGGCATAACCTTTGCAAACTAGTCTTGCTTTGTTCCCAATGACCTCCCCTTTTTCATTTAGCTTGTTTTTGAAGATCCACTTTGTACTGATTACATTTTTGTCCTTCGGTCTTGGGACCAGTGTCCATGTGTCATTCTTCTTGATTTGATCAATCTCTTCTATCATAGCATTTATCCAATCTTCACTGTTAAATGCCTCTTTCACTATTCTTGGTTCAAATTCAGATATCTGACTTGGTGCATGGTGTCTTCTGACATACTTGGCTAATACACACTCGGTAGGCTCTGTATGATCTTCTTCATCACTTGGTAACTAGATATTTTCTTCATTTTCTTTAACAGTTTTCTTGGTAGGACTTCTTGGTTGAACATAGACAAATCCTTCATAATCTTCTGGTTCTTTGGAGTTTCCTTCATCATTTCTTTCTACAAATTCATCAATTTTCACATTTGCACTTTCTACTATTTTGTTAGATGATTTGATCAGATATTTAAATGCTTTGCTTCTAGAAGAGTAACCTAGAAACATTCCTTCTTCACTTTTATGATCAAACTTGCCATTTCTATCATCTTTATGAGCATAGCATCTACTCCCAAAGATTTTGAAATAACTTACATTAGGTTTCTTGCCATACCAGATTTCATAAGGTGTCTTCAAAGTACCTTTATTCAATTGAACTTTGTTCAAGGTGTAAACAGCTGTGCTTATTGCTTCTCTCAAAATGTTTGTGGAACTTTCTTTTCAATCATCAGTCTTCTAGCACAATCCACAATAGATCTGTTTCTTCTTTCAGCTATTCCATTCTGATGTGGAGTTCTCGGTGCAGAAACTTGTCTTTTAATACCATGATCATTGTAGAATAAGTTGAATTCATTAGATGTAAACTCTCCTCCTCTATCTGACCTGAGACATTTCAGTTATCTTCCTGTTTCATTTTCAACTCTTGCCTTGTACCATTTAAACATTTGACAAGCTTCTGATTTTCCTTTTAAAAACATTATTGACATCATCTTTGAGTAATCATCCACAAATAATATGAAATATTTCTCACCATAATAACTTTGAACTTTCATAGGACCACAAAGATCAATGTGCACTAGATCTAAAATTCCCTTAGAAGTGTAGGACTTACTTGTACAGCTTGATCTTGTCATCTTACCCATCTGGCATCCTCGGCACATACCATTCTCAGGTTTTTCAAGACTCGGTAGACCTCTTACTCGGTGCTTCTTACTTATCTTGATCAGGTTATCAAAATTAACATAACAAAACCTTTTATGCCATAACCATGTATCATCAATCTTTGCATACAAACACTTATTGTGAGGTTAATCAAGGTGAAATGTATTACCTTTTGTTTGTGTCCCGGTAGCAGCTAACTTTCCATTCTTGTCATGAACTTTGACAATTCCTTTATGAAATTCTATTCAGTAACCTATGCTGTTTAGTTATGCTACACTCAACAAATTATATTTCAAACCTTCAACCCAATAAACATCATTGCATCTTGCATTATCAACAAGTGTTATAGATCCTTTAGCTCTTACTGGACATGGTGCATCATTACCAAATCTAACATAGCCTCCATCATAATCTTCTAACATAACAAACTTGTGTTTATCTCCTATCATATGATGTGAGCATCCACTATCTATAATCCAAGAATCATTAGTGTTTATGTGAGATATTAGGGTTTTTTCTTCGTACCTTTCTTCATCTGATCCATCCTTGATAGCCACATAAACAACTTCCTCTGTATCAGTCTCATTTGATTTATCATCGTTAGATTCCTCATCAGCTATTAAGCATGTCTTTCTATCTCTTCTTCTGAAGTCTCGGTGTCCTTTGTAATGGTTATCTTTCTATCTGTCATCTTGGTAATCTCTCTTTTCAGTAAAATCTTTGTCAGGATAGTTAGAAGCCATATGTCCAATCTTATCACAATTGAAACATTTCAAACGTTGTTTTTCTTTATACTTACCTTTGCCTCTCGGTAACCTTTTGGCCAATAGTGCTTCAAACTCTTCTTGTTTTCTGATTTCTTCATATAGTTTGTGTACTTCTTCCATATTCTTCTGAAATCTTTCACTTGCTCCACTGTGATCTCCTTTAGAGTACTTATACTTTCTTTCATTGTAATCATTAGATTCATTAAGATGAAAAGAACTAAATGCAAATTCAACTTTATTTACCGATGATCCACTGTTATCAAAATTACTTAACTCAAATGCATGTAGCTTACCAATAGTAGCATCTAAAGAAACTGGCATATTGGGTACAGACCTCAATTCATTGATTGGAGAGACTCGGATTGCATAGGCAGGTAGAAGGGTTCTTAACAATTTATTTGTTACATCATTTTCTTCAATAGTTCCTCCTGCTCCTTGGATTTGATTTACAATCTCTTTTAGTCTTGTACTATACTGAGTTATGTTCTCACCTTCATTCATCCTCATAGATTCAAGTTATCCTCTTAAACTATCCACTTTTTCTCTTTGAACATGTTCATCTCCACCATATACTGATATGAGCTTAGTCCACATTGCCTTTGCATCATTGCAGCCTTTTAGATCATTAAACTCTGAGTCGATCATTGCAGATGTTATTTCAATCATTGCTTGAATATGTTCTTGCTTTGCCTTAATCTCTTCCATTGTCAATGGATAGGTGCTCGGTGTGACAAAATCATTCTCCAGATAGTAGACAACATATTCTCCAATTTCTGATAGATGTAGCTTCATACTTTTCTGCCATGTAGAGAAACTTGACTTATTCAGCTTCGGTGCATCCCTCTTATACATCTTTGGATCTTTAACTCAAGAGCCTTTAAACTTTCCTTTCGGAGTCCAGGCTCTGATACCAATTGATAGTTCTAATACTTAATATAAGTGCAGATCCAATAGCCAACAAGATGAGAGGGGGGGGTGAATCATACAAACTTAATCATCCATCAAAACATCAGATTCAACCTCGGTAACATATTTACAGTCATATAACCAGAAACTATCAAACATGCAAGCTTAAAAGCATAGGAACAATATAAACCTCATAACATCATATTTAACATGGAAACCCAAATAGGGAAAAACCACTGTGGGATTTCAGACCCACTAAGAAATATACTCTTCTAGAGTATGCTCGGTTAAAAGAAAATCCTGTTAAAGATTACAAACACATTGCTAGATGTGACCTGGTTAAGGGATTTCCCTCAGATCTATTAGGATCTTCACTTTGTTAGAAGTGACCTTGTCAAACGATTTCAAACACTCAATCAGAATGTCACCTTGCTAGAGGATTTTACAAATAAGACTGTTAAGTCCACTCGGTTAAGAGATTTTTTGCTACTTCTCAAAATAACAGTAATAAAGATATGTTTGCAACTTCACATCTAAAAATGCTAAAGCAAATTCCTATTTGTTCAATACAATCTAGACATAGAACTAATCTTGTCTATCTACTGGGCTCTACACTCTGTTATCAAAACAAGTCTTCAAGATTCTTTGCTCGGTAATCACTAAGTAGCATCCCTATGCATACACTTGCCTGCATACATTGTTTATTAATAGTTTCCTATTTATAAAAAATTAGGTAACCATTTAATCTAATTGATCACATTTCCAATGATCAATCATAGCCATCAGATCTTCAATCTTGTCCAGGTTCAATGCATCTTTTAATCTGAAAACATTTTACCCCATCTTGGAGCTTGCATTTTCACCTTGGAACTTGTGTTAGGGTAATGCGGTTCAATCTGAGTTGTAGATCTTCATGTCGATCTTTCTTTGCCATAGATTCTTTAACACTCTTCATACACAGCTTACCAATCATTGATCCATTCCAGCTCATCATCTTCTCTCATTAAATACCACATGTAAACATTTAATGCATTTTATTATAGCTTGGTTACAACTCGGTGAATACTAAACTTCACTCGGTAGACGTTCCACCTTCATTAACCGATAGCGATAACCTTAGGGTTTACCGACTAGGTTCTTTGCCTGATAACATAGTATAGTATTAACCTTTACATTTAACAACATATGTATGATGTTAAAACAATCTAAAACATCATGATCTCATCATTGTCTAACTCAGTAGTAGTTGCCCATTGAATAACTTATCCCCTTATTCATCATATTCTTTCTTGTGTCTTTTATCAACTTCTTTATAATCTTCATATCATACTTCTCAAGATATGGCAACATCATATTGAATTAGAAAATCAATTTCTTGACATCAATGACAAAATAATAATATCAAGATAATAAAACATCTTTAATCAATTATGTCCATAATCATCAACAACCTTCTCAATATCCTTATTGAAATGCCAACAATCTTTCATTGTCTATTATAATGCAATATTACCAATGCCAACAATTGGTTGATCCATGCAATGTTGGTACAATTCAATGCTGCAGCAACGTATTCAGCTTCTGCTGTTGACTATGAAACACATCCTTGTTTCTTGCTAAGCCAACTCACTAGTCTTTCTCCTAAAAAGAAAGCTCCTCCACTTGTGTCTTTTCTGTCATCAATGTTGCCTGCCCAATCAGCATCAGTATAAAATTTTAAATCAAAATCATTTCCTTTTTGATATACTAAGCCGTAATCCTCAATGCCTTTCAAGTATCTAAAGATTCTTTTCATTGCTGTCATGTGTGTTTCCTTAGGATCTGCAGATAATCTTGCAGCTATACCCACTGCATGTGCTATGTCTGGTGTGCTGTGAACAACATATTGAAGTTTTCCAATCATGGATCGGTAAAGTGTCTCATCAATAGATGCAGATTCATCATTCTTTGATAATTTACCGTTGGTTGTCATAGGAGTACTTACTAGTTTTGAATCATCCATTCCAAATTTCTTCAAGATTTCCTTTATGTACTTGGATTGAGTAATGAAAATCTCATTTTTCATTTGCAGTATCTATAAACCTATAAAATACTTTATCTCACTGATTAATGACATCTCAAATTCTTTGCTCATTTCATTTACAAAGTTCTTGCATAAAGAGTCATTTCCATAAAATATAATATCATCAACAAATTTGGCTGAGATCTGTATTCCGTTTTCATCATTCTTCATGTACATATTGTTGTTCTCACTTTTCCTTATAAAACCAATCTTAATCAAATAAGAGTGCAATCTTTCATACCATGCTCTAGGTGCTTGTTTCAAACCATATAAAGCTTTGTTCAATTTACATACCTAATCTTTATTCTTGTCTTCAACAAATCCTTCAGGTTGTTCAATAAAAACTTCTTCTTCTAATATTCCATTCAAAAATGTAGATTTGACATCCATTTGATATACCTTGAAATTTTTGAAAGCAACATATGCCAACAATGTTCTTACTCCTTCAAGTCTAGCAACAGGTGCAAAAGTTTCACCATAATCAATTCCTTCTTCTTGAGCATAACCTTTGCAAACTAGTCTTGCTTTGTTTTGAATGACCTCTCCTTTTTCATTTAGCTTGTTTTTGAAAATCCTCTTTGTACCGATTACTTTTTTTTCCTTTGGTCTTGGGATTAGTGTCCATGTGTCATTCTTCTTGATTTGATCAATCTCTTCTATCATAGCATTTATCCAATCTTCACTGTTAAATACCTCTTTCACTATTCTCGGTTGAAATTCAAATATCAAACATGTGTTATGTCTCAATTTGTTCCTTGTCATCACTGGATCATCCTTATCTCCTATAATTTGACTTGGTGCATGATGTCTTCTGACATACTTGGCTAATATAGGCTCAATAGGCTCTATATGATCTTCTTCATCACTCGGTAATTGGATATTCTCTTCATTTTCTTCAAAAGTCTTCTCGGTAAGACTTCTCGGTTGAACATAGACAAATTCATCATAGTCTTTTGGTTCCCTAGAATTTCTTTCATCATTTGTTCCTGCAAATTCATCAATTTTCACATTTGCACTTTCTACTATTTTGTTAGATGATTTGATTAGACATTTAAATGCTTTGCTTTTAGAAGAATAACCTAGAAATGTTCTTTCTTCACTCTTCTGATCAAACTAGCCATTTCTATCATCTTTGTGAACATAGCATCTACTTCCAAAGATTTTAAAGTAACTTACTTTAGGTTTGTTATCATACCAGATTTCATATGGTGTTTTCAAAGTACCTTTCTTCAATTGTACTCGGTTCAATGTGTAAATTGCTGTGCTGATTGCTTCTCTCCAAAATGTTTGTGGTACATTCTTTTCAATCATCAGTGATCTAGCACAATCCATAATAGATCTGTTTCTTCTCTCGGCTATTAGATTCTACTATGGACTTCTCGATGCAGAGAATTGTCTTTTAATACCATGATCATTGCAAAATAAGTTGAACTCATCATATGTGAACTCTCCTCCTCTATCTGATCTAAGACATTTCAGTTGTTTTCCTATTTCATTTTCAATTCTTGCCTTGTACCATTTAAACATTTGAAAAGCTTCTGATTTTTCTTTTAAAAACATTACTGACATCATCCTTGAATAGTCATCCACAAATAATATGAAATATTTATCACCATAATAACTTTGAACTTTCATAGGACCACAAAGATCAGTGTGCACTAGATCTAAAATTCCCTTAGAAGTGTAAGACTTACTTATAAAGCTTGGTCTTGTCATCTTACCCATCTAGCATCCTCAGCACATAGCATTCTCAGGTTTTTCAAGACTCAGTAGACCTCTTACTCAATGCTTCTTACATATTTTGATCAGATTATCAAAATTTACATGACAAAACCTTTTATTCCATAATCAGGTATTATCTATCTTTGCATGCAAACACTTGGTACAAGTTGATTCAAGGTGAAATGTGTTCCCTTTGTTTGTGTCCTGGTAGCAGCTAACTTTCCATTCTTGTCATGAACTTTGACAATTCCTTTATGAAATTCTATTTGGTAACCTATGTTGTTTAGCTGTGCTACACTCAACAAATTATATTTCAAACCTTCAACCCAATAAACATCATTGCATCTTCCATTGTCAAGAAGTGCTATAGATTCTTTACCTTTCACCGGACATGGTGCATCATTACCAAATTTGACATAGCCTCCATCATAATCTTCTAGTATAACAAACTTGTGTTTATCTCCTCTCATATGATGTGAGCATCCACTATCTATAATCCAAGAATCATTAGTGTTTATGTGAGATATTAGGGCTTTTTCTTCATACCTTTCTTCATCTGATCCATCTTTGATAGCCACATAAACTACTTCCTCTGTATCAATCTCATCTAATTTATCATCATTGGATTCCTCATCAACTATTAAACATGTCTTTCTATCTCTTCTTCTGAAGTCTCGGTGTCCTCTGTAATGATTATCTTTCTATCTGTCATCTCGGTAATCTCTCTTTTCAGTAGAATCTTTGTCAGGATAGTTAGAAGCCATATGTCCTATCTTATCACAATTGAAACATTTTAAAGGTATCTTTCCTTTATACTTACCTTTGCCTCTCGGTAACCTTTTGGCTAAAAGTGCTTCAAACTCTTCTTGTTTTCTGATTTCCTCATACAGTTTCTGTACTACCTCCATCTTCTTACGAAATCTTTCGCTTGCTCCACTGTGATCTCCTTCAGAGTACTTACACTTTCTTTCATTGAAATCATTAGATTCCTCAAGATGAAAAGAACTAAATGCAAATTCAACTTTATTTACCGAAGATCCATTGTTATCAAAGTTACTTAATTAAAATGCATGTAGCTTACCAATAGTAGCATCTAAAGAAACTGGCATATTAGGTACAAACCTCAATTCATTGATTGCAGAGACTCAGATTGCATAAGCTAGTAGAAGGGTTCTTAACAATACATGTTATATCCTTTTCTTCAATAGTTCCACCTGCTCCTTTGATTTGATTGACAATCTCCTTTAATCTTGTACTGTACTGAGTTATGTTCTCATCTTCATTCATCCTCATAGATTCAAGTTGTCCTCTTAGACTATCTACTTTTGCTCTTTGAACATGTTCATCTCCTCCATATATTGATATGAGCTTATCCCACATTGCCTTTGCATCATTGCAACCTTCTAGATCATTAAACTTTGAGTTGGTCAATGCAAATGTTATTTCAATCATTGCTTGAATATGTTCTTTCTTTGCCTTTATCTCTTCCATAGTCAATGGATAGGTGCTCGGTGTGACAAAATCATTCTCCAGATAGTATGCAGCATATTCTCCAACTCCTGATAGATGTAGCTTCATCCTTTTCTACCATGTAGAGAAACTTGACTTGTTCAGCTTCGGTGCATCCCTCTTATACATCTTTGGATCTTTAACTCAAGTTCCTTTAAACTTTTCTTCCAGAAACCAAAGCTCTGATACCAATTGATAGTTCTGATACTTAATATAAGTATAGATCCAATAGCCAACAAGATGAGAGCGGGGGGAGTGAATCATACAAACTTAATCTTCCATAAAAACATCAGATTCAACCTCGGTAACATATATTTCAGTAATATAACCAAAATTGTTAAACATGCAAATTGAAAAGCATAGAAACATCATAAACCTCATAACATTAGATTTAACATGGAAACCCAAATAGGGAAAAACCACTATGGGATTTCAAACCCACTAAGAAATATACTCTTCTAGAGTATGCTCGGTTAAAAGCAAATCCAATTAAAGATTACAAACACATTGCTATATGTGACCCAGTTAAGGGATTTCCCTCAGATCTGTTAGGATCTTCACCTTGTTAGAAGTGACCTTGTTAAAGAATTTCAAACACTCAATTAGAATGTCACCTTGCTAGAGGGTTTTACAAATAAGACTATTAAGTCCACTCCGTTAAGAGATTTTCTATCACTTTTACAAAATAACAGTAATAAAATCTATCTGTAACTTCACATCTAAAATGCTAAAGCGGATTCTTATTTGTTCAATACAATCTAGACATAGAACTAATCTTGTCCATCTGTTGGGCTTCTATACTCTGTTATTCAAACAGGTCTTCAAGCTTCTATGCTCAGTAATCACTATGTAGCATCCTTGTGCATACACTTGCCCGCATACATTGTTTATCAATAGTTTCCTATTTATAAACAATTAGCTAACCGCTTAATCTCCTTGATCACATTTCCCATGATCAATCATAGCCATCAAATTTTCTATCTTGTCCAGGTTCAATGCATCTTTTGATCTAAAAATGTTTTACCCCACCTAGGAACTTGCATATATTTCTTGGAACTTGTGCCAAGGTATTGCGGTTCAATCTGTGTTGTAGATCCTCATGCCGACTTTCTATTGCCTTAGATTCATTAACAAACTTCATGCATGGCATACCAATCATTTAATTAGTTCCATCTCATCAGCTTCCTTCATTAAATAATGCATGCAAATATTTAATGCATTCGGTTATAGCTCGGTTACAACTTGGTAACAACTTGGTAAATACTAAACTTCACTCAGTAGACATTCCGCCTTCATTAACTGATAGCAATAACCTTAGGGTTTACCGACTAGGTTCTTTGCTTGATAACATAGTATAGTATTAACCTTACAATTTACAAAATATGTATGATGTCAAAACAATCTAAACATCATGATCTCATCACTGTCTGACTCGGTAATAGTTGCCCATTGAATACCTTATTCATCCCCTTATTCATCATATTTTTTCCTGTGTCTTTTATCGACATCGTTATATTCTTCAAATCATACTTCTCAAGATATGGCAACATCATACTGAATTAGAAAATCAATTTCTTGACATCAATGACAAAATAATAATATCAAGACAGTAAAACATCCTTAATCAGTTATACCCATAATCATCAACAACCTTCTCAATATCCTTATGAAATGCCAACAATCTTTCATTGTCTGTTATAATGCAATATTGCCAACATCTATGGCTTAGTAAATTTTTATAGGAAGTTTATAAGGGGATTTAGTGATATTTGTGCACCAATGTTTGACACCATAAAGGGAGGACAAAAGTGTAGGTTTTGTTCGACCAAGGAGGCAGATGACTCATTCAAAACTTTGAAGAATAAATTTACAGAACAACCAGTCCTTTCCCTACCAGACTTGAACAAGATATTTCAAGTAGAATGTGATGCAAGCCATGTGGCTATTAGGGCAATACTCAGTTAGGAAGGAAGGCCAATTGACTTTTTTAGTGAAAAACTCAATGATGCCAAGAGGAGATACTCATCCTATGATTTGGAGATGTATGATTTGGTTCAGTCATTGAAGAAGTGGAGGCACTATTTATTGCCTAAAGAGTTTATAGTTTTCACTAATAATTAGGCACTCAGTTTCATAAGCAATCAAGAGAAGCTAAACCACAGACACATGTAGTGGTTAGAGATGCTACAAGCCTTCACCTTCAACCTCAAGCACAAAAAGGGGGTCAAGAACAAAGTTGCAGATGCCTTGAGTAGGAGGGTCTTAACCATCAACCAAATTAAGATGGAGAGTGTTGGCATTAACTCCTTGAAGAACATGTATCATGTTGATGAAGGTTTTAGAGAGATCTACAAGGTATGTGAGTCTTTTGTTGAGAGGTACCATGTTGAATTTTCTGAGTTTTTGATCCAAGAGGGATTTCTATTCAAGGGTGGACAATTATGTATACCTAAGTGTTCAATGAGACTGAATATCATTAGGGAGAAGCATTATGGAGCAATGGTAGGTCATTTTTGTCTTGACAAGACCCTTGATCTTGTAAAAAGATATTACTACTAGCCTAAGTTGGAGGCAAATGTTAGGAGGTTTGTAGAAACATGTGTGATTTGTCAGAAAGAAAAAGGGAAACCCACCAATGCAGGTTTGTACCAACCTTTACCCATTCCTTCTAGGCCATGGGAAAGCATAAGCATGGGTTTTGTGTTGGGTCTACCTAGGACAAGGAGGGGATTTGACAATGTTTTTGTAGTGGTGGACAGATTTAGCAAAATGGCTCACTTCTTGCCATGCAAAACCTCTTGTGATGCCTCATATGTTGCAGACTTGTTTTTCAAAGAGATAGTCAAGATACATGGGCTACCTCTAAACATAGTTTCAGATAGGGATCTAAAGTTCATAGGACATTTTTGGAGGACCCTATGGAAGAAGTTGGGAACCAACCTAGCTTTCTCATCCACCTACCATCCCCAAATGGATGGACAAACTGAAGTTGTCAATAGGTCCGTGGGGAGCCTATTAAGATGTTTGACAAGACAACATGGAGAGAAATGGGACAAAATACTATCACAAGCAAATTTATCATACAATGACACCATAAATAGGAGAATTGGGAAATATCCTATCCAAATTGTGTATGGTATCCACCCAAGAGGTGTGTTAGAGTTGAGGGAGTTTCCAAAAGAAGAATCCATTAGTGCAGAGGGTGAAGCTTTTGCATCAGCTATTAAGGAGGTACATGATCAAGTGAAGTCTCATCTCCAACAATCTACATAGAAGTACAAGGCTTATGCTGACAAGAAAAACAGGGATGTGCAGTTTGGTGTTGGGGACTTAGTATGGGTACATTTGAAGAAGGAGAGACTTCCAAAAGGGAAACACACAAAGTTCATGCAGAGGAAGATTGAACCATGTCATATTTTGAAGAAATGTGGATAGAATGCTTATGAAATCCAACTTCCTCCTGATCTTAGATTATCACTCATTTTCAATGTGTGTGATCTCACCCCTTACAAAGGAAATGGTAATGAAGAGGAGGAACCAACGCAGGTTACAATAGATGATGATATTCCAAAGCATGATCCACCAAAGTTGAGCAAGGGTCTAGACACTAGAGTCATAAAGAGGACAAGGAGCGGGGAGTACATAGAGTATTTTGTGGCTTGGTAGGGAAAATCAGACTCTAAAGCAGTTTGGATGACAGACAAACAAATTTCTAACCATGGTTCAGACCTCCAAACTCTGATCTTCGGTGGTCTTGAGATCTCTTCTACTGGGGAGTATGGTCTAGGAGCACCTGTTTAACAAGATAGTCAAGGATCTGATGATGAAGATTAGGATCCTTGAGTCATTGTGAATTTCTTTTGCTTGTGACCTTTTCAAGTATTCAATAAGGACCCCACCCTATAAACCATTGCCACAAATTAGGTAACCTGATAAGCCAATTTAGACAATTTGGTGTATAAGGGGTAGATTGATGTTTGTTTTGATGTTTGAAATGATTTTAGGGTTTAGGTGATTTTTGGTTGATCCAAGTTGTGTGGATCCTAAATTGGTGTGAATTGACAACTTTGTCAAAAAGTGCAACTTTTGCAAGTAAAAGTACAACTTTTCCACTTTTGGTTGTTGTAAGCCTCTCAAAGGCTCCAAAATATTCAAAATTAGGCTAGGAACCAATGGGGAAGGATATAATCCTTGTGGAAATGACTCCCAAGGTTAGAGTTACCATGGATTGAAATTTAAAGGCAATAAAACACTGAAAATTGAGTTTTTCCTAAAATTCTAAGTTTGCAGAGGTTGTACGTCCTTGTATAGATTGAATTTGATAAAATAAATCATGGAAAAGATGAAGGGTTGAATCGCCTTTATTTTGGTAGTGGTCTGAGGATTTGATCTTTTGTGAGTAGGGAAAACCCTTCAATTTGCTGATTGTAACCCAGAAAGGAGGGGTTTGCCTAAGGTTTTGACAAAAAATAGCCATATCTTGCATTCCTTCCATCTAGAAGTTTCTTCCTTTGGTAGAATCTAGGATTGGTCAGTGTATTCTATGATTTTCATGGGTTTTTGTAGGGAAGGCTTGGTTGTGAGGAGAATGAGATAAATCTAGGTAGGCATCTCCATTTGTCTACCTTAAACTAAATTAGGACAGTCACCCTAGAATATTGTAGCAGTTGATTCCAAGCATGCAATCCTGGAATTAGATATTATTTACCATCCCCCATATTCTCATGAAGTTGGTTTTTTAGTTGGGAATCTAGAAATGTGTGTTGCTTTGTAAATTAGGTGTAATCACCTTAATTAGGTCTCTAGGCTTCTAAGAGGTTCAGACTGTTAGACTGTAGATCTTGCCAAACCATTTTGGAGAATAATGTAACTCCTAAAAGGGTATCTATAATGATAAATAGTTTATTAGGGGTGTGTGCAATATTTTGGAGTTAAGTGGAAAATACCCGCTAAATAGGGCTACTAGCCAAAGGAGTAGGTTTCCAAAGGAAGTATAAGGAATTGAAGACAAAACCTAAAACTAATGTTTGGAATAGTCCTTAGGAGTCATGTGTTTACCAATTCCAAAGCCCCTAAGAGAAAGAGTCATGGAGAGGTGTATTGAAGGTGTTGAGACCTTTTACTCATCTTGAGTAAGAGCTAGTCTAGAGGATTGTGTGTAGTTCAAACCTTAAGGTGTGGAGTCCTTCTTGGTAGGATCCTTATTATTATTTTAAGGGTCAAAAAATAAGTCCTTTGGATTTTTCCTTAGATGTGTGAAGGGATCAACATCAGAATCACCTACACCCTTGTCTCAATCTATCCCTCCTTTTATCAGATCTTCTCAGCCTAGGAGCCCTGACATCCATATCAACAGACCCCTATTTTCTATGGTACTGCCAAGAGAACATACCTTTTTCAACTTCAATGGTGCCAGTCCCTTAGTCCTAGCCCAAAAGAGTGATATTCCAGTGGCATCCTTGAAGGGTATTTCATATTTCATAAGGGAGACATCTACCTCCCCGAAGGAACACATACAAGATGTGTCAAGCATCTACACTCTATTCGATGTCACTGAAGACAATCTTACATTGACGCTTCCTACCTCCTCATTCAAGGGAAAATACCTTTAATGGTATAGAGGGCTATCTCCTAACTCCATTTCTAATTGGGATGAGTTAGGAGAAAAGATATGCAAGCATTTTGAAGACAAAAGTGATCATCTATCACTTATGGAGAAACTAGCCACAATAAAAGAAGAACCTCATGAGTTCATGAGTAATTTAAACCATAGATTTCAAAAGATATGGGATAGAATCCCATCATTAGTAAAGCCTTCATCAAAACATGATTTTCTATATTTTCTTAAGGCTTTGAACATTGACATAGCTATAATGATTCAATCTATGGGACGAAATAATCTCCCATTGGCTTATGAGACTTTCATAAGGGCAAAAAATTGCTTAATACAGTGTGGAAAGTTCTCCTAGGTCTCCAATTCTCTTATTTCTAGAGGCTCCTCCACAGTAGCCTATTTTGGCTCCTATTTTGGTGGCTTCCACAAGCCATCTACTCACACCTATGTCCTCTCCCTTATCTTTTGAAATTAAGCAACTGCACTCCTCTATTGAGGCATCAATACACAAAATGATCAATTCATTACAACAACTGCAAGAATTTGGGAATGAATTGGTCTCAGTCAAGAGATAGTTTCCGTAGGATAACAACAGGCCTTATTAGCCCAAAACTTGAATTATGAAAAATAGAGGCCTAATTTTCAAGGGAAAAAACAAATGGAGCAATGCTAGGCCCTTGAACAGTTTGAATCTCATAGCTTCAAACACCTCAAAGACTATAGTTCCAATTCAGAACAAACTTGCTCAAGAACAACATTGGTGTGTCCCATGTAATCAACCACACAATCAGACCTTGTGTTAGAATGGTAAATCTTCTCAGGCCCTAATAGCACAAAAGGATCCAACAACATCAGGGAAGCAAAAATTTGTTGATTATCCCAGTCATACACAAGGAGATACAACTTTTATGAATTAGCAAGAGGCTATTTTTTTATGTAATAAATCAGACAAGTGGGGATAGCATGGCCAACAACACAAGATCAAAAAGGATGGCCATAGATCCTAGTGCTAATTTTGCAGCAGTAGCTTAGAATCCATTTTTATCTGAAGCTACACAACCTACCCTACAATATTCAATGCCAAATTAATTTGATTAGTAAACTACTCCAAACAAAGAGTGAGACTTGACACAAAATGTCAAGGAGGGGGAGCCACCTAGGGTTCCTATCACACCAAAATTATACCTAGTTGCTATGAAGGTCCTTTGTAAGGCTATCATCCCCTTTAATATTATTTAACAAATGAAGAGGGCCAACCTAAATATATCTATGTGGGATTCTCTTGCTATCCCATCTCAAAGAGACCTACTTCAGGAAGCCCTAAAGGGGATGAATGTTGCAGAAGGTACCAGTTGGGGTTGCAGTTCCTCAACTTCCACAAGCTTGGTGCAACCTTTGGATATAGAGAGTTCAAATAAAACATGTAGGCCTCCCTCTTCTTATCTATCATTAATCATAAGAGATAAACTTGTTCATAATTGCATGATATATAGTGGTCCTAGTAGTTCAGTTATGCCAAAAGGGATAGCTGACCGTCTAGGTATCAAGTATGAACCTATAATGAGAGGGGTGGTGCAGCTTGATGGCACATTAGTTTAGACTATGGGATTCATTAAAGATTTAAATATGGCCTTGCATGCCTACCCAAGTTGTAGTGTGTTGCAAGACATCTCAGTGATTGACCTCCCTGCTTATTTTGTTATTTGTTTAGATAGGGAATTTACTACCAAGATAGGTGGCTACCTATTTTATGACTTGTCTCACATGTTGTTTAGGATAAGATACGGTACCAAAGTAACCATTAGGGTTTATCCTATTGCTAATGCTCATATAGAGCACTATACCCCCAATTCCTATCAACATTAATTGTAACCATGAGGAGAAGGAATAAATTTTAATAAGAGAGCCTGCTGGATGAGGTTCCTCAATGCCTACTTGATAAGTCAAAAAATGCATTTCAGTTTGACCACATTAATGAGGTCAATAATATTGCCTTGGGTACATATTGTATACATGAAGAAGACACCCCTATTCCCAATATTTCAAATGAAGACAATGATATGTAGGGGATATGGGACATTTTCTTTGATGGTTCAAGAAATAAAAATGGTGTGGGGGTTGGTGTATTGTTCATCTATCCTAAGTGGGAGAAAAAAAAATTCTTTAGACTTTATTTTAGTTGCACTAACAATGTAGCTAAGTACGAAGCTTTGCTTTTGGGTCTCCAAACAACACATGGGAGAGGGATCAACTATTTGAAGGTGCATGGAGATAGAGAGTTGGTTTTTAATCTGATTATAACTTAGAGCAGAACCAAAAACAACCTTCTCAATTCCTACAAACATAAAGCATGGGACCTAATTAAAGGATTTGAGGCCTTCAATATTTCTAGTGTCCCTAGAAATTAGAATAAACATGTTGACCAATTAACAGCAATTGGTGCTCAACATAACATTTCATCTCATATTGCAGCAGAGAAAGAGCAACGAATCAAACTTGTGGTGAGACCAACAGTGCTTGATAATCAAGTGAATTGGTAGGTCTTTGATTTTGATCAATAGATTGTGAACTTCCTACAAGATGAAGCAGAGTTCTCCATAGGAAGTGGGACATGCTATAGGACTATTATGGAGAACAAATCATGCAGCTTGGTTCTAACAAGCTACCCAAGGGGTTGATTGCCTTCGAGGGGATCTTCGACCATGATGATCAAATGAAAGGGAGAGCAATGAACTTGGCCGTCAAGAAATGAGTCTACAAATCAACAGCCATGGCAGAAGGAAAAGTTCTCCATTTGGGGAAGGTATGTTCCCAATCAGATCAAAATAATTTTGTCAATCTCTGTCAAGAGTATAATGATATTTTTTATTTTACCTATGAGGATCTAAAAGGGTTTGATCCTAATCTAGCTCAACATGCCACAAAGTTAGATCCTAATACTAAACCACTCAGACAAAAGAAAAGGCCTATAAATCCCAAAATTGAGCCTTTGATGAGGACAAAGATATCCAAGCTTATAGAATCTAGCATTATTTTTCCAATTAGCCAATCTTGTTCTAGTTAGGAAGAAAAATGAGGAAATCAGATTGTGTGTAGACTTTAGGGACCTCCACAAAGCCTCCCATAAAGACCATTATACCCTTCCTTCCATGGAACAAATTTTAAAAATGGTTAGTGGCTCTAAAACATTTTCAATCTTGGATGGGTACTCAGGGTATAACCAAATTTTAGTCCAAGGATCTGACCAATACAAGACTACATTCACTACTAAATGGGGCACTTATGTCTATTGTAAGATGCCTTTTGGACTAACAAATACAGGTGCAACTTTTCAAAGAGCCATGGATATGGATTTTAAGGTAGTATTAGCAGAATTTGTATTAATATATCTTGATGATATTACTCTATACTCCAAGCATGCAAAAAAACACTTTTCTCATCTTCAGAAAGTTTTCAAAAAATGCAGGGAGTATGGTGTGTCCTTGAACCCCAGCAAGTGTGTATTTGCCACTGATTAGGGAAAACTACTTGGACACATTGTATCTAAAGATGGTGAAAGGAAATACAAGAGCAAGGAAAGAAAACCAAAATCCAAGTAAGTTTATTGATGAAGTAAATGTTACCAAGAGAAATGCAAAAAACCTTGGAGCAATCACCCAAATGTGTAGGACGCACAAGAACTTTTGAAAGGGGAAAAGAAAAGTAAAACCCCTTGTGATATTATGAATGAGGAAATGCCTAAAATGAGAGAGAGAGAGAGAGAGAGAGAGAGAGAGAGAGAGAGAGAGAGAAGCTCTTTTACAATAACATCATTAAGAAGAAATGAGAGAGGAAATATCTCTTAAATAGAGATGAGGAGAGGAGTTACAAAGTAACTCCCAAATCTATGAGTGCCACCATTCATAAAATGTGTATGCCATGTGTCCAAATCCTCTTATGGAGGAAATCTAATATTCCTTAATAAAGGAAAATAAAAGAAATGACTTGTCCTCATACATGTACTAGAGGACAAATTACATGTAAGATTAAATATTCTAACACCCCCCCTTAAGCCAAGTAAAGATTAAATATTCTAACACCCCCCCTTAAGCTTTACTTAGGGAGTTTACATCAAACCCTTCAATGGGTTGCAATCCAAGATTTTTACAATGAAATTGGCACTTTTCTTTACTAAGTGGCTTGGTCAAAATATCTACAACTTGGTCTTCTCCCTTGCAATAGAGGAGTGAAACTTTCTTGTCTTCAATTTTTTCTCTAATAAAGTGGTGTTGGAGAGAAATGTGTTTTGTCCTTTCATGGAAAACTGGATTTTAGCCAAGGCAATGACACTTTGGTTGTCACAATACAATGGAGTTGGTTCATGTTGAGGTAGACCCAAATCTTCAAGTAGTCTTCTAAGCCACAAGACTTATTTACAAGCATTAGTGCATCCTTTGTACTCAACTTCAGTGGATCCAAGAGAGGTAGATTGTTTCTTTTTACTATTCCAATAAATTTCTCCTGAACCAACAAAGAAACAATAACCACAAGTAGATTTCACATAATTGGGATCTCCACCTAGATTGGAATCAGTAAAACCTTTTAAAGTAAAATCAGAATTTGCATCATAAAACAAACCTACATTAATAGTTCCTTTAATATATCTTAAAATTATTTTAGCAACTTTACAGTTTGTTTGTTGAGGTTTAGACATGAATCATGAAACCAAACTAACACTATAAGCAATATCTAGCCTAGTAAGAGTTAAATAATTCAAACTTCCAACTAATTGTCTATACAAAGTAGGATCAACAAGAGGAGTTTGTATGCCAAGCATTAACTTAGTGCCTAATTCAATAGGAATTGAAACATGTTGAACATCATTCATTTTAAACTTATCTATGAGATCTTGAGCATATTTACTCTGAGATAAGAAAATTCCTTTAGAGGTTTGCCAAATTTGTATTTCTAAGAAATAATGTAAAAGACCTAAATCAATCATTTGAAATTATTGATTGAGATGGAACTTAATTTCAAAAATCAAATTATTGGAACTTGAAGTTAGAATTAAATCATCTACATATAGAATAATAATGACAATGTCATCTTTACTATGCTTAATATACAAATTTGGATCATTTTTACTTCTAATGAAACCTTGAGAAAGAAAGAATGCATTAATCTTTGAATACCACTCCCTAGGAGATTGTTTTAATCCATAAATTGATTTCTTTAATTTACAAACTAAGTGTTCATTACCTTCTTTAATAAAACCAAGAGCTTGAGACATATAAATTTCCTCATGTAAATCACCATTAAGAAAATCACTTTTAACATCCATTTGGTGAATATGCCAATTCATTCTAGAAGCTAAAGCACAAGTTTAATTGTAGGCATTTTAGCAACAGGAGAAAAAGTTTTAGTATAATCTAAGCCTTCAATTTGAGAAAAACCTCTAACAACTAATCTAGCTTTAAATTTACTAACTTGATTATTAGCATTCAATTTAGTTTTATAAAACCACTTGCAACAAACAAGATTTTTACCATGAGGCAAGGGAACTGAATCCCAAGTTTGGTTAGAAATTAAAGTATCATATTCTTCCTTCATTGATTTTTGCCAATGTGGTCAATTTTTATCTTGATCAAATGTTTTAGGATCGTTTGAATTTATAATAGTTGTCATTAAAGCATAATTATAATAATTAACCCTTCTAGCTTGAATTATATCTATTCTAGCTAAGTATTCATCACTATCTTGAGTTAAAGATTTAAACCATTTAGGTCTTCTTTTAGAAGTAATGGATTCATCACTAGAGGAAAATTCATGAGGAGTAGAGTTATTATTATCATCATCACTATCAGTAGAAGGAATAGAAAGAGTTGTATTAGGAGTAGGGTAAAGATAAGGAGGTTAGTCCTCCACAAGCACAACTTTGCTTTGAGAAAGTTCATCATCCTCCACTTTAGAAAAATCATGAATGCCTTTTTCTGCAATACAAACATCTCTTGCAACTTTTACCTTGTTAGAAATAGGATTGTAAACTCTATAACCTTTAGTATTTTCATCATAACCAACAAAAATAAAAGGATAAGATTTAGCATCTAATTTTTTTCTTTTCTCCTTAGGTTTGTTAACATAAGCCGTGGAACCAAAAATTCTTAAGTTCTGCAAATTGGGATTTCTACCAGACCAAACTTCTTCAGGAGTTTTATCCTTTAAGGCTTTGGTAGGTGTTCTATTAATTAAAAAAGTTGCACAAGTCATAGCTTCAACCCAAAACTTGTAATCCATATTTTTGGCATGCAATAAACATCTTGCCATTTCCACAATGGACCTATGCTTTTGTTCCACCACACCATTTTGTTGTGGTGTATAAGGAATGGTAAGCTTATGTTTAATTCCAAAAGATTTCAAATAAGTATTAAATACATTATTGACATATTCTCCTCCATTGTCAATACGAAGAATCTTAATTTTAGAACCAAATTGCCTTTCTACAAACATATGAAATTAAGTAAACACATCAAGCACTTGATCCTTATTATGAAGGAAATATATCCATGTTCTCCTTGAAAAATCATCAAAAAAGGTAAGATTATACCTTGAACCTTGGATGGAGGGATTCTCCATGGGACCCAAGAGATCACTATGAACTAGATGCAATTTAGTATATACCCTCCAAGATTGACCATGAAGAAAGGGTTCCCTATGCATCTTACCACTCATGCAACCATTGCAAACAATTTGAGAAGGAACAATAGAAGGCAATACATCAACCATACTTTCTTTTTGCATCAATGAAATATAATCAAAATTGAGATGGCCAAGTCTTTCATACCGTATAGTAAAATCAATAGTAGTAAGCAAGGAATACTTTGTAGGAGCAAATTCATAGAGGTTGAATAAGTTATCAATATTCATTTTAGCAATAGAAATAACATGATTAGTTTTTGGATCAATGATATAACAGATGCCCCTATAAAAGTTAATTTTATAATCTTGACAAAGTTTAGGAACTAAAAGAAAATTTGATTTTAATTTAGGAACATAAAGAACATCATGTAATTTCCCATTAGGGACATTCACATCACCAATAGCTTCAACTTTGCAACTAAGATTATTAGCTAATTGAACAGGAATATTGGAAGTATCAAGATGCAAAGATTCAAAACATTCTTTATGAGAAGTAACATCCTGAGATGCACCAAAATCAATAATCCACTCAAGTGGTTGAGAAACATTATAAGTACATGTAAATGCATGATGAGGTGAATTACCATTATTATTACCTTTCTTATAATGAGGTTTATGTTGTTGATTATTTTGATTATTTTGGTTCATGGGCTTTTTACCATTTTTCTTAAAACAATTATTAGTAATATGTCCATCTTTCGCACAATATGTGCAATGCGGTCTTGTTTGAGAATTAGTTCTTTAATTATTGTACGCATTATTATGATTATTATTATGAGAATTGTTATGATAGGATTTAGACTGAGATCGATAATTAGAAGATTTATGATTATTATTATTGGATCTAAAATTATTATTATTATGATTTTGGTTTTTAGACATAAAAGCATGTTCACTACTTTTAAGAGTACCAAATTGAATTAATTTAGCTTCCTCTTGACATAATAAATTTTGAAAAATATCATAACTTAATTGAGTAGCTAAACTACAAATAGCAAGTTGAGCATGAATATTCATAATAAATTGTTGAAATTGACAAGAAAGACATTTTTTAAGAATAAGATGAATTAAAGGTAAATTAGCTAACGTAGCTCCTAAACTAGTTAATTGACTATTAATTGAATCAAACTTTAATAAGAATTCATCCATGGTTTTAAAATAGGTATACGTGAGATCATCAAGTGGATCTTGAAGCTGAAATTCTCGGGATTCATTTGAGCTATTATAAGTTGTTTTGAAAATTTCCCAAGCTTCATGTGCTTTTGTACAATTTCCAATTAGAACATACAAATTAGGAACCATTGAAATTCCAATTAAACCAAGTGCTTCCTCATTTTGAGTCTTCCATCTATCTTGGTAGCAACATCCAAAATGTGCTTGAAACGAAAAATGAATGAGATGTGTGTTTTTCATGAATGATAATTAGTACTATTTAATTTAATTTCAAGAATTAAAGTAGACATGATAGCAAAATGATGATGAAATTTTTTTTATCCCCTTTGATTAAAAGATGAAAAATAACCTACTTAATTAAAAATTGAACCAAATTTTAATTTTTAAAAAAATTAATCAAGGAATGTTATTTTTAAAGATTCAATAAAAAAATTAAATTTTAAATTCTAAAATAAAACTTTATATTGTAAAAAAAATTATTTAAAAAATACTTTTAAAAACTTTACTTTTTAAAAAAGCATTGAAAAAACTTTATAACTTTATAACTTTTATATATGAAAAGTTATATATTTAAAAAATTTAATACGTGAATGTTAAAATTAAACGAAACTTTTTTTATAAACTTAACTTTATTTTATTTCAAATAAATTTTATGTTAAAGAAACGAAGTTTGGATTTGAAATAAAGTGGACTTTATACATAAATGATAAAGAGCAAGAAATTGAAATTTTGAAAAGTCTTAAACTTACATTAATGTGAATGAACAGAAGGAGCTAAGATAGTTGAAAGTAATATTTACACAAAGTGACAGTGGCTGCGTAGAAGGTATGAAGGAGCAGGTTTGCTAGAAAATAATAGTAGAAGGTATGAAGGAGCAGGTTTGCTAGAAAATAGCAAGGAGTAGGTTTGATAAATAGCAAGGAGTAGGTTTGCGAGATATAACAGAGATGTAATGATAAGAGATAGAAACGTTACACAAAGATCAGAAAATGCTTGAAGAAAACGTTTAAATTCTAGAGTTAACAAAACACAAGGCACAAAATATAGAGAAATATAAATTGATTTAAAGTATGCTTCTATAATTAATATGATTGTAGTGAAAAATTTGAGAATAAAAAAATTAATTGAATAGGATTTGAATATGATTCAAAGTACAAAGGCCGCAGTTTCAAATTTATAATGTTTAAGTTTCATTTTGATTTAGACAAAATTATTTGAAACGAATTTAAATAAAAGATGTAAGATTAAATAAAAGAGCCTTATTAACCTATAGGAAATGTTATACTTAGATATTTTCTTTTAAATACACAAAGATTTAACGAAGCAACAATATGAAATTTCTTTTTATCCAAAAATCTTCAACTTAAATGTTAAAACCTGCAAGCAAATAGAGAAGGTCTTGGCCACAAGCCTTCCAAAACAAATTATATCGAAAGGGTTTGGCGGCAAGCCTTCCAAAACCAAAACTCAAACCAGAAAGAAGACTTTGGCGGCAAGCCTTCCAAAGCCTTTTTTTTAAAAAAAACTAGAATCTGAGAAGATTAAACCTGCAGGAAAAGTTGCTAACAAGTTTGAAAAAAAAAATTACAATTGAAACCAAAACTAGCACAATAGAAAATATTAGAAAAGAACTTATTCTCCTCTCAACAATGCCTCCAACAAGGTGAACTCCACAGAATGGTAACCTTCATCAATCTCAACTTGAAATAAGGATTAGAAACTTGCTCTGATACCATGAAAGGAAATACAAGAGCAAGGAAATAAAAACAAAATCCAAGTAAGTTTATTGATGAAGTAAATGTTACCAAGAGAAATGGAAAAAACCTTGGAGAAATCAACCAAATGTGAAGAAGGAGGCACAAGAACTTTTGAAAGGGGAAAAGCAAAGAAATACCCCTTGTGATATTATGAATGAGACAATGCCTAAAATGAGAATGAGAGAGAGAGAGAGAGAGAGAGAGAGAAGCTCTTTTACAATAACATCATTAAAAAGAAATGAGAGAGGAGACATGTCTTAAATAGAGATGAGGAGAGGAGTTACAAAGTAACTCCCAGATCTATGAATGCCACCATTCATAAAATGTGTGTGCCATGTGTCCACATCCTCTTATGGAGGAAATATAATACTCCTTAATAAAGGAAAACAAAAGAAATGACTTGTCCTCACAGATGTACTAGAGGACAAATTACATGTAGGAATTCCAAAGGAATATCCTAAACTAAATTAAAATAAACCTAAGGCAAGTAAAGATTAAATATTCTAACAGATGGTCCAGCCATAAACCCAGAGAGAGTGGAAGCCATTGTGTCTCTTCCACTTTCACATCATAAGAAGGGACTCCAAAGCTTTTTGGGTAGAATCAACTTTGTTAGGAGGTTTATCCCAAACCTTGCAATCTTGGTCAAGCCTCTCACAACCATGCTATAGAAGGATTTTCCCTTCAAATGGACTAAGTATGGGAAGGATGGCTTTGATCAAATCAAATAGGTCATTACTTAGGCTCCTACCCTAGTAAATCCAAACTATGAGAAGGATTTCATTCTTTACACCTTGGGAGTAGAATCAAGTATATTTACTTTCCTAACATAGTTAAATCAAGATGATTTAGAGCCATCCATAGCTTTTTTTAGTGAAGGCCTAAAGGATTATGAACTCAGGTACAACTATGTGGAATAACAAGTCATCACAATTGTGACAGCACTAAAAAAGTTCAGACACATACTCTCAAACAACAGGATTCGGCTCCTAGTCCCACATGCCAGCATTAAGGATTTTCTTCTCAACAAGGATATAGGTAAGAAGAGAAATGGATGGATCACTAAGGTATGACCTTGACATAAAAATTATTGGGTTAGTGTGGGGAAGAGGACTTTGTGAGCAGTTCAATTCATCTATTGGGAAAGAGTCAGAGACCTCCCTCTTACTGCAGGAAGAAGAACAGGTTGACAACTAGTGAGATGCACAAACTAGTTGGTTGGAAGTTATGACTACCTTCTTAAAGGATGGTAGCTATCCTTCTCACTTTGATAGAACCAAAAGAAGGCATCTTAGATTGCAATCCATTCCCTATGCCTTAGTGGATGGTATATTATTCAAAATAATCCTATATGGTGTCTTGCTAAGGTGCATCCATAGAGATCAGACTAGCAGGTTGTTAGAGGAATTCCATAATGGGTCCTCTAGTGGTCATTTCTCAGCAAAAACTATAGATATGAAGAGCTTAAGAGCAAGATATTATTGGCCTTCTCTATTCAATGATGCTCATAAATGGGTTAGACATTGCAAAGAATGTGAACTTAAATTTCCTTCAAGCAACGGTTACCTTCCCTTCCTTTTCATCCCATTTAAATTGACCAACCATTTGCACAATGGGAGCTTGTCAATCCAATGTCAAGTGCTGGCAACAAGTGGATTTTGGCCACCGCACACTATTTCACAAGGTGGATAGAGGTTGTTTCTTTAAAGGATGCAAATGAGAATTGAGCGATTCAATTCTTTAAGGGGATTGCAACCAGATTTGGAGCCACTTCCACCATTATATCAGATAATGCCAAGGCGTTTGTGGGCTCTCAAATCAGCTTATGGGCAGTCCAATATGATGTGTTTCTAAAAACATCATCAAATTATTATCCTCAAGGCAATGGCTTGGCTGAGTCCTCTAACAAGAATCTAATTAGGATCATCAAAAAGAATCTTGAGGACAATTAGAGAGCATGGCACTTAAATTTGGGGACAACACTATGGGTTGATAGAATTACTCCCAAGAGAGCTTTGGGTAATTCTCTTTTCATGCTAGTATATGGAAGGGAAGCAAGGCTTCTCCTATCCATTGAGTTTCCATCTCTATACCTAGCACATCAGTTGGAGCTCCTGGAAAATGATGCCTTGTTAGTAAGGTATGCTAAACTTGCAAAGTTTGAAGAGGTCAAAGAGAAGGCCAAGAAGTCTTTAAATATCCATCAGGGACAGGTAAAGAGATACTTTGACAAGAAATCCATTTTGACGACCTTCTAAGTTGAAGATTTTTCCTTAAAATGGGATGTTAATAGAGCGAAACCTAGGAGGCACTCAAAATTTGATGCAATATGGAGTGGTCCCTATGTGATTACCAGGTGTAAGGAGGATAATGCTTTTAGGTTATCCAGGTTAAATGGGGAAGATCTCCCCATTGTAGTGAATGGGATTCACCTTAAAGCATGCACGTAAAGGGTAGTTGTTGCAGCTTCTTTTAAAAATATTATAATTTACGTTCTTCTGCTTTCTAGAAAGTGCGCATGCACAGGCTATTCTCTAGAATGGTGAAGTTTTGACTTTTTGCATGGGAAGAGATTTATTTTTGTTTTAGGCATTCACTTTTTGCCCAATGGACTTCAAGGCTACTAATCAATGTGCCAAGCAGGTGTGTCAACCCCTCCGAGTTGTAAAAATGTTGGCAATTTTTGTGCCAACCTTAGTAGGTTTTGACCATGCAGGATAAGAAAATTCAAATACGGGTGGGATTTTCCCTTATCCCGCAAAGTAAAAAAGATGCAAGAAAGACCGTGCGAGATAAGGAATTTTCCAAAGAAAAGAAGAAAACCCTTATCCCATGGAGTAGAACAAAGGCACAAATGATGTTGTGGGATAAGAAAGATAAAGGCCCCTTCGCACAATCACTTTATCCATTATGAGTCCCATGTGCTTTAATTATTCACTTAAGTGTCGGTCCCAATATCCCAATTGTGTGGGATAAGAAATTCATATTTATGTGTGAGCAGGTTTTATCCTGTGAGCGTCATCATGTAGTTTCCTAACAACGTGGAAATAAGACTAAGAAGAAATGTTATCCCACAGAGAAAAAAGGCAACATAGTGAAGGAAAAGCTTTTCTTTATACCACGCATTCCTATGCAAATAAGGAAAATGTCATAGGATAAGAAGACAAAGAGGTAACAAGAGGAAGGTACTTATCCTACGTGGTGACGAAGACCCAAGGTTTTTAGCACATAAAAGAACAAGAACGAATAATCAGGAACAACGTGGGATAAGGATTGTCAAGGGTTACCAATGCAAGGCTTATCCCGCAAGGGTAAGAAAGGTGTAGCTGAAGGTCATTGGGTAAGAAAGTGAAGGGGAACAATGCTGCATTTCCTTATCCCATGTGTTCTCGTGGAGATAAGGAAATGACCGCGGGATAAGAACACAATAGAGAAAAGTGTAGTGGAGGCTTATCCTATGAGGATAAAAAGGAATATCTTCAAGGGTCGCAAGATAAGGAAAGAAAAAGGTGGTAAAGGAAAAGCTTATCACACGAGAGTAATGAGAGTTCTCACAATGCGTGGGATAAGGAAACAAGGAAAAACCAAGGAAGGGTTATGCCACGAAATAAAAATAGACCCACCGAGATGCCATGGGATAAGAACTCAGAGCAGGTCAGCGGTCAAGCACAACCAGGGAAACATGGACTCGAGATTGTTGGCATTTTGCATAGAGATTGCATTAATGATATGTTGTCATTGATATCAATTGAACCAGTAAAAGGTATTCATGTTATTGCTAATATTGTTGTTTTTGATATTGACTAGTAACCGGTAAGAAGAGAGTTGTAGAAGATATTGTGACCGGTATGTAAAGTTTGTGAGTTCAACTGGTGAACCGGTGTAAAGGGTCAAACATTTCTATGTGATGTAATAGATAAACCCTATCAACTATTAAACCCTAACTAATCAAGTTTGTTGGTTTATTATCCGATGAGGGGTGATGATGGAGACACGTGTGATCATTGTATGAGGATAAATTCAAATTGGTTTGGTGTGTTTGCTTATTATCTAGGGAAGGAGAAAAGTGGATTGCATTTTATGCACATGTGATGAGTTACAACTTCTAATGAAGCGATGATCATGGAGTGGTTGGAATTTTCTTGAAGAATGTTAAGAGATTGTCATGATTTCTAACGCTCAAGATTGAACTGACTTGTTTGTAATCTCAATGATGAGAATTAGGTTTTTGTTGGTTTACCAAACTAATTCATTTGTATTTAAGGTCGATGAAGTTGTTTATAAAGGTTGTTGGAAAGTTTGATAGAAAACCTGTTGAGTGTGTGGTTGCCCAACCAATGAATGGATCTGCACTTTTAGTGAAGGCGGATTCAAGCTTAGAAGGATCTGATCAAGAAAATGTAGTGCTACTCAGACAGATCAAGAAAACCTATTGTTTTCTAACAATTATAATAGAAGTAAAATCCCTTAACCAGGTAAGCTCTAACAAGCTTGGTTACTCATTAAATCCTTTAACAAGGTGGTCCATTAGCTTGGTTTCTTAAATCGTCCAGCGAGGTTACTCCTAACATGGTATTGTGCTTCTAACAAGGCATATTTATAAATCCCTTAACCGGGTGACTCCTAACCAGAATCAGTTCTTAACAAGACTTATTGTAAAGCTCTAATAGGCTTTGGCTCCTAACAGGGCAAACTTCAAAAGAGTTCAGATAGCTATCCTTGTGAGTCCCGTCTCACCGTGGTTTTTAACTATTTGGGTTTTGCATGTATAAATAGTTGTGTCAAGTGGTGAATGCTTTTGTGGCTATGATCTTATTTGTTGATTTGGTTAACTTCTAATAAGGCATGTTAAATAGAAGCATTGAGAGATGAATATGTTGAGTTAAGATTAAACATTGTTGATGTTTACAATATTGAAGGTGTTTACTATTAAAAGTTATCACAACAGTTAAGTTGGTTAATGCCAAAGTACTCCTAAGAATATTGATCTTGACTAAGATATGTTTACTTTGTTTGACTGAGTTTGAGCTTGGGAACTTTGTATCAGTTTTTCAATATACTGATTCACCTTCCCCCCTCTCAGTATTCTACAAATAATTATTCTTTTATCATACCATCAATTGGTATCAGGCGTATCCAATTTCTCTTAATCTAAAAGCCTAATACCTTGAGGAGAAGATCTTGTAGATCATGATGAAGAAAGAAGGTCCAAATTTTAACAAAGATAACTATAGAATATGTTCTTATAGAATGAATATTTACATTAAGAGTCTTTGTAGTGAGTATAGGGATCATATAGAACATAAGTATACTACACCTACTCGACCCCTAACTGATGATCAAAAGAAAGAACAACAAGAAAATTACTAGGCATTAGAAGCTATTATCAGTTCCCTATCTGATGTTGAATATATAGATGTTCATGATCTTGAAACTGCATATCAAGTATGGAAGAAACTTGAAGATATCTATAGCGGTGATGAGCATGTCAAGATTTCTAAAGAAGAGATTTTAAGAGGCAAGTTTGATGACATGAGAATGTCTGAAGCTGAGAACATCCAACAGTATGGTCAAAGGACCAAAGAGATAGTTCGAGAGATAAAAAGTGCGGGAGGGAAAGTGGAAGATGCCACTGTAATCAGTAAGGTATTGAGAACCTTGCTACCGATCTATGCTATCCGAGTTGCAGCTATTCAGGAGCTAAAATCCATTAACAAGATAAAGGTAACTCTTGACTCTATTATTGGCAAACTTACTACTTTTTAACTAAATGGCTATGATGGTAGTGTACAGAAATCATAATCTGCATTCAGAGTTTTTGTCTCTAACCCATATGTGAGAAGAAGTATAGATACCAACAATGGCTATGAATCTAGATCTAGTAGAGATGTTGATGATGAAGACAACTTAGTGGAACTTGAAGCATTGTTGGAAAAATGACTGCCTAGAGGCACTAGTAAATATAGAGGTAAGATACCTTTAAAATGTTTTGCATGATGCAAGATTGGTCATATAGCAGTAAACTACTCTAATGGTGAAAATGATTACATGAGAGACAAATTTAAGAAGTACAAGGGTAAAGGAAAGAGAGATTGTCTTATAGCTATTGACAGTGGTATTACTAATGATGAATTTTATGATGATGTTAGTGAAGATATTGTGTTTGTAGCAATTAAGGAAGAAGTATTGGATCAGAAGGCACTAGTATCCAGAATGGATAACTCTGATGATTTGATCATTGATAGTGGTTGTTCACATCACATGACCGGTGATTGGAGAAAATTGCTTTCCCTGAAGGAATTTGATGGTGGTGTTGTTAGATTTAGCAATGACACACCCTGTATGGTAAAAAGTAAGGGAGTTATTTCTCTTAATGGGAAGAGCAGTGTTGATGATGTCTATTGGGTTGAATGCCTAAAGCACAATCTGTTAAGTATGACACAACTTAATGACAGAGGTTACACACTAGAGTTTAGAAATGGTATATGCAAAATCTTTGATAACAAACGTGAATTGATTGCAACTAGGAAGCAGGCCAGAGGTAATCTATTTCATCTCAATCCTAAAGTTAGCAACTGTTTGATTGAAAAAATTGATGATAGTTGGCTTTGGCATACAAGATTTTGTAATATAAATTTGGATAATATTATTAAAGTAAGCAAGTCTAAGATAGTAAGAGATCTGCCTCAGCTAGATAAACCTGTTAATGGTCATTCTAAGGAATGTCAACTAGGAAAGATGACTTCTTCAACTTTCAAGAGAAAGTCCTTCTCAACATAACACTTGTTAGATTTGGTTCATACAGACCTATGTGGACCAATAAGAACAAGAAGCATTCAAGGTGACAAATACTTCATTATCTTCACTGATGATTGTTCAAGGATGATGTGGGTCACATTCTTAAAGGAGAAGAATGAAGCATTTGGCAAATTCAAGGCATTCAGAGCCTTAGTTGAGAAAGAGAGTGGAAAAAAGATTAAATATCTAAGAATAGATCAAGGTGGTGAATTCACTTTTGCATAGTTCACTAAATATTGTGATGATAATGGTATCAAGCCACAACTTTCTGCACCAAGAACACCACAACAAAATGGTATAGCAGAGAGAAACAACTGGTGGGTAGTTGAAGCTGCTAGAACTATGTTGATACAAGGAGGTGTATCAAAAACCTTTTGGAAAGAAGCTGTAAGTACAACTGTCTACACAATGAACCGAGTTCTGGTAAAAAGAGGTAAGGACAAGACCCCATATGAGTACTGGTATGGCAGGTCACCTCATGTTAGCTATTTTAAAATATTTGGTAGCAAATATTTTATTAAAAGAGGTGACTACATAAGAAAGTTTGAAGCTAAGAGTGATGAAGGTATATTTCTTGGCTATTCCACCAAGAGTAAGGCCTATAAATGCTTCAACAACTGGACACAATTTTTTTTTGAGAGTGCTAATGTTTGTGTTGATGAATGTCCTAAAATTTTAGAAGGAACCAATTTTGAGAAGAAGGATGAAGATCCTTGTATTTTTATTTTAAAACCTAAAATTGATAAATCAGAAACCGGTAAAGAAAATCCTGATGTACTTGTTCAACTGGAATAAATAAATTTAGAGGAAGATGACAATGAAGAAGTTGAACCTAAAGAGAATGATCATGTTATTCCTAGGTATGTGAGACTGAATCATAGTCCAGAACAGATAATTTGCGATAAGGATGCTGGAGTACTAACTAAAAGGAGAATAAGAGAGAAATCTTGCATGGTATCCACCTTTGAACCCAAAAATGCTAAGGATGCATTTGGTGATGATCATTGGATGAAAGCTATGGAGGAGGGGTTGGAAAAAATTGAGAACAATGCTTAGAACCAGGTACCCCGACCAGTAAATAAGAATGTTATAGGTACTAAATGGGTATTCAGAAACAACTTTAATGAAGATGATGTTATAGTTCGCAATAAGACAAAATTAGTATGCAAAGGTGATGTGCAAGAAGAAGGAGAAGACAATGGAGAAACTTTTGCACCAGTAGCAAGACTTGAAGGTGTCAGAGCACTACTTTCATTTATGGCCCATAAGAAGTTCAAAGTATACCAGATAGATGTCAAGTCCGCATTCTTGAATGGGATATTGGAAGAAGAGGTTTATATAGAGTAGCCTGATGGTTATGCATTGACAGATAAGGAAGACATGGTATGCAAATTGCATAAAGCTTTGTATGGATTAAAGTAGTCACCCAAAGCATGGTATGAATGACTTCATACTCATTTGATGAAGATAGACTTTGCAAGAACTAATGATGACAACAACATTTATCTCAAGTCTGAAGGAGATGATATACTAGTCAGTGAAGTATTTGTAGATGACATGAGTAATTGTTTTGCATAAGAAATGAAGAATGAATTTGAGATGTCATTAGTAGGGGAATAAAAAAATTCATAGGCTTACAGATACAGTAGATGAAGAATGGTATTTTCATTACTCAATCCAAGTATGTGAAGGAGGTTTTGAAGAATTTTGGTATGAGTCACTGTAAACCAATTGGAACCCCAATGGTTACAGGTTGTAAATTATCCAAGGAAGATGCATCTAAGTTTGTAGATGAAAAGGAATACAGGTCAATGATTGGGAAACTACACTATGTTGTTCACAGTCAACCGGATATTGCCCATGTAGTTGGTATTGTGGCTAGATTTCAGAAGAATCCAAAGGAGGCACATCTGGTGGAAACTAAGAGAATCTTTAGCTATCTGAAAGGTACTATTGACTATGGATTATGGTATCCATATGGTTGAGATTTTGACTTGCAGGCATACACAAATGTTTATTGCACAAGAAATATTGATGACCAGAAGAGTACTACCAGTGGAGAATTCTTTCTAGGAGGAAGGCTAGTCTCATGGAGTATTAAAAAGAAGAGTTGCACTTCACAATCTACTACTAAAGCTGAATATGTAGCAGCTTATATGAATTGCACACAAGCTATGTGGATGAGGCAAATTTTGGAAGGTTTGAAGATGAAAATATTAGAACCTATAAGACTTTGTGTGATAATACAAGTGTAATAAATATTTCTAAAAATCATGTTTTTTCATGCAAGGACTAAGCACATTGAATTGAAATACCACTTCTTGAGGGAAAAAGTTCAAAGTAAAGATGTTATATTGGAGCATGTTTCTACCAAGGAGCAACTTGCAGATATCTTTACCAAACCTCTACCTAAGACCACTTCTAAGTATCTTAGAATTAAATTGGGGGTTGTCCCTCTTCATGAAGTAAATTAAACATGATGATAATTTCATCAGTCCCTTAATTACTTGTAGAATCTTATATGGATTGATGAAGGAGTGGATGTATTCCACAGGGGGGCATCAGGTTGCAGAATGATGTTGATGCACAGTGAGAGAAGAATTACATGTTTTACTTTCACTTTGGCATTGTTGTCAAAGGGGGAGAAGAATTATGTGATTGAAGAGAAGAATTATGTGTCTAATAAGGTGAATACTTGGTAATGTAAACCAGGATTCCTATTCACCAGCGGTAGGCTGAAGACACACAGAGCATGGTGAATACTTGGTAATGTAAACAAGGATTCCTATTCACCAATCTCAACAACAATCAGAGGTGTTGATATATGTATTGCCATAAATGCCAAAGGGGGATATTGTTGGCATTTTGAGTTTATTGGCATTTCGCATAGAGATTGAATTAATGATATGTTGTCATTGATGTCAATTGAATTGGTTAAAGGTATTCATGTTATTGTTGTTTTTTGATATTGGCTAGTAACTGGTAAGAAGAGAGTTGTAGAAGATATTGTAACCAATATGTAAAGTTTGTGAGTTGAACCGGTGAATCGGTGTAAAGGGTCAAACCTTTCTATGTAATGTAACTGGTAAACCATATCAACTGTTAAACCCTAACCAATCAAGTTTGTTGGTTTACTATCTGATGAGCGGTAATGATGGAGACACATGTGATCATTGTATGAGGATAAATTCAAATTGGTTTGGCACATTTTCTTATTGTCAAGGGAAGGAGCAAAGTGGATTGCATTTAATGCATAGTGTGTGATGAGTTACAAAGTCCAATGAAGCGGTGATCATGGAGCAGTTGGAATTGTCTTGAAGAATGTGAAGAGATTGTCATTATTTCTAACAATAAAGATTGAACTGACTTGTTTGTACTCTCAATGATGAGAATTAGGGTTTTGTTGTGTTACCAACCTAATTGATTTGTATTTAAGGTTGATGAAGTTGTTTGTAAAGGTTGTTGGAAAGATTGGTAGCAAAACTATTGAGTGTGTGGTTGCCCAACCAGTGAATGGATCTGCACTTTGAGTGAAGGTAGATGGAAGCTTAGAGGAATTTGATCAAGCAAATATAGTGCTACTCAGATAGATCAAGAAAACTTGTTGTTTTCTAAAAATTACAGTAGAAGTAAAATCCCTTAACTAGGTAAGCTCTAACAAGGTGGTCCATTAGCTTGGATTCTTAAATCCTCCAGTGAGGTTACTCTTAACAGGGTATTGTACTTCTAACAAGGCATATTTGTAAATCCCTTAACCGAGTGATTCCTAACCGGAATTAGTTCTTAACATGACTTATTGTAAAGCTCTAATGGGATTTGGCTCCTAACAAGATGAACTTTGAAAGAGTTCAGATAGCTATCCTTGTGAGTCCCATCTCACCATGGTTTTTACCTATTTGGGTTTTCCACATATAAATATTTGTGTCAAGTGGTGAATGCTTTTGTGGCTATGATCTTATTTGTTGATTTGGTTAACTTTTGATAATGCATGTTAAATATATGCATTGAGAGATGAATATGTTGAGTTAAGATTAAGCAATGTTGATGTTTGTTGGTATTATGGATGTATTGCATTGGTTTTGTCATTAATGTCAACACTTGTCAACTCTTATCAGCACTTATCATTTGGAGATCTTTGGTTATGTTCACCGGCAAGTTCAGTGACTTATATAGAGACTAGTATTTGGTTCACTAGTAGGTTATATTGTTCACTGACACTGAGGATGACCTGTTATCATCTGGAGATTACTTGTTTATGTCAAAGACATGGTTTGGATACTTGGTTCTAGTGATTTGGTTATTGGTCTAATCAAGTTGGCATATTTGTTGTTACCAACAAATTGGTTTAGGTTACGGACTGACATGTGTTATCTATTCCAGATCAGCACGACATGTTATGCAGATGATTTATTGATTGGTTATCATTGTAAATGCATTGAGCCGACATGATGCATCATCACATATTGATTCATTTGTAATTGATTTAATTGTAATATTCTTAGTGAGCCGACCTACACATTTGGTCTTAGGTTTTGGTATATATGTAAGATCTCATTTGTGAGATTATGTAAGAATATAAGGAAATATGGAATATGCGAATATAAGAAGATCTATTCACATAGACATCATTTGAAGATTCAAGGAAGGTATGAAAGAGATAAATAGAGCTTAACTAGTACTGAATCCAATATATGAAGATGTTATTTTAAGCAATACATTATCATTCGATTTAACCATCCAATTGTAGTTAGTGTGACTCCCATCTTGTGATTGAGTAGTGAGCTCTAAGAAGTTGGCCTTTCTGCTTGTGCAGACCCCATTTAGACACACATACTATCTCCAATAGTATCACTTGATTGTGGGTAAGGTTTCCCACCGTGGTTTTTCCCCTTACAAGGTTTCCACGTACAAATATCTATATTATGTGTTGTGGATGTTATTTCTCTTTTTGTTTCATGCATTAAGTTTCACCGATATTGTTATTAATTGTTAAACTATCAACCTCCATTATGTTTGGTTTACCGGTATTATGCATCAATTTTAATTAAGTTGTATTTGGGTTGAAATTAATAATCAACTAATTCACCCACCCCCTCTCAGTTGCCTCTGGGTCCTAATAATGTTAACAAGATTGAAGGTGTTTATAACAGTTAAGTCAGTTAATGGCAAAGTACTCCTAAGAATATTGATCTTGACTGAGATATGTGTACTTTGTTTGACAGAGTTTTAGATTGGGAACTTTGTATCAGTTTTTTAATATACTGATTCACCCCCGCCTCTTAGTACTCTATCGGATTCTTATTCTTTCATCATACCATCAGGGATGCCACGTCAGACATCTGCTAACATTGGATCTTCATAAAGGCTCGATCTAACGATCATGTTTTTGTATACACCTAAAAATGGTTTGAAGATAGTTAATTAAATACGTAGTTATTTGATTAATTCCCCTTTCCAAATAATTGAATTCATAAGAAATTTAATTAATTTCTCTATTCATCTACTAGTAAATAAATCTAAATGATTTATTTATATAGTTCATCTCACATCCCCCTTTGATTAATTAATTCTAAATTAATTAATGTCTCCCCATATTAATCAATTCTTCTAATTCCTAATTAAGATTAACAAACTCAAGTTTGTTGAGATTAATTGCCATTTTTCTATTATTTGAATTTCTAAATTCAAATGAGTACATGGCTCCTAACTTTTAACCAACTAACCTAATCATCCCCTAACTTAACCAATTCAATCTAATCTTGGGTCTAACTAACCCTATCCTATCTTGCACATCCTAACTTCCTTATCCTAACCTCCCATGGTGTGGATATTCTCTCCTTGAGACACATGACACTGTTTCCACATGTCTCCTCCTTTGGACACTTGCCCTTTTATGAGCAAGGCTCTTCGACACTTGTCACCACAAAGATGACAAGTGTCCCTTCCTCCAACCTCTTCTTCAACTTCCTCAATCTTGACCCTTGATATCTTTAAATCAGATCTGGACCGTCGATTCCTACCACCTCAGCTTTGGCCTTGGAATTCCTATAAATATCCCCTATTTTGGAGCAATAAGGATCCCATCTCTTATCAATTTAGGCATCATTACTATAGGAATTTGCATTTTCAATTATCTAGTAATTAGCTTTTGGATTAATCATAGCATGTTAATTGAGTTTCTTAAATCATGCATTTCATATCATCTCCATAGTCAATCATGATCAAATAGCTACTTAACTCTTCAGTTGACACTTTGGAGGTCATTGCTCCGCTGAGAGCCCATCAATCCCACACCTTCAAAGTCCTCAAGAATAGAGGAAAATGGGACATTTCAAGGAAGGCTTATGGTTTGCATTTCTAATCTAGTTTTCAATTAATTTTTTCAATTACATTTTATTGTCTCATTATATGTGTATGCCTCTTTTCATTTACCATATTTTTAGCATCACATTAATTGGTGCCCACTATGGGGCTAGCCCCTTTGATTTTTAACAAGTTTGTTTTTAGCAAATTTCATTGACAGGTTGATTAGCTCTTTCGGAGGGCAGATTAGCTCTCTTGGGCTCCTGAATCATGTTATTGGTCTCTTTTGTGGCGTTCCGACACCTCAAATGATGTTTTTGGGAGACTTCTCAACTTTTTTTCATGTTTTTCTATACTTGAGTGCTTTCAGTCTGTAATTTAACATTTTTGCTATGTATTGTAGAATTTTTGGTACATTTGTCAGCATTTTTAGTCTGTTTGACATTGTCTCTGGTGTGTAGGACAGTGTTGTTGGTGTGCAAAGGAGCGTTTCTAGTGTGTAGAGCAGCGTTCTTGGCACATATGATGTCGTTCTTGGTCAATTTGATGGCTTTTTCATTTTTTTATTGATTTTACAAATATTGTATGTTGCATTCCTCATTTTTGCTTCTGGACTGTCACTTTCCAGAACCTAATTTGCAGATTGTTGGTTTTGCAGGTACTTATTTCACTATGAAATACTAGAGTCACAAAATATTTCGCCATCAAAGAATGTAATATAAACTACTAACTTTGTTTGCAGCTGCGGGATTTTTCACTTATATTTGTTAAATTAGGCACATAGACTAATTACAATGGAAATGAACAAACATGTCTTATGTGTTTTGATGATAGGCAAGTATGCTCTCACCATTCTTAGATGATTAGAAAGTCAGACTCATCCTTTGCTTTCAATAGTGCATATCCTTAGCGAGCCTGCCCTCCCTAGGAGTAATAACTCTTAGCCATTAAGGCTGGTGAGAGGGGAACGACCCAAGTGGGAACGGCTAACACCAAGTACTCCAACACACTATAAAATAATTGTGATTTGATGAAAATCAAGTCAATGACGGTGCTCAAGAATAGCTCTCCTCTGTACCTTCGGGTATATCAAACCTTGGTTTTTAAGGTTGAGAGACCTCTTAATTGAGTTTATACCTTGACGTGTCAAATGGATCCCTTACTAGTTCCAAGTAAATTAAAAGCTACCCATTTTACCTCTGAACATTATTAAATTCTTAGTGCATGGAGGGGGGAAGAATCTCTCCTTAAGATACTCACCATATGTCCCTCTTGAGCATATGTGCGAACTCCCCTTTTGAGACCTTATTGCTAGGCTCATAATGGGACTCCACTAGCTCTCACAAAGGCAAAAACATGGGCACCCTTAATGGGGTGACAAGGCTGTGTGAGCTGACAGGGTACCAAGTTGTGGGCTAAGAACTAATAATGAAGCCAAAATCCTTAGGATAGACTGATTGATGTGTTTTCAATTGTTCAAAACCTATGAAAACTTGGGCTTTCTTTAAAGCTTCTTGAACATACACTTTATGTGTACTTTGGGACAAAAATATAATCTAAATTCAGTGTTTGTAAGTCAAGTCAAGATCTCATCTATTGAAATACAAGAAAAATTGAAAAATCAAACTTCAAATGGTCAAATTCACAAGTTTCATAGCAGATTAGCTCTTTCAGTCAAAATAGTCACATTCATGGTCCAAACATTAGCTTTTTCGGTCCAGACACTAGCTCTTTCAGTCCAAACAATCACATTCACAATGCAAACATTAGCTTTTTTGGTCCAAACACTAGCACTTTCAGTCCAAACAGTCGCATTCACGATCCAAACATTAGCTTTTTTGGTCCAAACACTGGCTCTTTCAATCCAAACAATCGCATTCACAATCCAAACATTAGCTCTTTTGGACCAAACACTAGCTCTTTCAGTCCAAATAGTCACATTCACAGTCCAAACATTAGCTCTTTTGGTCCAAACATTAACTCTTTCAGTACAAATAGTCACATCTATAGTTCAAACAGTCGCACCTATGGTCTACATAGTCGCATTTACAGTCCAAACATCAACTCTCTTGGTGTGAGTGTCAAATTTCTTATATTTCAACATTAACTCTCCAAGTTTGAGCACATTAGAGTTTCTGGTCTAAACAACAGAGTTCTTGGTCTAAATAGTATAGTTCCTGGTCTAAACAACAAAGTTCCTGATCTAAGCAGCAAAGTTCTTAGTCTAAATAGTAGCTCTCTTGGTTTAAAGGTCAACTCCCTTGGTCTAATCAACAACTCTTGTGAGTTGCATGTCAAATTGCTCATGTTGCAACATTAGATCTCCTAGTTTGTGCTTGTTAGGTCTAAGTATCCATTCTCTAAGTCTGGAAATCACAAAGTTGGGTAAAAATTGAAATCTCCTAAGTTCAAACACTTAATTTGCTAAGTCTACACATCATTATTTGAACTTTAGAGTCATTGTATTGCATAGAAGAGTTTGTGGTCAGTCTGCCAGTGTTTCTGGTCTATTTGTCAGCGTTTGTGGTGTACAGAATAACATTTTTGGTCTATCTGTCAGTGTTTTTGGTCTATCTATTAGTGTTTTTGGTCTTTTTCTCAATGTTTTTGGTCAGTTTAGCAGTGTTTCTAGTAAGTTTGTTAGCATTTTTGGTCAGTCTAGAAGAGTTCCTAGTCATTTTATCAGCATTTCTGGTAAACTGCATCAAAATCAGAAAACAAAAACAACCCATTTCTCAAATAGTCAAACATAGAGAGTAGGTCATCTTCTTGGGTCATTCAATCAGGTTATCTTCTATCTAAATAGATTCTAGAATAAGACACACAAAGGTCTCAAGTATTCACCTCAAACAAGCTAAAGATCAAACACCTTAAAGTGCAACTTCACATTGTCTTTAATAAACTGATCATTCAAACATAGTTTCTCATTAGGATATATCATCCTTTAATCACAAAACAACAACTCTTGATCAAAATAACCTCGTTCTCTATAGTAGGATATATCGTTCCTATTGAACTTGGTCATATCAAAAATCACAAAATTTGCACTCCAAAACTAAGATCGAAAAACTTGCAAACAAGCAAATACTTGAAAAGATCATTTCATGTCTATCCATCTACAACTTTTACCTCAACAATTGATCACTTATTGAAACTCATTAAACAAGATTTAAATCTCACAAAACATTCAAAACATGTGTATGCCTATTCTAACCAGGGCTCAGAGATGAAATATTGCAGAAACAGAAATAGAAATGTTTGAAATAACTAAAGACTATAGAAACATGGAACACGAAGATGAAATACAAGTTGAAGAGGAAATAACAAAACAATATGTTAGAGACATAAAAAAAATCCTCAATTCGATAAATTTATGCAGAAAATATTGGTGGGAGAAAATGAAAAATATTTCCTAATGTTAGTAAAATCTAGTGCTAAACTCCTCCAAAATTTTGATATGAACAAATTGACACAAAAGAGAAATGACCCCCCCTTAATAATGAACAATACAAGGATATTTTTGGTTTCAAACTCAATGACACGTCAATTCCTAGTAACACCAGAAACAATGAGGAAACTTACATTCCACAAGAGATGAAGTAGAAATTCTAAATAATGCTCAATCCAATGAGCATACAAGAAGGGATAGAGATGATACCAGAAGAGATCAATATCCTCCTAGAATGCAAAATCATGGTCATACAAGAACAAATCATGTGGATAATCGTATCACAACTCTCGCACAACAAATACAAACACTACAAATACAAATTCAAGATATGCAAAAAGGAAATGTTAGAAGATACTCACTTCAAGAAATCTGTCCTTATCCATTCAATAGAAACCTAAACATGAGACCACTTCCTATAGGTTTTGAAACTCCTAGATACGAAAAATATGATGGAAGAACTGACCCCCAAGATCATATATGATAATTTTGCACAATGAGTATGGAGTTTGCACATGAGGATACCTACTTGATGAGATTATTTCCAAAAAGTCTAACCAGACTAGCTATGGAATGGTTCTCCAAACTTACACCTAGAATCAGATCATTTTCAAAATTGGTGGATGAGTTTGTTTCACAATACTCTTACAACATCCAACATGAAGTAACAATGCTAGACCTATGTAACACAAAACAAAAGAGCAGAGAACCTTTCATGACATTTTTACAACCATGGAGATGGTTAGCTTCGTGGTATCCTCATATAGTGTCAGAATATAAAAAAATGGTAATATTCATCGACAACTTAAATGATCAAATGAGTTATTACTTAAAAATGAAAGGAAATCAAAGTTTTACAAAAATGATTAATAATGGAATTAGAATGGAGGAAGCCATGATAAAGAAAGGTGTGTTGAAAATATTCAAAGGAGTTCACCCTCCTAACAACACTAACAACAACAATCACAATGATAAACCAAAGTTTTAGAACAGAAATCCTAATGTCGTCAATGATGGGATAGTGGATAATAACAATATAAAACCAAAGCAACCAGTTTTTAATTTATCCAATCACTCAGCAACAGCTCAACAAAACAATAATCACCAAAAAGCAACTATCAAAAATTTCTTTCAAAAGACAATTTACAAACATTGGTGAATCCCTTGGGTCCACTTTAAAAACACTTATCACAAACAAATTGATTACTTTACCAGAAGAAAGAAACTTTGAACCCAAGGTAAAAACTGCTTGGTGGAATGACAACCATTATTGTGATTTCCATTGAAACAAAGGACACCTAGCAGATGCTTGTCAACGATTAAAACATGTCATCCAAGATTTGATTGATAATGGAATAATAACTGTGAATGGACATACAACAAACGAATCTCACACAACTTTCAAAACTCTTCTTTCTAATTATGAAAAGGGTGAATCATCAATAGGGCAGAATGGTAAAGGTAAACCAAAGGTAAACTATTCTCATACATATGACAATGTGGTAAATGTGATCATGGTTAAAGAGCAACAACATCAAGAACCCACTCATGTTATCCCACGAAGAAAAGCCAAAGTGGTTTTGTCGGGTCCTACAACAAACATGTCATCCACTGCCAAACAATACAATCTAGTGGATCAATTAGAGAAAACACCCACACAAATATCCATCTTAGAACTATTAAAGCTTTCACCTGCACATAAAAAATTCTTGAACAAGCATCAGTAGATACCACAGTGTCCAAATATCTTGATATTGATCAATTCCAAACCATGGTGGGACACCTCACAACTCCTCATTGCTTATCATTTACCGAAGAAGATGACATGTCCTTGCAACATCCCCGCAACGCTCCTTTGTATATTGAAGTCCTCATTCACAAAATGCAAGTTAAAGGTGTTCTAATAGATGGTGGAGCTGGCATAAATATTTGTTCATTGAGTCTTGTTCATGCCTTAGGATATTCAGAAGATGCAATCAATCCCCGAAAAAAGATCGCCATACAAGCCTGTGATGAAGAAGAATGTTCCTCCAACGGAATTGTGATACTACCCACCAGAGTGGGACCTTTACAGAAAAACATACCATGCCAAGTTTTGGACTTAGACTTATCATATAATATACTCCTGGGGAGACCATGGATAGATGACCAGCAAGCAATCCTATCTCATATCAATTTAGGCATTGTTACTATAGGCATTTTGCATTTCAATTATCTAGCATTTAGTTTTTGGATTAATCATAGCATGTTAATCTAGTTTCTTAAATCATGCATTTCATATCATCTCCATAATCAATCATGATAAAATAGCTACTCAACTCTTGAGTTGCCATTTTGGATGTCATTGCTCCACTGAGAGCCCATTAATCCCACACCTTCAAAGTCCTCAAGAATAGAGGAAAATGGGACATTTCAAGGAAGGCTTATGGTTTGCATTTCTAATCTAGTTTTCAATTAAGCTTTTCAATTACATTTTATTGTCTCATTATATGTGTATGCCTCCCATATACCAAATCCAATGATAGATACTCTATGCAGGTATGGTCATATGAAATCAAAGGCCCCCAAGTAGCCACATCCAATCTCCGATGAGCATAATGAGTTGTATCATGTGGTATCCCCTGTATCTTGCCATACTGTCTCAGCACCCATGTACAAAGAAATCGCTCGATGACTTAAGGTGTCGATCCAATCAGATATTGCATCATGAATACATACGGTATCTCCAATGCATCCTTGGGCCAAATCTTACAATCCCTATATGGCCTCCATATCACAGTATCCAAATCATCCAAGTTCCATTGCCAGTACTCCAATTTTCCCAGCTTTTGCTGGACAATGATACCATGATACCCATCAGCATAAGTCCTACTTGCAGGTCTCTCTCTGTGAGCTAATGGTCATGTGATAGGTAAATGCTCCTACGCCCATATCTGAAGCATGGTCACCCCTACTGATAATGCAGTTGATCCCTGATACACAACTCGGTGCAGGTCATGATACAAATGCACCAACATACATGACGCCCATGTAAATCGGGTCCCCTTTGTCACCATCTGCTCAAGCAGATGACCCCATCCAATAGATAATCTCTTTGACCTATGATCAGGACAAAGGAAGCCTCCAATAAATATGACAAGCATAGTCGGTAATGTGGCATATCCTAGCTCTAGCATCTCCTACCATGCAATATCATATCCACCTATCTCGTCATCGTCAAACACTCGACAAAGTGCCTCTATCCCACCTCGCTTACTGAGATCATAATATACTAGATCATCCATCACAAGGATGTGCAAAATCTGGTAGACATCCTTGGGTGTCATCGCAATCTCTCCTGTCGCCAAATGAAATGTGTTATGCTCACTATGCCAGCGCTCTGCTAAAACTTTCAATAATCCTCAGTTTATCAAAGTCGGGGCATATCAAGAAGGGAAGATAAACCACCCCTGCCAATGTGGTCTCGCTCCATCTAGCTAAGGCGGGGTATCAGCATCCATGTCTCCGGAAAACACTCTCGAGACTGAAGAATGGTAAAGTGCTCCTACAATCAAATCATCTCATCATATTAATTTCTTGATTTATCTATCTATCAAATCAATCTATCTATCGGTCTAGTTTGCTCAAATTAAGATTTTTATCAAATTTCATTGGGCCCCTATCAATGACGCTCATCTATCATGAGGTCATTATCAATCTTATCTCATCTAAGGCATGCATTGAGATAATCAGAACTGATCATCAAATTTATCAATCAGGAGCATCTAATTTTATCAATTAGATAGTTAATCAGATCATAAATCAAAAATCAAATCAAGTTGACAACAAAGTCAACCAATCGACAAATCAAATCACTTTCTAAAAATCACCCAAATCGAAATAATCAAAAAATATAATCAAATCATCAAAACCTCATTGCCAAAAATTGAAAAATTTTGAAAAATCGGCACATCAAAAAAACAAATATTTCAAAAATTGTCAAAATCGGAAAAAAAATAAAAATAAAAAATATCGAAAAATCTCAAAAAAAAAAGAAAAGAACAAAACTCCCCCTGCGGTGGCACCCAAAGTGCTGCCCTAGGTGCCTGCGGTGGTGCCCAAGGTGCCGCCCGTGGCACCGGCAGCGCCAACGGTGGCACCCACAGCGCCTCTCGCAGTGCCTCTGGTGACGCCGACGAGGCCCACGGTGTTGCCAGTGGCGCCTCTCACGATGACCAAGGCACCTGCAATGGTGCTGGTTGTGGCCCCTGCCCTCCTCCACCACCGCCCTTTCTCCACCACCACTACTCTTTTCCTCCCAAAATGCCAAAAATTCAAAAAAAAATTAAATGTATTTTTTTTTTAAAATGCATGTAAAATGTTTTTTTTCTTTGGGATTCAAATTGGAAATTTATTTGAAAATCCAGAAAAACCCATTTTATGAATCAAAAAACCCATCTCACAAATATAATTTTTTTTTCCCAACCCATTTCGCGAAAGCGCTAAAAACTGATTTTTTATGCAAATAGCTAAATTTTTCATAAATCAATGAAAAATTAACAAAGTTGGGTTTTCTCGAAGTACGTATCGGTGGACCGTATGCCAAACCTATGCTGGTGGTATGGGATCGCCATTTTCTTCCTTGAGAGCAATTTTTTTCCAACAACTGTAGTGCAAAAATGAGGAGTGGTAAAAGGAATTCACCTTTTTAAACTCATAATGGGGCATTTAAGTGGGATTTTTATTCCACTTATTTTTAATCATCTAATCAACTAATCAGCCTGGTAGGGCAACATTGCACTTTTTCCACATGTCTCCTCCTTTGGACACTTGCCCTTTTATGAGCAAGGCTGTTTGACACTTGTCACCACAGAGATGACAAGTGTCCCTTCCTCTAACCTCTTCTCCAACTTTCTCAATCTTGGCCCTTCATATCTTCAGATCAGATCTGGACTGTCGATTCCTACCACCTCAGCTTTGGCCTTGGAATTCCTATAAATATCCCCCATTTTGGAGCAATAAGGATCCCATATCATATTAATTTAGGCATCATTACTATAGGAAATTTTCATTTTCAATTATCTAGTAATTAGCTTTTGGATTAATCATAACATGTTAATCTAGTTTCTTAAATCATGCATTTCATATCATCTTCATAGTCAATCATGATCAAATAGCTACTCAACTCTTGAGTTGACACTTTGGAGGTCATTGCTCTACTGAGAGGCCATCAATCCCACACCTTCAAGGTCCTCAAGAATAGAGGAAAATGGGACATTTCAAGGAAGGCTTATGGTTTGCATTTCTAATCTAGTTTTCAATTAATCTTTTCAATTACATTTTATTGTCTCATTATATGTGTATGCCTCTTTTCATTTACCACATTTTTAGCATCATAGTTTTAATCACAAATTGGGTCTACTGGATTCTTATGTGGAGAGATCTCATGCGTCCATCTTCATGCAAATCTTTCAGATCAATGGTGGAGGTTTGAATTTGTGATAGCCATTGAGTTTTGAATGCTCTATGGGAGGGTGGTTGTCGACCCAATGGTCGAGGATGTTTTTTTCTCAGTGAGAACTCAATTTTGGACCTGATCTAACTCCAAGCACTAGGGATTATCGCCATTACTATAGAAGTAACCCTATAAGCTAATTTTGGATACCCCTCATGGCTCTTCGATGCATTATGAAGACTTTTGGGTTTGACAGAGATTTCTCAGATGTCATCCCATGCAGATTTTTCCTAATTTTTAGGAAATGATTGTCCCTCATACGCCTTTGCATCCCATTTCAAATGAAACCCATGATCATTGATTGCAATTTAGAGACTTTTTGGCTCTGTAGGTACCCTAAACGCATTCAGATGCAGGGTTTTACTTGATTTGCAAGGATTTTTCACTCTTTCAGAGGTAGAGGATGCTCTTAGATCTAGATGCAACATGCTATCAGATTGTCCTTGATCTTATTTTCTTCCCCCCTTATAGATTTTTGTAACCTAACCCAGGTGGGGTTAGGATTTTTATCTTTAGTTCAATCTAAGTTATGCATCAACTATAAAGGCATTTTTTAATCATTTTCTCAGGATCTTCTCCTCTTTTTCTCTTATAATAATCTATGATTTTTGCAACTATAAAATCACCTTGTCTCTGCATTAATAAAATTTGCTTGCCTTACCTAGTTTCAGTTTATGCAAATTTGTGTATCTCTTTTACTAGTTTGTGTGAATGCATATTTTCTTGCTTTCTCAACATCTATGATAATGTTGACTCCTCTTAGAGTGGCCTCTAAGAACATTGTTCGTTCCTCTGCCATTGTTAAGAATTCCAACCTTGACTTAGTCTTAGAAAGATAGACTTAGATATAAATTTTTGTATCTTTTAGCCAATTTTATTAATGTTTTGTGCAATTACAGGTGGGAGTATATCAACTTTTCATCTAGGTGAAATCTTTATTTCCCTTCTTTCATGCAACCCTTCTCTCTCTCCCTTTTCTTTATCAAACCATAGGATAGTTTTACCACTATTGGGTTGGTCCAACACTTGGACTCAAATTGAATAGGAAGCATACCTTCTCCAGAGACAACCTCACAACAGCGCAAGGTCCCACACCTGAGAGGTTGTTTCCATGTTTCACAAGGTTGGTGGTCAAGTCTGATCACCAAGGGTGCAAAATTTCATGACAATATCATAAGACCATTAGATTTAAAACTACATCCTTCATACCTCAAATCTTGACGATTACTTTGTAGAGGTTCTCTTACCTGCTTATAGTACTCATCCCCTTCCAGTTGCTATAAAACTTGTGCACTAAAATTTGTGCAAATAGAAACCCTGGAGGATACATGTCTTTAGTGGCTTAAGGTATATATCACCAAATTTTATTTTCCCTTGATGTAGCTAATTTAAATATCCTCATTAAAAATCAAATATCATCATTAAAAATCAATTCCAACCACCTCCTTTGACAAGGATTCAAAGTGAATTGAGTAAATATGTACTTTAATCTTTGTTGATTTAATCCAAGCTTAAATTGCTTGCCTAATAAGTAATTTTTCCATATTTGAAGAGTGAGTACAATTATTACAAACTTGAGGTCATGGGATGCATAGTTATATTCTTAGTTCTTCAACTTGGACTTGACTCATAAGAAATTACTTGCCCATTCTACATGAGAAATCCTCCTAGTCCTTCTCATGATGCATCTGTAACAACCATGAAATACCCTTTTAGATCTGTAACAAATCACTAATAATAATAAACCACTTTTAGGAGGTGAAATTATCATAAATAAATTCCTCACCTAGAGACATAAACCAAGATCTCAGACCAATAGCATTTCACTAGATGAAATAGCCAACAAGATTCAACTTTAATCCTAAAGGAGAGATGGATACTTTGTTTTATTATTTCCCCTCTTCATGCTTGATATGATTTGAAGTGAATATGTATTGAATAGGTAAAATGACTGAAAATTGACAATAATCAACATAAAATTAAAGATACAAAACTAAAATTCAACTTAAAATTATGGATCTAGTAATGGCATGTAGAGAGGGACCTATAGCTAAAATCTGAGCTTGAAAAATACCAAACTATGGAGTTAGGATCCTTAGTCCAAACATTTTTCCTATTAGTTGAGGCTTTATATCTAAAAATAGGAGGTTCTATAGATCACCCCCTCTCTGAAATTAACCCAAAAAGTATCAAACAATGTAACTAATAAGATTAACCATAGGATTTTTTCTTGCTCAAAATATAGAATTGTGTCTCAATCTGATTGGCACAAATTTGCATCTTTCTGGTATTGGATCTATAACCTACACATAAAGAGGGAAAACATTCTATTGTGTAGGGGCTTACCTAAGTAAAACTCCATTTTGGTATTACCACGTCCACAAGAGCTATGATGATGAGAAAGAGATATTACCCCATGTAGGGTAGAGATAAAAATATAAAATTAAATATTGAATTGAGAAGATTATATCTTTGGATTGGTAATGGTGGTAATGTAATTCTATTTAGACATTTCCTCAAAGTGTTGGTACAATAACATGATAAATCATAACAAAATCCATCATAAAAACATACTTGAAGACAAGTTGTTGTAGCTTGATGCTCCTTGTACTTAGATATACTCTTGAATGAAGGAATTGAATGCTTGAATAAAACTTTTGGATTATGAAAATGATCAAATGAATTTGATATAATGCCTTTATATCAAGATGTGATCACAAATGGTAGGAATATACACTCTGGAACATGTTCTAATTTGGACCCCTTTTGTATTGACTATGGTAATAATTGGCACAGTTCTTTAGGACTATGGTTCTAGGAGCTATAGTCAACACAAAAAAGGACAAACTAAAGGTGGTTGTAGAGTACACAAGCTCAAGACATAAGATCAAGTTACCTTGTGAGTATATGATGACAATTTGGATAAGGCCAAAATAGGGTCAAAATGTGAAATTATAAAGGGGTTACAATTTATCACACTACATGAGGCTACCTCTTATTGTATTCAATTGCAATAAAATTGATAATACAATTACAATAAACTAACCAAAACTTTACCATACTTATGTTGTGGATGCCACCTAGGTTGACCTGACTACCTATAATAAAATATATAAATGATCATAAAACTAATTTAAAATTTTTCCTATGCTAACCACATATTACCTACACATGTTCCCCAATCATGTAGTACTAGTTTTAATCATGCATTTACACACTAAATCGACATGTAAAATATATTGACATAATATAAATAGTTAGTTGAACCCCAACATAATTATAAATCAATCAATACATATTTAATAAATGATCAAATCATATATATCTCAACAGTAATCTTTTAATTAGTGGTGGTGCTCCTAATGGGTACCCAGAATAATCACCTAGCTAAAGCGGTGGCAGCCTACCATGGGCTACTATTAGGCTCTCAAATAAACTTTTAAAAAGTTTGGTTAGAAGGAGACTTGGAGATTATTATTAATTGCCTCGAGAAGATTTTGGTCAATTGAGAATTGGATTAAGGGGTTGTTGGATATTATCACTTATTTTGATAATTATTACATCTCCCATAAATTTCTAGGAAGGCTAATGGGGTCGTCGACCTATTGGCTGATTTGGAATTGTCTAGAAATCATAAACTTGAATAGGGGAAACCTGATGACTTGTTAGCTAATCTGAAATATTTGGTGTACTATGGAAGGGTCCATGCGAGAATTATTAATCCCTTGCTATTTCATGATGGCTAGAGTAATGTTTTTTATGTTTTGCCTTACTTCTAGCATATTTTATGGGCATTTTTTGGTTCTCGTTAAGAGTGAAGAAGGTTTCTATAGGGGTCCTTTGTTATTTGATACTTCTAGAGCCATGGATCTTAGAGCATCCTTTTGTATTTTGTAGTGTAATTATGCTAAGGGGGTAGATAGGAACAGGCTCAAGCCCCTAAAATGTGAAAAAAATAAGAAAATTAGCACTATTTGGAGAATTTTGGAGAGAGGAGGGGTTATGCCTTACCTTGAAAGGCTTCATGGCTGCAATCATAGAGTTTCTAGGGCCTCTGATAAAGGGTGGAAGAAAGGGCAAGTCATTGTTCATGTGCATAATTTCAAACTTACTAACGAGCTTATCATTGAAGTTACTGGGTTGAGCATGGAAGGGAAGAAGTTCTTCAAAGATAGAAAGACGACAAATGAAGAGGTTTAGAATTTCATCAAGGGAAAAGAGGGAAAGTGGTCGGTGAAGTAAAAAGGCGAGTACAAGATGAAGTCCATCAAACCCTTATTGGCTGAACTTCTGAAGGTAATTCTGCAAGTTTTTCACTCTTGATGGTTCTTATTTGCTTGTGTATAATTATCATTTTGTCCTTCTCAATCACTTTAGGTATAATTGTCACTTTAGGAAAGTTTTCTTCTTTAGAATCTGTTATTAGGGAAAATAAAAAGGATCAAAAGAACCCTATTATGCTTGAAGACTTGATCTTACTTTCAATGGAGCATTTTAAAAAATTCATGGGGAAAGGTAAATTTTTAAGGATAGGGATGTTCTGATTTGGAAGGTTATGATTCTCTTTTCTTTGAGGGTAGACGATTAAATATTGAGGAGGTAGATGATTCTAATGAGGATAAGGAGAAGAAATCTAGTGGTAAAAACACTAAAGGAAGAAAAGCTTCACTTGTTTTGATTTCACAAGATAGTTTATCTAAAAGTGGAGAGGGGAAAGGCATTAAGAAAGGAAAAAATAATGACAGGGATTGCAGAGATTCCCCATTGTGTTTGTCCCTTAATGAAGGTAATTGGGAAGGTTTGAGGGTTTCAGAAGATTCTCATCCTAAAACTGGTCATGATGGGAGACCCCCTTTCCCTTGTGACCTTAACCTCGACTCCCCCATGTTAAATCTTGACAGGGAGCACCCTGCGGACCTCCTTGTAATGCTAAGGAATGTTGTTATCGATAATTTAAGACTGTAGAAGTTTTTTATTTCTTGAAATTAATGAGATTAACATTTCTATTTGTGGGGTCAAGAATAAACTAGATAACTTGAAGGACCCAAATTTGAATTGGTTGGAGAAGGAAGGTGGTAATATGGTTGTTTCCCTTTATAAAGTTGTTAAGGATATAGAACATATGAAGGAATATTTTGAAGAGAGAATTGTGATATTAGAAATGAATTATAAGAAGATTAATGAAAACTTAATTACCCTAGTCACCTTTAGCTACAAGGTTATCAAGTCTAATGTTGAGAGCATTAGAGTTATAACAGAGAAGTTTGAAAGGGCTCAGGAAGCCAAATCATTCTTCATTGATATTGATGTTGTTGAGAAAGGTAAGCAAGCTACTCATGAGGAGGGTAGAGGCCTTTGTACCCATACTAGGACAAGAAGCAAGAAGATGGTGAACCAAGCTATGCAAGATGTGAAAGATGTGAAGAAGTTTTCCATGAACCTATCTCGACTTGAAGTGGAAGTTGCTAAAGCTCTAAAGTATTTGAATTAGTTGTCTTTTTTGTCCTTTTGTGTTGTGTTTTGTTTTGGTCTTTTTGTGTGTGTTGGTTTCCTATTTGCTAATTGTTTACTTATGAAATTCTGACAACAACTTTTTGTAAAAGGGGTTTTGGGTCCCTTCAAAACCTGCTTGACCCCTTTAATAGAAAATTAAACAGTAGTCTTTTAATTTAAAAACTATGAAAAATACAAATTGCATATGAAAAAATTACATCCACTAGGTTACCTTGTATGAAGGGAGCTACCTTGGTGAGTCTACCCACTACCACTAGTATAGAATTATGTCTATTCTTGGACATAGGTAAACCTTGAATGAAATACATGCTATTAATCTACCATTTCCAATATAGAAGGACATGAGGATATAGTAACTCAGTTGGGTTTTCATGTTCTACCTCCACCTTCTCACTTTCAAAACAATTTTCCATAAATATTGTAGCATCTTTCTTTATTCTTTCTAAAAATAAAGTGATTTGACATTTTCTAATAGCTTTCTAATGTCTACGTGTCCCAAATATGGTGTTGAATGCACCTCCTTCCAAACCCATTATTTCAATTTCACAAACTCAACCACATTTATATTTAAAACTAAAACCTTCATACCTTAGATCTTGTGGATTAGTTCGCAAAGCTTCTCTTATGTGCTTATAGTACTCATCCCCTTCTAGTTGTTGTAAGACTTATGCCCTAAAATCTGTGGAAATAGAAATTATGGAGGATATGTTCCTTCAATAGTTTAAGGAGAATACCACCTGATTTTCTTTTCCCTTGATGTAGCTAATTTTAATATCATAGTTAAAAATAAATTCCAACCACCTCCTTTAACAAGAATTCTAATTTAATTGAGTAAATACATACTATAATCCTTAATGATCTAATCCAAGCTCAAATGAATTGACTAATAAGTAATGTTGCTACATTCGAAGAGTATGCACAATTGCTGCAAGCTTGAGGTGATAGGATGCATAGTTTTGTTTGTATTTCTTCAACTTCCTTGACTCGTAGGTTATTACCTACTCATTCTACATGTGAAGTCCTTCGAGTCCTTCTCTTGATGCATTTGTAACAACCACAAGATGCCCTTCTAGATTTGTAACAACTAACTAATTATAATAAGCCACTTTGAGGAGGTAAAATGATGAGAAATAAATTCCTAGCCTAAAGACATAAAACAAGATACTAGATCAATATAATTTCATTAGATTAAATAGCCAAAAAGATCCAACTTTAATCCTAAAGGAGAGATGGATATTTTCTTTGATTATTTCACCTCTTTGTGTTTTATATGATTTGATGTGAATATAAAATGACTAGGTAAAATGATGCAAAATTGCAATAATGAGCATAAACAAAAAGATATAAAACCAAAAAACAACTCAAAAGTATAGATCTAGAAATGGCATGGAGAGAAAGACTTGTAGTTGAAATCTGAGCCTAAAACAACCAAACTATGAAGTTAGGATTCTTTGTCCAAACATTTATCTTGTTAGTTGAGGCTTCAAATCTTAAATCAAGATGTTCTAAAGATCACTCTCTTTCCAAAATTTATCCAAAAAGTATCAAACTGTGAAACTAATAATATTATTCATAGTTTTTGCATGCTCAAAATTGAGAATTGTGTCTTAATCTAATTTGCACAAATTTGTATATTTTTGCTATTGGATCTATAACCTACACATAAAGAGGGAAATTTTTTTGTTGTACGGGAACTTACCTAAGTTGAACCCCATTATGGTATTTCCAACTCCACAACAACTATGATGATGAGAAAGAGAGCTTACCCCTATTAGGGGAGATGTTAAATCAAAAATAAAATGTTGAATTGAAAAAGATCATACCTTTGGACTAGTAATGGTGGTAATCCAATGTTCTTTAGACATGTTGATGCAAAGATTCTTGGAGCTTCTCTTAATCACCTAGTTCTCTTGGTTTCTCTCATCAACCCTCTAAATCCTCAAGCCCATCCAATGGTACTTATTAGGGGTTTTTCTATTTTTTCCTCCAAGGTCTAATCCACTTTGGCTTGCCTCCAAGGTATAGCCACTGATCTTTAACAACCAACTCTTCCTATTGAGGATTCCACCTTAATCTCTAACACACTCCCAAGGCTCCAACAACCTTTGCAAAGGATCTTACTTATCCAACAGGTTCTATGTGATTAACTCAAACCTATATAGTGTCTTTGATATATTTTATGGTTTTGAGCACCTTAAAACCCATCTCCAAGATTTCTCAACCTTTCTTGGTTTCTACCAGCTCCAAATAGGCTTAATACAATTAGCCCTCCTATGGCAGTTTTCAAGACTTAGTTGCAAATCTTCCCACACAAGGCCATAAATAAATTAGAGATTAAAGTACCCTTTGTAGAGCTATAAAAAATATTTTTAAATTCCATCTGAGTTCTCCATACACATAGGGTTTCCAATACTGCCCTATTTTAAAGGGTTCTAGGGCTACCGGGTGACTCACAAACTTGTTCTTAAAAAGGTTCACCAGTTAGAACATATGATAAAGCTAATAATGAATTATTTAAGGGCACTCATAGGGGTCTCTAACCATGTGTCAAATTTTCTTCTACAAATCCACTTGTGCTTTGAAATCGTACATCTTATGTTCTCCTAAACTCACCAACTCCTAGCTGTGAGCCTAGGGGATCATTGTAGAAGCAGCACAAAGGCTTGCAAAACCAAAACACATACTATAAACATATGTATAGACCCTAATATATAATTCCACATGATTTCAACTGGTGCCATTAATGGATGCCGAGGTTAGAGCCATTTTCCCTTAAACCTAACTTTACAAGGGTTTTACACCTAGTCATAGAGACTAGATTAGATTTTTACAACCAAACACAATCAGACTTCCTAATATACCTTGCTGGGAGGAGTATTCAACAAAATCTCATGCCCTTCAATGATATTCTTCTAACAAATTCATCATTGACCGTACAATGCAACAAACCAAAGGAAAACAGTTAAAACAGTGTCAAAACAAGATTTTTTCTTGCAACAAAAACTTGCTTTTGCATTCCAGATCCTCTAATGTGTACAATGACATTTTTTTTGGCTTATATGCTCATGATTTAGCTGGTTGAACAAAATTTTCAACACCAATCAACAAAACTGTAAATTTTTACAAATGTTGCAAAATGTTGCTCAACAACTTTTACAACTTTTCATCCTGAGAATGCAACTTTACACTCAAGTGCATTCCAAGGCTCAAAAAGTCCCTCAATGCATTATAGGAGACCTAAAAATAATAATATATTGCACCCTATTACACAATGACTCTGTTCTATAGTAGTGCACTATCACGAATCGTTTTATTTAATAATGTGCAATTTAAAGATGTAATGTGATTTTGAAATTTAAAATAGATTAGATCATTCATAATCCAGTATGAGGAAATATAGTATGCTTTTTACTCCTGCAATTGATATGAAATTCTACATTTAATATTCTTTTGGGTTTGTCAATACTTATAATTTTTGAGTGCAAGTAATGCAGGATGAGGTGAAGGAGGTCGAAGGCGAGAACACGAATAAGGTAGAATTGCTTTTAACCAAATGACTTCGATGGAAAAGGGAATCTCTCACACACCACATTAGGATTTAGAATTTGCATCTTGAAAATATGGATGATTTAAATGACCTTATTTGAGTGTTTGTTCAAATTGAAATGATGAATTTGGAATGAGAAGTAGATTGATTTAAATGTTTATACATGTGCATTAATTGTATGATGTGAGTAGTGTTTGAATTAAATCTAAGTTGTGTGAGTGATTGTGAAATATTATGCTTTATTGTTAAAAGAGATAGAATGTATAAAAAATTAAAAAATGAATATTGACCCTAGGTTTAATGTTTTTTTAGATATGTATAAATGTATGAAAATTGTACTTATGAGTTTACTTTTGAAAATTGAATAATAGTATAATATATATATATATGAGAAATTTATTCAATCATTTACATACATCAATATACAATTATCGTGAAATTTGACTTCGTCAAGAATTTTGTTTATACATATACGTAATCATTTGAGATTAAAAATATATACACATTATATATATATGTGTGTATATGAATTCTAATAATAATTTGATCATGTACTTGTAAATATGTATGTAATTATTGTATATGTATTTATGAAATTAAATTATGTAATGAAAATCTGATATATATATTTAATCAAAGAAAGGGTTTATCAAAGAATTTATTAAACAAAGTTTAATGTTTAATATTAATAAAAAGTCATTAAATATATATATAAAATATAAATAAATTATAAAAAAAAAACCATATTACAAATATATTATTGTTTTATTAAACATGTTAATAGTAAAAGGTGGCGGGTTAAGGGTAAACGATTGTTTGAAGCCAAAGGAAGAGCCGCTTTGGTCGGTTTGTTAGTCGACTCCCTCCACCCACGGTAGTCGTGGTCAAAACATTTATGTAGGACAAGGCACAATGGGAGAATTAACACTCCCACGACCCTTGGTGGGTGACTTGGCATGCAACATGACTTGGCATTCAACATGACTCTTCGGTGTATAAGCTAAGAAGTCGGCAGTTAGTGTAAATGCCTCCATGATCCATGTTCGACTCAGGCAGTAATCAAAGCTCCAACTAAAACCATTGCAAGTTTTAAACAATAAAAAGACTCGAGCTTGCCACAAAATGAGGGTTGTATTTAATTTAAAGACATGCATGGAGATTACAGTTACAACAAACTAATAAATGTGACAACATAAATAATGGTAACAGTAAATAAGGCCCAAAGGATAGCAGAAAATGTAGCTCAAGATTAGAATAAATAGACGTATTAACACACACATTTGGATTCATTCTTTCTCATAGGGAGAAAAGAGTGATAATTTCTTGAAGGGAAGGTTAGAATAGTTGGAGAGAGGACAAGATTTTTGGATAATATCGTAGAGATTGAGCAATAAAGATAGTTGGATATAGAGGTAAGAATAGTTGGATAGAGAGATAGTTGGATATAGAGGTAAGGATAGTTGGAGAAGGAGAAACTTGTTATCAAGGCATGGAATCATTTGATGAAAGAATGACAAGGTCAAAATCTTACAAACCACTCTAAGTTTCCAAGAGGTTAGAATCCTTTGTTTATGTTTTATTTTATTTGTTATGTTTGGTATGAAATGTGTAGAAATGGAAGTTTAGATAATAGGTATGTACATCCAAATGGGTAGCAATTATTATTATCTTATTTGAAATGCTTTGTAAACCATTATGGAATAGAAGAAAAGAATTTAGAGAAAAGATGTTGTTAATATCATATTTTGCACAAAAATAATTAGTTCTAATTCTATTTTAACAATGTGTTTGCGTACTTTTGGTTATATATGAGATTAATTTCATACATGTATAACACATTCTTTTGTATGTACCTTACTTAGTCAAAAGATTGGTTTTAAGATTATTGCTTATAAAAGTTTATCGTTTTCCAAAATATGAAAGATTGTCTTCGATAGATATATTAGTCAAGTAATGATTAGTAAGGAAAAAAGATATCTCTATTTTTGTTTTAAAAGAAAGATTGTATTCTCAATGGAATTTGTGTTTGAGGGAATCAAGCTAGGGTTAAGCTTGAGTTAGAAAATTTACCTTTTGGGACGGGTGTCGAGTGTGGATGTTTTAGGGAGAATAGTTGCTTTTTCCAACTATTGTTTTTTTGTGCATGGCATATACTCGGCCGAGTTATTGTTTGAATTATCCGTAGAAAATGATGGAAATTCCTTATTTATGCTCTCTACCACATCCTAGTATGATAGCGAATGCTTGTTTCTTAGAATGAAATAGGAAAAATGAAAATGCATATATTATCTAGGCATGCACCAAATTCCCTCTTGCTTTCAAATTCATTGGTTAAACCAATTTGTGTAGTGTCGGGCATTCTTGATTGACCAAGAATTCCGGGGAAGCATAAGCTTCAAGGTTGGGCGGAAAAAGTGCCTGATTCTTGTTCTCATCTATGTTCAAAAGACAGAAGGAAGCGACTCAGACTAAAGATCGACGGATGCATCTTCTTGTATATTCTTAAGGCAATTTGGAAGCCTAAGAACTTCTTAGTATTGGATATTGTATTATTCATGTGCATTATAATGATATATCTATGAGTGTAATTTATATCGATATTCGATGTTTGCTTATATCTTGATTAAAATATGCTTAGAGATTGAAATTTAAGTTTATTTATGGTTAAAGAGTAGTTTAGGGTTAGATCCTAAATTGACATCTTTACATTTTTGGTATCAGAGCCAGGTTTATAACACTAGGACCTATATGAGTCACTTCGCTAAGATAAATTTGGAAATTAATAGCTTTTTGTTTAAACATTACATAAATGGTTTGTACCAAGCAAACAACCCGAAAGTCAGTAGTAGGGTATGCCCATTACCTGAGGGTTAAAAAGGATCCTTAATCACCTGTGAAGATGGTTTTGGATGACACCCCTTTTGAAGTAAAACAAGTCCCAGAAGAAAGTGTTGTAATACCTTCTGAGAAGAATATCCTTGAAAAAGAAAAAGAGCCTGAGTTGGAATATTCACCTATCAGGCCAATAATGATCAATTCTGAGGAATCTGAGGGCTATACCCCTCTAAGTGAGATTGAATTGGAAGGATATACCCCATTAAGTCATAATGAGTTGAAAGAATCCACTCCCTTGACTCCTTCTAATGAGTGATGTAACATGTTACAACACTTCAATAAAATGTCTTTCCTTCTATTACCGAATAAGGATGTAATCCCTTCTACTATAAAATAAAGATGTATTCCCTTCTATTATAAAATAAAGATGTACTCTCTTCTACTATAAAATAAATATGTATTCTCTTCTATTATCCAATAAAGATGTCTTCTATTGTATTTTGAGTTAAAAATTGTGTATTCCTTAATGATATCTATATATATACTTTGAACCTAACTTATATAGTAAATGGAAAGAAGTAGAATGAAATTATTTGATATCATTATATTTTAAATTTATATTGTTTTCCTTAAATATTCAATAGGAGTATTAAACTCTCTAGTTTCTTTATAAGGCTATAATTTAGGGAATATTATAAAAGTTACGAAAGACATAACATAGCAAATATGTCTCTTATCATTAAGAATTATCAATATCTCTCTATTGCAGAATTAATAAATAGAAATGGCCTCAAGAACCACAAGGGCGGGGTCAAGTAATAGGAATGTAAGATTAGATCAAATTCTTGATTTTCTCAATTAACAAAGTGAAAGGATGAATGATCTTGAACAAGAGGTTCGAAGGGTCAGAGAAGTCCGACAGGAAGCCCCAAGGGTTGAGGAGCAACCCAACAACCCAGCCAGAATAGAAGAAGAGCTGGCAAAGGATTTGAAAAGGATAGCCCCGCCAAAGTTTGATGGAAAAAAATTGGTGATGGTGGAGAAGCATGGGTAATTGAAATGGAGAAATATTTTGGTCTCCCCAACATGTCAAATGAAACCAAGGCAGTTTGGGTTGCTTATCAGCTGTCTAGTGAAGCTACTGCTTGGTGGGACAATGAAAAGTCAGAAACGAAACTACAACCAAGAGAGATCAATTGGGATTTCTTTTTAAAATCCTTCAGGAAAAGGTGGCTTCCACAATTATTCTTCAACAAGAAGATGACAGAATTTCAAAACCTTACTCAAGGTAGTATGTCGGTAACACAGTACTGGGAGAAATTTACTAATCTCCTTAAGTATGTTCCACAATACCAGATGGATGAAAGGTTCCACATTCAGAAGTTTATTTTGGGTTTAAGAACCCATATAGGAGTGAAGGTGGATATCCATAATCCATTAACTATGGTGGAGGTATTTGAAAAGGTGACTAAGAAAGAGCAGAAGTTACAGCAGTTGGGGAACCTTCGAAAGAATGAGAACAACCGACCAAATTTTGGGAATAGAAATTTCCAAAGGAATCACAATAGCAACAATCGGCAGATAAGAAATCTTAAGAGGGGACCCAACACCCAGGAAAAAGGAAGAGCAAATCAGGATGGAAATAAGAAAGCAAACTATAACACCAATGCTTGACAAAATATGGACAGAGGAAGGTCAGGTGGCCATCTTGGTCCTAGGGATGGGTGTTATAATTGTGGAGGGAGTCATTATGCCTCTAATTATCCACAATGTACCCCAGCATAGAGAGGATCATATTAGTAAGGAGCCCCTCAACATCAGATTCATGCTACTATCGACAATCGTCAAGCTAATTTCCAAGCCGCAACTATCCAAATTATGGGTAAGCTCTTTGGACAAACAATTTCTATTTTAATAGATACAGGAGCTACTGAATGTTTTATTGATCCACAAGTAGTTTCTATAATATCTGTTAAACCTGGTTATATTTCAAATTCATGGATGGTTCAGTATGGAAATCGAGCAGAAAAGAGGGTAGATACTTGTCTATTTTGCAATGAATTAGAACTTCCTAGTTTTCAAACCCAAGTTAACCTTTATGTTGCACCACTAGGATCATATGATGTGATCTTAGGTATTAATTGGTTGACTGAACATAAAGCCATAGTGAACTGTGAAGATAAGGTCATTAGTTGCATGGATGATTTTGGGAATTCCGTTGAAATTTTTGGGTCTCAAAGTCCTCTTGAATTGAGATACATTTTGGCAATGCAACTCAAGAAGGCCCAAAGAAAAGGATGTTCCATCATTGCCATCATGGTTAACGATTTGAATAATGTAGAGAAAAGTCCTACAGATTATCCTGTCCTTGCAGAGTTTCTAGATGTCTTTCCAGAAGATCTTACCAAGTTACCACCTAAGAGAGAGTTCGATTTTTCTATAGAACTCTTACCTGGAATGGAGCCGCAATCTAAGGCTCCATATAGAATGACAACGACAGAACTGTATGAGCTTAAGGCTCAGTTGCAAGAATTGCTTAGGCAAGGTTTTATTAGACCAAGCGTATCGCCGTGGGGTGCACCAATGATCTTTGTAAAGAAGAAAGATGGTACTTTGAGGTTATACATTGATTATAGGATGTTGAATAAAGTAACCATCAAAAATAGATATCCTCTACCAAGGATAGATGAATTATTTGATCAAATGAAAGGTGCATCTATATTCTCCAAGATCGATCTTCGATCTGGATATCATCAGTTAAGGATTAAGGATGCAGATATTCCTAAACCTGCATTTCGAACAAGGTATGGGCACTATGAATTCATAGTTGTACCATTTGGTTTAACTAATGCCCCAACAACATTCATGAACCTCATGAATAGTATTTTCAGAGAATACTTGGATGACTTTGTTCTAATCTTCATAGATGACATATTGATCTATTCTAAGAATGAAGAAGAACATAAGAAGCACCTAAGGATAGTTTTGCAATGATTAAGAGATCGTAAACTTTATGGGAAATTCTCTAAGTGTGCCTTCTTTCAGGAAAAGGTGCAATACTTAGGACATGTCATATCCGTCGAAGGAATTTCAGTTGATCCTGCAAAGATAGAAGCAATAGTAGATTGGCCAATGCCCCAGAATGTTTCAGAAGTTTGAAGTTTTATGGGACTTACTGGATATTATAGAAAATATGTGGAAGGATTTTCCAGGATAGCGGCACCAATTACCTCACTTCAGAAAAAGGAAAAAAGGTTTGAATGGACTGAGAAATGTGAGGAATCATTTCAACTCCTAAAGTAGAAATTGACAATAGCACCAGTATTAACAATACCAGATCCCAATGGACATTTTGTAGTAATTACAGATGCCTCAGGTGAAGGTGTGGGAGCAGTATTCATGCAAGAAGGAAAGGTGGTTGCATATGAATCATGAAAGCTAAAGAAATATGAGATGAATTATGCTCCACATGATTTAGAACTACTAGCTATTGTGCATGCATTACAAATTTGGAGGCATTACCTTTTAGGGAAGCCTTTTGAGCTTAAAACAGATCATTTAGGATTGAAGTATATTTTTAAACAACCTAAGCTAAATGCAAGATAGAGAAGGTGGCTTGAATTTCTAAGTGAGTATGACTTTGGTATTGAATATATCCAAGGGAAGGAAAATAAAGTAGTGGATGCTCTCAGCAGAAGAAGACACCTATCTGCAATGGTTACAACAAGGACAAATTTGAAGCAACAAGTGTTGCAGAATCTTTCCAAAGATGAACATTATATAAGAGTTAAACGAGCCTTGGAAAGAGACTCTTTAGACCATCGCTATGATGGATATGAGATAGAACCAGAGGGTATTTTGAGATACCAAGGAAGGATGTACATACCAGAAGGGGGAGAGTTGAGGAAGTTGATCTTACATGAGATGCACAATACACCTTATTCAGGACACCCTGGAATAACAAAGATGGTAGCTGATTTGAAAACATTGTATTTCTGGCCTAAACTCAAGAAAGAAGTGGTTGAGTATGTAGCACAATGTTTAGAATGTCAAAGAGTAAAAGTTGAACATGTTCATCTAGCAGGACTTCTACTTCAACATGTTATACCAGAATATAAGTGGCAGGTAATCAGTATAAATTTGATCCAAGGATTACCGATGAGTAAGAATAAGCATGACATTATCTTAGTAGTCATGGACAAGTTGACTAAAGTTTCACATTTCATACCTAGTAATCTAAAAGATGGATCATTTGTTCTTGCCAAGATATTTGTGTAGGAAATTTTTTGGTTACATGGAGTTCCAGAAACTATAATATCTGATAGGGATACCAAGATGACTTCCAGATTTTGGACAACATTGAATGCAGCATTGGGAACAAGGGTAAATTTTATCTTAGCATATCATCCTCAGACTGATGGCCAAATAGAAAGGGTTAATCAGGTAGTGGAGGATCTTTTGAGAATGTATTGCATGGATCAATAGTACAAATGGGAGGAGTACTTGCCCTTAGTTGAATTTTCTTATAACAACTCCTTTCATGCATCATTAGGTATGGCACCTTTTGAAGAACTCTATGGGTGAAAATGTCGCACACCTATCAGCTAGGATAGACTAGAGGATAGGATCATTATCGGTCTAGATTTACTCAAGGAAATGGATGAACAGATGGTGTTGATTAAGAGTAGATTGAAGGAAGCAGTTGACCGATAGAAGAGTTATGTAGACCGAAATAGAACTTTTAGACAATTCGTTGTAGGAGATAAAGTCTTTTTGAGAGTCAAACCTCATAAGAGCTCTATCTCCTTTGGAAAATCATCAAAATTGGCTCCAAGATATGTGGGACCCTTTGATGTACTGGAGGTTATCAATCCAGTTGCTTATAGATTAGCTTTACCCCCTGCTCTAGCTCGAATCCATAATGTGTTTCATGTGTCTTTATTGAAACCTTACAATGCTGATGCATCTCATATTCTTGATTGGCAATCCTTACAGGTTAAGGACCCAGGGGTGGTGCTAGTGGAGCCCATTCGAATCCTAGATCAACATAGTGTGAAGCTACGTAGCAGAGATTTCACTTAGTATAAGGTTCAGTGGGACCAATATTCTGAGGATAGTGCTACATGGGAGGATGCTAAGACGATTGATCATCATTTTCCTCATTTGCTTTCTTAGGAAATAACTACTATTTAATTTTGGATATTTTGAAACAATTATTATTATTAGTTATGATGTAAACTTGGATAGCCTGTGTGCTCTTGGTATTATTATTTGAATTTGAGGTAAGATTGACATTTCGTGAGATATTATGGTTTTGTGATTATTGATGAGTGGCAAGACATCGAGACGATGTCTCTTCCAAGAGGGGAAGGATGTCATGAATCATTTTATTTAATAATGTGCAATTTAAAGATAATGTGATTTTGAAATTTAAAATAGATTAGATCATTCATAATCTAGTATGAGGAAATATAGTATGCTTTTTACTCATGCAATTGATATGAAATTCGACATTTAATATTCTTTTGGGTTTGTCAATACTGATAAATTTTTGAGTGCAAGTAATGCAGGATGAGGTGAAGGAGGTTGAAGGAAAGAACACGAATTAGGTAGAATTGCTTTTAACTAAATGACTTCGAAGGAAAAAGGAATCTCTCACACACCACATTAGGATTTATAATTTGCATCTTGAAAATATGGATGATTTAAATGACCTTATTTGAGTGTTTGTACAAATTGAAATGATGAATTTCGAATGAGAAGTAGATTGATTTAAATGTTTATACATGTGCATTAATTGCATGATGTGAGTAGTGTTTGAATTAAATCTAAGTTGTGTGAGTGATTGTGAAATATTATGCTTTATTGTTAAAAGAGATAGAATGTATAAACGATTCAAAAATGAGAATTGACCCTAGGTTTAATGTTCTTTTTAGATATGTATAAATGTATGAAAATTGTACTTATGAGTTTACTTTTGAAAATTGAATAATAGTATAATATATATATATGAAAAATTTATTCAATCATTTACATACATCAATATCCAATTATCGTGAAATTTGACTTCGTCAAGAATTTTGTTTATACATATACGTAATCATTTGAGACTAAAAATATATATGCATTATATATATATATATATATATATATATATATATATATATATATATATATATATATATATATATATATATATATATATATATATATATATATATATATATATATATATATATATATATATATATATATATATATATATATATATATATATATATATATATATATATATATATATATATATATATATATATATATATATATATATATATATATATATATATATATATATATATATATATATATATATATATATATATATATATATATATATATATATATATATATATATATATATATGAATTCTAATAATAATTTGATCATGTACTTGTAAATATGTATGTAATTATTGTATATGTATTTATGAAATTAAATTATGTAATGAAAATCTGATATATATATTTAATCAAAGAAAGGGTTTGTCAAAGAATTTATTAAACAAAGTTTAATGTTTAATATTAATAAAAAGTCATTAAATATATATATAAAATATAAATAAATTCTAAAAAAAAAACCATATTACAAATATATTATTGTTTTATTAAACATGTTAATAGTAAAAGGTGGCTGGTTAAGGGTAAACGACTGTTTGAAGCCAAAGGAAGAGCCACTTTGGTCGGTTTGTTAGTCGACTCCCTCCACCCATGATAGTCAGGGTTGTATTTAATTTAAAGACATGCGTGGAGATTACAGTTAGAACAAACTAATAAACGTGACAACAGAAATAATGGTAACAGTAAATAAGGCCCAAAGGATAGCAGAAAACGTAGCTCAAGATTAGAATAAATAGACGTATTAACACACACATTTGGATTCATTCTTTCTCACAGGGAGAGAAGAGCTATAATTTCTTGAAGGGAAGGTTAGAATAGTTGAAGAGAGGAGAAGATTTTTGGATAATATCGTAGAGATTGAGCGATAAAGATAGTTGGATATAGAAGTAAGAATAGTTGGATAGAGAGATAGTTGGATATAGAGGTAAGGATAGTTGGAGAGGGAGAAACTTGTGATCAAGGCATGGAATCATTTGATGAAAGAATGACAAGGTCAAAACCTTACAAACCACTCTAAGTTTCCAAGAGGTTAGAATCCTTTGTTTATGTTTTATTTTATTTGTTATGTCTGGTATGAAATGTGTAGGAATGGAAGTTTAGATAATAGGTATGTACGTCCAAATGGGTAGAAATTATTATTATCTTATTTGAAATGTTTTGTAAACCATTGTGGAATAGAAGAAAAGAATTTAGAGAAAAGATGTTGTTAATATCGTATTTTGCACAAAAATAATTAGTTCTAATTCTATTTTAAGAATGTGTTTGTGTACTTTTGGTTATATATGAGATTAATTTCATACATGGATAACACCTTCTTTTGTATGTACCTTATTTAAACGAAAGATTGATTTTAAGATTATTGCTTATAAAAGTTTATCGTTTTCCAAAATATGAAAGATTATCTTTGATAGATATATTAGTCAAGTAATGATTAGTAAGGAAAAAGATATCTCTATTTTTGTTTTAAAAGAAAGATTGTATTCTGAATGGAATTTGTGTTTGAGGGAATCAAGCTAGGGTTAAGCTTGAGTTAGAAAATTCACCTTTCGGGACGGGTGCTAAATGTGGATGTTTTAAGGAGAATAGTTGTTTTTTCCAACTATTATTTTGTTGTTCATGGCATATACTCGGCCGAGTTATTGTTTGAATTATCCATAGAAAATGATGGAAATTCCTTATTTATGCTCTATACCACATCCTAGTATGATAGCGAATGCTTGTTTCTTAGAATGAAGTAGGAAAAATGAAAATGCATATATTATCTAGGCATGCACCAAATTCCCTCTTGCTTTCAAATTCTTTGGTTAAACCAATTCATGCAGGGTCGGGTATTCTTGATTGACCAAGAATTTCGGGGAAGCGTAAGCTTCAAGGTTGGGCAGAAAAAGCGCCTGATTCTTGTTCTCATCTGCATTCAAAAGATAGAAGGAAGTGACTCAGACTAAAGATCGACGAATGCATCTTCTTGTATATTCTTAAGGCAATTTGGAAGCCTAAGAACTTATTAGTATTAGATATTGTATTATTCATGTGCATTATAATTTTATATCTATGAGTGTAATTTATATGCATATTGGATGTTTGCTTATATCTTGAATAAAATATGCTTAGAGATTGAAATTTAAGTTTATTTATGGTTAAAGAGTAGTTTAGGGTTAGATCCTAGATTGACGTCTTTACATGCATCTATTACCATCATCAACATTACATCTTCTAGGATATCAGCATCCTAAACATAAAAAAAACTTAACAAAATCTTGGACAACTCAACCATGTCTTCTTGGAGTCTCGAATGGTAGGTCCATTATTACAACTTGAAAGACAAGACAAAAAATTAGAACAAACCAAAATTGCTTGCTTGGAGTGATGTGTGCCCTGCACCATACTCCCCTGGGATAAACAACTCAAGTCCCTTGAGTTAAGAGGTGTGCAATTTCCACTCCATGTTGAAGTATATCCAATTCTAATATCCATATAGCATCTGATTCAAGTAACCCTGCCCACTTGATAAGATAATGCTTGTATACTCCTTTCCTTGTCTTTTTTACTATCTTGGTGTCCAGGATACTTTCCAACTTGATCGACTAGAATGGTGGGAAATCTCTCACCCAATCTTAATTAGCTTGTGATGAAATGTCCAACTGATGTGTTTGTGATTCTCCATTGTATGGATAGAGATCGCATACATTAAAGATAGGAGAAATACCCAAGGTGGGAGGGAGTTCAACTTCATATGCATTTTGTTTATATTTGTGAATGACCTTGAGAGGCCCAATATTTTTCATCAATAGCTTAGTAGGTTTCCCTTTTAGAAGTCTCTCCTTTCTTAGGTATGCTAGGACCAAATCTCCAATCTTGAATTGCACATTCCTTCTTGTTTAATTAGCATTCATCTTATACTGCTCGAGCTTTTGTTTTAAGGTTTGCCTTACCTTATCATGCATTTCTTTGATACCTTCTACAAAATTATCACCTTGTACACTCTTAGGTGCCATAGAACTGAGATCTCTGATCTCTAGTATGCCCCTAGGATGAAATCCATACACTATCGTAAAGAGACTTTTACCCATGCTTCGGTTAACTGAGTCATTGTATGCATATTTTGTCTAGCCAAGTACCAAATCCCAAGTCTCCCCATGTTGTTTTGTAAGGAATCTTAGAAGATTACCCAATGATTTGTTGACTACCTCTGTCTAACCATGTAATTAAAGATGATAGGCAGATGAAAAGGATAATTTGGTGCCCAACTTTCTCCAAAGTGTCCCCCAAAAGTGGCTTAAGAACTTTACATCCCTATCATTGACTATGCTGATTGGAAGGCCATGAATTCTGACTATCTCCTTGAAGAAGAGTCCTACAATATAGATGGCATCATTGGTTCTCTTGAAAGGTATAAAATATCCAATTTTGTTGAACCTATCAGCTACTACATACACACTATAAAATCCCCTTGGATTTCTTGGTAAGCCTAACACAAAATCAATGCTCAAACATTCCCAAGGCCTCTAAGGTATGACCAAAGGTTGGTATAGACCTGCATTACTCAATGAACCCATTTCTCTTTGACAAATTTCACATTGTTCTACAAACCTTCTCACTTTTGATTGCAACTAGGGCCAATGGTAAAACCTACTAACCTATCCAATGTATTATCTATGCCAAAATGACCTCCTAGACCTCCTTGATGGTTTTCTTGGATAATGTTTTCTCTCATAGAACATTGAGGAATGCAAAGAAGGTGTCCTCTCAATAGAAAACCCTCTTGTATCATATATTCTGAATAAGAGACATGTGAGGTGTTAGAAAAATCAGAACAAATAGTATAAATCTCTGCAAAATCTTTATCATTCTTGTAGAGGTCTTTTAACTCATTCAATCCCACACTTTGCAATTGTATCTCCTACATAGTCATGACTCTCCTACTTAATGCATCAACTACCTCATTTGTAGTGCCCTTTTTGTGCTTGATAGTGATAGTGAAGGTGTAGGATTGTAGGTATTTAATCCACTTTACATGTCTTTGATTCAACTTCTCTTGCCCATTAAGGAAACTAAGGGCATGGTTGTGTGTGTAAACTACAAACTCTTTGGGCAGAATGTAATGATGCCACTTCTTCAATGCTTTCACCATGGCATACAATTCCAAATCATATGTGGAGTATATTTTCTTGGCTTCATTCAATTTCTCTGAGAAGAATGTTGTAGGATGACATTCTTGGCTCAAAACAGCCCCTATTTCCCTCTAGATTGCATCACACTATACTGTAAACAACTGATTCAAATCAGGCAATCTAAGGGTTGGAAACTCTACTATCTTAGCTTTCAACAATTCAAACCCCTTGTTGGCTTCCTTTGTTCACTTGAATTCACATTTAATCCCTCCTTTAATGGTGTTGACTATAGGACCACAAACATGGCTAAAGTTTCTCACAAATTTCCTATAAAAAGATGTCATTCCATGAAAACTCCTAAAATCACTTATGCCCCTAGGTATAGGCCAATCAAGTATTGCTTCTACTTTACTTGGATCCATTTTTAAACAACCTTGTGAAATGACAAAACCAAGGTAAACTAACTATGTTCTCAAAAACTCACATTTTTCAAGGTTGATTTTGAGTTGAGCCTCCTTAAACTTCTTCAAGAAGGTGTTCCTCCTTGAACCTGCTGAAGACTAAAATGTGATCAAGATACACTATAGCAAATTTACCAATAAAATCAACTAAACCGTCATTCATGAGCCTTTCAAAGGTACTAGGTGCATTGGTGAGGCCGAAAGGCATCACCAACCATTCATATAGGCCTCCATTGGTTCTAAAGGATGTCTTCCATTCATCACTAGCTCTGATTCTTATCTGATGATAACCAGACTTCAAATCCCCCTCTATGAAGTATCATGCTCCACCTAGATTATCTAATAGGTCCTCTATCATTGGCATGAGAAACCGGTATCTTATAGTGATATTATTAATTGCCCTTCAGTCAATGCACATTCTCTATTTTCCTCCTTTTTTAGGCACTAAAACTATGGGAACAACACAAGAACTCAAGCTCTTTTTGATAAACCATTTGTGTAATACTTCTTACACTTGTTTGGCGATCTCTTCATTTTGACTAGGTGTTATTTTATAAGCAACTTTGTTAGGCAGATTTGCTCCTTGTGTCAAATCTATTTGATTATTTACATCCCTCATTGGAGGTAAATAATTAGGTATATCTTCTCCTATAACACTGGCATTTTGCTTTAGTAGACCTGGCACTTCTTGTGGCACTTCACTCATTAGATCTACCTTAGCTTCATCTTTAGGCTTTAGCACTATAGCATTGCCTTGATTACCTTCTTGTTTTAATACTTTAAGGAACTCTTTACCACTCAACCACATAACACTTGACCCTACTTGTTTCTCCTCTTTTTGATCAGGAAATCGATACATTTGATACTTATTTCTAGTCTTGGTGATGAGATAACTCTTCTTTTGTCCCTCATGACTAGCTTTCACATCATATTACCATGGAGAACCCAAAATAAGATGACAAACATCCATAGGCAATATGTCACATAGTAGTTGGTCTTTGTACTCACCAATTTCAATGTCCACCCATGCTTGTTCATCAACTAAGACATGTTGACCCTGTTGAGCCATGACACCTTATAGGATAATGTTGAGCCTATTGGATAATGTTTTCTCTCATAGAACATTGAGGAATGCAAAGAAGGTGTCCTTTCAATAGAAAACCCTCTTATATCATATATTCTGAATAAGGGACATGTGAGGTGTTAGAAAAATCAAAACAAATAGTATAAATCTCTACAAAATCTTTATCATCCTTGTAGAGGTCTTTTAACTCATTCAATCCCACACTTTGCAATTGTATCTCCTACATAGTCATGACTCTCGTACTTAATGCATCAACTACCTTGTTGGTAGTGCCCTTTTTGTGCTTGATAGTGAAGGTGTGTGATTGTAGGTATTTAATCCACTTTAGGTTTCTTTGATTCAACTTCTCTTTCCCATTAAGAAAACTAAGGGCATGGTTGTGTGTGGAAACTACAAACTCCTTGGGCAGAACGTAATGATGGCACTTCTTCAATGCATTCACCATGGCATACAATTCCAAATCATATGTGGAGTATATTTTCTCGGCTTCATTCAATTTCTCTAAGAATAATGCTATAGGATGACCTTCTTGGCTCAAACAAGCCCCTATTTCCATCTTGATTGCATCACACTCTACTATCTTAGCTTTGAATAATTCAAACCCCTTATTGGCTTCCTCTACCCGCTTAAATTCATATTTAATCCCTCCTTTAATGGTGTTGAGTATAGGACCACAAACATGGCTAAAGTTTCTCACAAACTTCCTATAAAAAGATGTCATTCCATGAAAACTCCTACAATCACCTATGCCCCTAAGTATAGGCCAATTAAGTATTGCTTCTACTTTACTTGGATCCATTTTTAAACAACCTTGTGAAATGAAAAAACCAAGGTAAACTAACTCTGTTCTCAAAAACTCACATTTTTCAAGGTTGATTTTGAGTTGAGCCTCCTTCAACTTCTTCAAGACCATCTCCACATGCTTAAGGTGTTTCTCCTTGGACTTGTTTAAGACTAAAATGTGATCAAGATACACTATAACAAATTTACCAATAAACTCAACTAAAACTTCATTCATGAGCCTTTCAAATGTGCTAGGTGCATTGGTGAGGCCAAAAGGCATCACCAACCATTCATATAGGCCTCCATTGGTTCTAAACGATGTCTTCCATTCATCACTAGGTTTGATTCTTATCTGATGATAACCAAACTTCAAGTCCACCTCTGTGAAGTATCATTCTCCACCTAGATTGTCCAATAGGTCTTCTATCATTGCCATGAGAAACCGGTATCTTATAGTGATCTTATTAATTGCCCTTTAGTTAGTGCACATTCTCTATTTTCCTCCTTTTTTAGGCACTAGAACTATGGGAAGAACACAAGAGCTCAAGCTCTTTTTGATAAACCCTTTGTCTAAGGCTTCTTGCACTCATTTGGCGATCACTTCATTTTGACTAGGTGTCATTTTATAAGCAGCTTTGTTAGGCAAATTTTCCCCTGGTGTCAAATCTATTTGATGATTTACATCCCTCATTGGAGGTAAATAATTAGGTATATCTTCTCTATAACTCTGGCATATTTCTTTAGTAGACCTTCCACTTCCTTTTTCACTTCACTCATTGGATCTGCCTTAGCTTCATCTTTAGGCTTTAGCACTATAGCATTGCCCTGATTACCTTCTTGTTTTAATATTTTAAGGAACTCTTTACCACTCAACCACATAAAACTTGACCCTACTTGTTTCTCCTCTTTTCGATCAAGTAATGGATGCATTTGATACTTATTTCTAGTCTTGGTGATGAGATAATTGTTCTTTTCTCCATCATGACTAGCTTTCACATCATATTACGATGGACGACCCAAAAGAAGATCAAAAGAATCTATAGGCAATATGTCACATAGTAGTTAGTCTTTGTACTCACCAATTTCAATGTACACCCATGCTTGTTCATAAACTAAGACATGTTGACCCTGTTGAGCCACGACACCTTATAGGATAATGTTGACCCTGTTGGATAATGTTTTCTCTCATAGAACATTGAGGAATGCAAAGAAGGTGTCCTTTCAATAGAAAACCCTCTTGTATCATATATTTCGAATAAGAGACATGTGAGGTGTTAGAAAAATCAAAACAAACAATATAAATCTCTGCAAAATCTTTATCATCCTTGTAGAGGTCTTTTAACTCATTCAATTCCACACTTTGCAATTGTATCTCCTACATAGTCATGACTCTCCTACTTAATGCATCAACTACCTTGTTTGTAGTGCCCTTTTTGTGCTTGATAGTGAAGGTGTAGGAATGTAGTTATTTAATCCACTTTAGGTGTCTTTGATTCAACTTCTCTTGCACATTAAGGAAACTAAGGACATGGTTGTGTGTGTAAACTACAAACTCCTTGGGTAGAACGCAATGATGCCACTTCTTCAATGCTTTCACCATGGCATACAATTCCAAATCATATGTGGAGTATATTTGCTTGGCTTCATTCAATTTCTCTAAGAAGAATGCTATAGGATGACCTTCTTGGCTCAAAACAGCCCCTATTTCCCTCTAGATTGCATCACACTCTAGTGTAAACAACTGATTCAAATCAGGCAATCTAAGGGTTGGCAACTCTACTATCTTAGCTTTCAACATTTCAGACCACTTGTTGGCTTCCTCCGTCCACTTAAATTCACATTTAATCCCTCCTTTAATGTTGTTAAAATCACATTCTCTATTTTCCTCCTTTTTTAGGCACTACAACTATGGGAACAACAGAAGAACTTAAGCTCTTTTTGATAAACCCTTTGTGTAATACTTCTTACACTTGTTTGGCGATCTCTTCATTTTGACTAGGTGTCATTTTATAAGCAACTTTGTTAGGCAGATTTGCCCCTTGTGTCAAATCTATTTTATTATTTACATCCCTCATTGGAGGTAAATAATTAGGTATATCTTCTCCTATAACACTGGCATATTGCTTTAGTAGACCTGGTACTTCTTGTGGCACTTCACTAATTAGATCTGCCTTAGCTTCATCTTGAGGCTTTAGCACTATAGCATTGCCTTGATTACCTTCTTGTTTTAATACTTTAAGGAACTCTTTACCACTCAACCACATAACACTTGACCCTACTTGTTTCTCCTCCTTTTGATTGGGTAATGGATCCATTTGATACTTATTTCTAGTCTTGGTGATGAGATAACTCTTCTTTTCTCCATCATGACTAGCTTTCACATCATATTACCATGGATGACCCAAAAGAAGATGACAAGCATCTATAGGTAATATGTCACATAGTAGTTAGTCTTTGTACTCACCAATTTCAATGTCCACCTATGCTTGTTCATCAACTAAGACATGTTGACCCTATTGAGCCACGACACCTTATAGGATAATGGTGACCCTATTGGAAATGTTTTCTCTCATAGAACATTGAGTAATGCAAAGAAGGTGTCCTTTCAATAGAAAACCCTCTTGTATCATATATTCTAAATAAGAGACATGTGAGGTGCTAGAAAAATCAGAACAAACAATATAAATCTCTGCAAAATCTTTATCATCCTTATAGAGGTCTTTTAACTCATTCAATCCCACACTTTGCAATTTAATCTCCTACAGAGTCATGACTTTCCTACTTAATGCATCAACTACCTTGTTTGTAGTGCCTTTTCTATGCTTGATAGTGAAGGTGTAGGATTGTAGGTATTTATTCCACTTTAGATGTCTTTGATTCAACTTCTCTTTCCCATTAAGGAAACTAAGGGCATGGTTGTGTGTGTAAACTACAAACTCCTTGGGGAAAACATAATGACGCCACTTCTTGAATGTTTTCACCATGGCATACAATTCCAAATCATATGTGGAGTATATTTTCTCGGCTTCATTAAATTTCTCTGAGAAGAATACTATAGGATGACCTTCTTGGCTCAAAACAACCCCTATTTCCCTCTGGATTGCATCACACTCTAGTGTAAACAACTGATTGAAATAAGACAATCTAAGGGTGGGAAACTCTGTTATCTTAGCTTTCAATAATTCAAACCCCTTATTGGCTTCCTCTGTCCACTTAAATTCACATTTAATCCCTCCTTTAATGGTGTTGACTATAGGACCACAAACATGGCTAAAGTTTCTCACAAACTTCCTATAAAAATATGTCATTCCATGAAAACTCCTAAAATCACGTATGCCCCTAGGTATACGGCAATTAAGTATTGCCTCTGCTTTACTTGGATCTATTTTTAAACAACCTTTTGAAATGACAAAACCAAGGTAAACTAACTATGTTCTCAAAAACTCACATTTTTCAAGGTTGATTTTGAGTTGAGCCTCCTTCAACTTCTTCAAGACCATCTCCACATGCTTAAGGTGTTCCTCCTTGGACCTGCTGAAGACAAAAATGTGATCAAGATACAGTATAACACATTTACCAATAAACTCAACTAAAACTTCATTCATGAGCCTTTCAAAGGTGCTAGGTTCATTGGTGAGGCCAGAAGGAATCACTAACCATTCATATAGGCCTCCATTGGTTCTAAAGGATGTCTTCCATTCATTACTAGGTCTAATTCTTATCTGATGATAACCAAACTTCAAGTCCACCTCTGTGAAGTATCATTCTCTGCTTAGATTGTCCAATAGGTCCTCTATCATTGGCATGAGAAACTGGTATCTTATAGTGATCTTATTAATTGCCCTTGAATCAGGTCACATTCTCTGTTTTCCTCCTTTTTAGGCACTACAACTATGGGAACAACACAAGAACTCAAGATCTATTTTATAAACCCTTTGTGTAAGAATTCTTGCACTTGTTTGGTGATCTCTCCATTTTGACTAGGTGTCATTTTATAAGTAGGTTTGTTAGGTAGATTTGCGCCTGGTGTCAAATCTATTTGAGGATTTACATTACTCATTGGAAATAAATAATTAGGTATATCTTCTCCTATAACTCCGGAATATTTCTTTAGTAGACCTTGCACTTCTTGTGGCACTTCACTCATTGGATCTACCTTAGCTTCATGTTTAGGATTTAGCACTATAGCATTCCCCTAATTACCTTCTTGTTTTAATACTTTAAGGAACTCTTTACCACTCAACCACATAAAACTTGACCCTACTTGTTTCTCCTCTTTTCGATCAGGTAATGGATCCATTTGATACTTATTTCTAGTCTTGGTGATGAGATAACTATTCTTTTCTCCATCATAACTAGCTTTCACATCATATTACCATGGCCGACCCAAAATAAGATGACAAGCATCCATAGGCAATATGTCACATAGTAGTTTGTCTTTGTACTCACCAATTTCAATGTCCACCCATGCTTGTTCATCAACTAAGACATGTTGACACTATGGAGCCATGACACCTTATAGGATAATGTCGACCCTATTGGATAATGTTTTCTCTCATAGAACATTGAGGAATGCAAAGAAGGTTTCCTTTCAATAGAAAACCCTCTTGTATCATATATTTTGAATAAGAGACATGTGAGGTGTTAGAAAAATTTGAACAAACAGTATAAATCTCTGTAAAATCTTTATCATCATTGTAGAGGTCTTTTAACTCATTCAATCCCACACTTTGCAATTGTATCTCCTGCATAGTCATGACTCTCTTACTTAATGCATCAACTACCTTGTTTGTAGTGCCCTGTTTGTCCTTGATAGTGAAGGTGTAGGATTGTAGGTATTTAATCCACTTTAGGTGTCTTTGATTCAACTTCTCCTGCCCATTAACGAAACTAAGGGCATGGTTGTGTGTGTAAACTAAAAACTCCTTGGGGGCTTCCTCTGTCCACTCAAATTCACTTTTAATCCCTCCTTTAATGGTGTTGAGTATAGGACCACAAACATGTCTAAAGTTTCTCACAAACTTCCTATAAAAAGATGTTATTCCATGAAAACTCCTAAAATCACTTATTCCCCTATGTATAGGCCAATTAAGTATTGCTTCTACTTTACTTGGATCCATTTTTAAACAACCTTGTGAAATGACAAAACCAAGGTAAACTAACTCTATTCTCAAAAACTCACATTTTTCAAGGTTGATTTTGAGTTGAGCCTCCTTCAACTTCTTCAAGACCATCTCCACATGCTTAAGGTGTTCCTCCTTGGACCTGCTGAAGACTAAAATGTGATCAAGATACACTATAATAGATTTACCAATAAACTCAACTAAAACTTCATTCATGAGCCTTTCAAAGGTGCTAAGTGCACTGGTGAGGCCAAAAGGCATCACTAACCATTCGTATAGGCCTCCATTCATTCTAAAGGATGTATTCCATTCATCACTAGGTCTGATTCTTATCTGATGATAACCAGACTTCAAGTCCACCTCTGTGAAGTATCATGCTCCACCTAGATTGTCTAATAGGTCCTCTATCATTGGCATGAGAAACTGGTATCATATAGTGATCTTATTAATTTCCCTTGAGTCAGTGCACATTCTTTATTTTCCTCCTTTTTTAGGTGCTATAACTATGGGAACAACACAAGAACTCAAGCTCTTTTTGTTAAACCCTTTGTCTAAGACTTCTTGCATTTGTTTGGCGATCTCTTCATTTTGACTAGGTGTCATTTTATAAGAAGCTTTGTTAGCCAGATTTGCCCCTGGTGTCAAATCTATTTGATGATTTACATCCCTCATTGGAGGTAAATAATTAGGTATATCTTCTCCTATTACTCTGGCATATTGCTTTAGTAGACCTTGCACTTCTTGTGGCACTTCACTCATTAGATCTACCTTAGCTTCATCTTTAGGCTTTAGCACTATAGCATTGCCTTGATTACCTTCTTGTTTTAATACTTTAAGGAACTCTTTACCACTCAACCACATAACACTTGACCCTACTTGTTTCTCCTCTTTTCGATCACGTAATGGATCCATTTGATACTTATTTCTAGTCTTGGTGATGAGATAACTATTCTTTTCTCCATCATGACTAGCTTTCACATCATATTACCATGGACAACCCAAAAGAAGATGACAAGCATCCATTGGCAATATGTCACATAGTAGTTTGTCTTTGTACTCACCAATTTCAATGTCCATCCATGCTTGTTCATCAACTAAGACATGTTGACCCTGTTGAGCCACGATACCTTATAGGGAGTGAGATGAGGTAATCTTTTCAGTTTGAGCTTATCCACCATTTCAACTAAGATAAGATTCTCCGTGGAACCTCAATCCACAATCACCTTATAAATTTTCACATGTGACTTACAAGTGGTCTTAAATAAACTTTTCCTCTGTGGTGGCTGTTGAGCTTGGGGTATCTTGAGCTTTGTTCTTCTCATCATTAAATTTTCTCCATCTGTCACTGGCTCTGCCTTTCTTATTTGAGAGGTCTCACTTTGAGCATCCTCCTCTTGCACCACTATCTGAGTCCTTTCACCCATGTATGAGCTAGTTGAACTTGAGGCTTTTCCCGCACACCTACTCATGGTATGTCCAAGTTGATTGTAGTGATAATGCCTATTGATGAAGACTGTATTTCCACTTCCTAAGTTTCCAAACCTTGCCCTAAAATTGCTTCTCCCTCTAAAGGATCCCCTATATGTTCCTCTTTGAGAGTCCCCACTTCTTTCTTGTTTTTGATGCTCTTCATTTCTTGTAGAATTTTTCCCTCTGCCAAAGGTTCCTCTATCTCTAAAATTTTTACGACATCTATGCTTCTGATTTTTCTCACTTCTCCTTTTGATATTTTCCTCTACCCTTAATGCCAACTGAAAACATTTATGAACAATGTCTAGTGTGAGGATGCTTACTTCATCTTGTATGTTTTTCCTAAGTCCATTCATGTATCTTGTCAATTTCTCCATTTCATTCTCATGCTTCCTAGCCCTCAAACTTAGTTTGTGGAATTCCTCAATGTATGCATTGACATCTAGTTCCCTTTGTTTCAAATTTTGTAGTCTCTTGTAGATTTGAACTTCCTAATCCCCTGGTAGGAATTGAGCCTTAAGCCCTATCTTCATACGTTCCCATAAAGTTATCTTTTTCTACCTACTTACGCCCTTTCTTCTTGCATCATGTTCCACCAAACCAATGTTGATCCCCTCAATCTTGACTTGGCCACATTTACTCTTTTCTCCTTTGCTACCTCCTTATAATCAAAATAATTATTTAATGCTTATATCTAATATAATAGCTCCTCTCCATTGAGATTTCCTCCATAGGTGGGTAATCCATCCATGTTATCCTTGGAGATGGATTTGACTGCATCCAATAACAATTCTTGGTCTTGGGGCATTGCTACTATTGTCTGGTCCTCCTTATCTTCCACTTCTTCATCTATCTCATCTCCCCATTCTATCTTAACCTTCCCCTTCTCCTTCTTAACTTCTCGGGTTCCTTTACTTCCTTCTTGATCCTTCAATCCTTCTAGCATCTCTATCACCACCTGTGAAACCTCTTGTTCAAGTTCAACTCAGTGAAACCTAACAAGGACCGAATGACAAGAACAAAAATTTAAGCAAGATCTTGACTAATGAACCAGACAATGAACTAGACAAACATAACTTCATACATGGACGCATATGGAATGAAAATTGTATATGGGCCCAATAGTGGTTCTCCATGGGGACTGGGTGTCATAAGATACCAAGCAATGAATCATAGAATCTCTAGTTTCGCAGCATAACTGACTAAGGATTGACCTACAACAAAAATGGACACACCTAAACTAGCAAGACAAAAACAAATATGTACAAACTAATAGGGGATGCCTGTTTACAATTGATACAATTTTAAATCCTGCCCATTATAAGACAAGGGAGACTCAAAACCATCCTGATAAGAAAGTTTAAAAGAATTAGGTCCCTTTATCTCGTAGATCACATAAGGTCCCTTCCACAGTGACTCAAATTTTCCATGAGCACCTTTTAGTTCTCTTCTTTTATCCCATAATAGCACTAGATCTCCTTTCATGAACTTCCTAGGCCTTGCCTTCTGATCAAAAATATTTTAAACCCTCATCTAATGTTTTGTGATCCTATCAACTAGCTTTTCTCATTCTTCTTCAATTTTGGTTAAATACATGATCCATTTTTCAACGGAGCTCTGGAAGAATGCATCTTCTATCACCGTTTGCAATTTAGAAGCCACTAATTCTAAAGGAAGAGAGATTTGTGCGCTGATACCATAAACCAGTTCAAAAGGTGACATTCCTATGGCCCATTTTGGTGAAGTTCAATCTGCACATAGCGCTTCATGTAGCTTCTTATGCCAATCTCTGAAATTTTCACTGACTAGCTTTCTCATGATATTGATCAAGTTCTTGTTACTTGATTCTGCCTAGCCATTACCCTATAGATAATAATCAGAAGCGTGTGCCAGAGCAATTCCATGATCATAGCAAAAGAAGCTCAATTTCGATGAAGAAAAATTTGCTGCATTATCTGTGACTATTTTATGAGGGACTCCAAACCTAACAAGAATATTCTCCTTAAGGAATGTACACACAATTTCTGAGGTAGTTTTCCTTATAGGGATAGCTTCCACCCATTTAGTGAAATAATCCATCGCTATTAATATGTGAGTGTGCCCCGCACTAGAACGAGGATTCAAAGGACCAATAAAATCTAGTCCCCACTGCTTAAATGGTTCTTCAATTACCACAGGCCTCAAAGGCAAGGCAGCCAACTGGGGTTTACTAGTAAATAGCTTCCATTTCTCACACCTTGCCACCCAAGCATATGCATCCTGGAACATCCCTGGCCAATAGTAACAATTTCTCAGGATTTTGTATGTAGTAACTGTAGAGGAAAAGTGACCACCACAGGCTTCATTATGGAAAGTTTTCAATAGAGCTTCTTGGTGCGGTTTATCCACACATCGGAGGAAAGTGCCATCTAAACCCTTTTTATACAATATGCTATTTGAGATAATGTACTTTGCAGCTTTCAACCTCAAATTCCTTTTTTCTCTAGGAGAATGATGGTCTGGATAGTCCCCATACGTAAGATAATACAACACGTTAGTGAACCAAGAATCTTGATGATCAATGAACAGGGTTAAAGGTAAATTGTTGTCCTCTTTGGACTCACTTTCCGCCATCATTCTATAGAGGCCTTGTCCTCTGACCAGCTTAGTGGGCTTGATATCTAAATTGAATTCCTGTATCTTGGAAACCCAAGATGCTCTATTGTTGATGCCAACATCCTGTTGAGTTAAAACATCCTTTACTGTAGAATTAGGAACAAAAACAATCTCATGCGAGTGAAGTATATAATACTTGAACTGCTTCATGGCTTTAACCACTGCATAAGCCTGCTTCTCTATCTATGAATACTTCACCTCATGCTTCTTTAGGGGAACACTCATAAATGAAATTAGAACTTCCTCATTATCTTCACCCTTTTGTACCAAAATCCCGGACATAGTATGGTCTGATGCATAGCAATAAATAATAAAGTCCTTATTAAAGTCTGGATTTACCAGAGTAGGCGCATGTGCAATTGCCTTCTTAATCTCTTCGAAAGCTTTTTTGCCAGTTTTATTCCACTTAAAAGCTACCTTCTCGCTCATCATATTCACAATGTACTTGGTTGTTTCAACAAAATCAGGAATAAAACATCTTAAGAAGTTCACCTGTCCAAAGAAAGACCTCACTCCATTTCTATTTGAGGGGAGACTAAGCTGTTGTATCGCCTTTACTCTCTGTGGATCAACTTTTACTCCTTCCTATGAGACAATGTGACCCAAAAGTTCCCTTCTGTGATGCTGAAGACAAACTTTTTGGGATTTAGGGATACCCCATGCTCTCTACATCTCATTAGAACTTTTCTCAAGTCCTGCACATGATGCTTCCTTTTTCTGGAGAATACAGTTAAATCATCTAAATACACCACAATAATCTTATCCCTCAAATTTCCAAAAGAAAGATCCATTGCTCTTTGGAAAGTTGCTCCTACGTTTATCAACCCAAAAGGCATCCTATTATAAGAGAAAGTTCCCCAAGGAGTTATAAAGGTTGTCTTGTGTTGATCCTGCTTCATGACACTTATCTGATTATACACAGAGAAACCATCCAACATAGACATCATCTCTGAGCTCGAAACAGTTTGTAAAATATGATCCATCGCAGGCAGGGGATAATTATCTTTCAAACTTGCTTGATTTAAGTTTCTAAAATCAACATAGATCTATATCTCGTCATTCTTCTTCCAAACAGGAACTATATTCGCAATCTAGGTAGAATGGTGTATAGGATAAATAATTCGGGACTTCAACATTTTATCAACCTCATGAAAAATCGCTTCTGCTACCTTGGGATTAAAGTTTCTTAACTTCTGTCGGAATGGATTAACACCTGGTTTCAAAGGAATCTGGTGTTGAAACTTTCCATCCCTAAAGTTCTTCTAATCATCATAACTCCATGCAAAAACATCCTTAAAATCAACTAGCAAATCAATGAACCTCTTTCTTTCCACTTCAGAACAGTATTTTCCCAAATTAACAAATTTAGGATCATCATTGGTACCAATGTTAATTTGCTCATACTCCCCTGAACTCTGAATCACAGGAGCTTCCTTATCTCTTCACTTAACATATCCATCTTTCCTGTCAAAAAGATGTTCAAGAGAAGCTAAACCCTTTGGGATTTTATTTCCTTTTAACCGCAATATCCCATCATGTACTTCCTCTTGCGTGTCAGGAGAAAACTCTTTACAACTTACCTCCGACCATTCATAAAACAAGGATGTAAAAATATCAGCACATTGCAGAAAGTTTTGAACTTGTTTATCATTTTCAAACACCTACCAGGATTCAAAATTATTTGGCACACTAGGTCTATAAACTAGTTCAACCTTGTAAGTGTCGATCGTGAAATCTTGGTGTGGAACCAGCAAGGCTGCAGATACCGCCAAAGAATCTTCCTTCAAATTAAATTCCCTAGGGATGGCTTCGATTGAAAAAGCATCGAAGGCTTCAATCTCATCCCAAACATGATTTCTATAGTGTCTCAATCTCTCATTTTTACCACAAATAAGCCCCTCACCTGCTTAACAATAAGTTTTGCATCACCCTTCACTTTCAACATTTTGATTTGCAACCTCTTCGCTTCAGCTGGACCTAATAGCAAGGCCTCATACTCGGCCATATTATTTGTGCTTCAGAATTCCAACTTAAAAGAATAAGGAATGCTCTCTCTGCGGGGGGATATCAAAATGATCCTAACACCTGATCCTGAAGATGAACAACTCCCATCAAACTCCATGAACCATAGTTCATTTAACTTACCTATGCATCTTTAATTTTCCCTAATAAAGGAACCTGCTTGGAGTCCATGGAGTAGCATTTGCCAAAGGTCTTTGTTAGGGTTAAACCTAAAGCCTTTCCTACAGCCGAAGGCATGACATTATCGGATGCCCCTGAGTCAATTATGCAATTACTCAACTTGTGCCCATTAATATATAAAGACACATAGAAAGGTTCTAGTTTATTTTCAAGGTTGGGTTCAAGGAGATCATCTTGCAAAGGAGTAGACCTTGATGAGCTCTCAGGGGTTACCTGAGTAGGATTGACATTAGCATGTGCTAGTGGATCAATACTCATGGGTGTCTGGGTTTCACTTGCTAAGGCATGGGCATCATCCCCTTTAACAAATTCAACTAATCTATCTAGTTCTCTCGGGTTCAACTTCAAATACTCAACCGGAGAGATCTAAACACAATATGTTTTGCAAAACTCAATGAATCAAAAGAGTTAGTAGAAGAATCAGAGCTTGAAGGAGCAATTCCTAGAACCACTTTTGACATACCTCCATGACGGGTCAAGATTTCTTTTCCCTTCTCAAAATTGTGTACGGGTGTTGTAGCATCTTGAGATCTCAAATTCTGTTGAGTTCTTGTAAGAATTGGGTATGAAGAGTCTTCCAAAGATACCAACATGTTTCTTCCCCTCTTTGAGTCGGAGACATATTCCATATAATGAATTTAAGAGTTACCAGGCATACCTTGGGAACCTACTTCATCCACTTCTAAGATTGTTTCCCCTTTACTGATCATTTGAGAAAAATGAATCAACTCCGGGCATGAAGATCCATCATGTTCATCAGTAAAATGAAACACACAAGAATTTGTCTTGAGTGGTGGCGCCTCAATAGCAAGTCTTTGCTGGATAGGGGGTAGTTGTAATTGTCTCCCTCCACCTCATGCCTATTGATTAGGATATCTCCTAGGAACATCTTGATATGGCTGAGAATAGGAAGTATTTGCTTTAGGAGTCTATCTCTTTAGGGAAATTACATCATTCATTAACCATTGAATGATAGGATCTAAGGAAGTAGCGGGTTGTGCATTGGATGTTTGCACTTCATGTTTCCATTTGCCTGTAGTGATCAAATCATCTTCTAGTTCAACTGCAAGGGGTTTGGCAGCATTCAAATCTGCAACCCTTTGCCTACAAATCAAGAAACTTATTTCAGAGGGCATTGAGTTAATAAAAAAACATTTGAGATTATCATCTAAAGGTTTTTGGTTGACCGGAATCTTGTGGAGAATCTTATCAAATCTGGCTATGAAGTCTCTCATAGATTCAGGAAGTTCCTTTTTCAACTGGGATAACTGAGCTAGGAGGGAGTGCTCATCTTCAGCTACCTTCAATCTAGCTTCGAATCTTGTCTTCAAATCCTGCCAGGTCACTATCACACTATTTGGCAAATGATAAAATCAATCCGCCGCCACTCCTATCAATGTTTGGATAAATAGCCTGATAGCCACATCTTCATGTTGAACCGCTATCACTCCACAGGCTACACTGAAAGCATTCAAATGCTCATCTATAGTAACCATCCCATCCCTGCTAAATTTAGGCAAATGATCTCTAGCATCCTTTGGCAAGGGGTTAAGGTTCAAGCCTAGGTTCAATGGGCCTACAGTTGCCCCCCAAGGGTTATTGGCCGCCATTGGAAGTATAATATTAAGGGGAGTATGGTTGAATGAAATGGGTATAGCAACACCACGCAGGACCAATGCTTGACAAACTAGAGACGCAGGTGATGATGGCAAAGGAGATAGAGGTCTACTTCTTGCCTTCCATTGGGGCAAGTAGGTGGGTTGGGAACTTAGATTCTGCAATTCTTCAAAAATAGGATTAGAAACCCCCCCTCCTCTAGGATCTAGTATACGGTCTGGAGTCCAGTGTGGAATAATCAGGGCAACAAACGTCTGAGAATCTAAAATTGATTATTAGGGATGTGGATAAAGAAAAAACTAGGAACTACTATTCTTTCAATAACTAACACAGACTGATCTGATTGTCTTTCTATTTCGCTAAGAAGGGCACTGATTCTATCATATTCTACTCGACTTCTTCTGTGCCTCCAGGCTAGAGTATCTAGCTCTAAGGTAATGTTACTTTGTTCCTCTTGTACCCAATTTAGATTTGGTTGTAACAACGGCAAAAACCCTTCAAGAGGAAATACCATTTATAGAAAATAGAGTACACTATAATGATGACCTGGTTTTACAATCAGTTATTCTCTTCGTTTCCCTAGCAGAGTCACCAAAAATCTATTGGTAAACAGATTTGTCTTTTCTTATCTATTTAATTTAAAGCACTATGAATCATAGAAAAGTAGACAAACTTTTCACCAAATAGTTGGAAAATCAGCTAATTGATTAACCTTTGAATTTAGGTAGAGCTCCCTCTAGTAAATATTCATTCGGCTCCAAATTACATATAATCAATAGAATGCTTTTCACTAGAAAGCACTTAAAGGCAATTGCATACACCAGTCAATACAAAATGAATGCAAGCACTTATCCATATATAACTTTTTAGAAAGCCGACAGACTTCATATGAACACTAAAATAAAATGAAAAAGATTATAAAGATGAACTTAGCCAATAGTTTTCTGCACATATAGAAAGTATAATAGCCTCTTCTTCGAAATAGATTTACATAGAAATCAGACTTCAAAAATCAAACACACAGATTTGAAACTAAAAATAGTTGTTAATAAGATTTTGCATTTACTGATGGTCATCGACTTTCTTCATACACAAAATGTTCTTAGCTAATCTTAAAGATAGTCTTTTCCAAAAACTTAGCGAACCCTTTCAAAGTTATTACATAAGATATTTATAGGTCATCAGACCCAATAGTCCTTTTTAACCAAAGTAAAATTAACTCATAAGAGTTAATGGAAATCAACCCTAACTGCAACAATCGAAATTTAAAGAAAATAACTAGGCTTGCTAGCAAATAACTGCCAGCAGCACTAGTCATGCAGTTTGCTCCGTTTTGGTGTGATCACTCGGGTTAGTATCTTGAACAGACACCATCACTGCCTTGGTCGTGCTCCACTCTCGGTGCACTTTTGAAAACTCCTGGATTACCGTTATGTGTGGCAAACTGATATGAATAACCCTCTGCTTCTAGAGCTCCTTCTTCCTCTTCACCATTTGCACTTTATCTCTGTGAGAATCCAGATGATCGAGGCAAATGGTGAGCATCGATTCCACCTTAGAGATCCTTGTGAAATCTTCCACGGACAAGGATTTCTCCATCTTGATCTATCTGATGTGGCTGCCGAACTGGTTAATCATCTCCGTGGTGTCCTCTAGAGTTTCACTGTCTTCCTTAAGTAATTGAACATCCACATAGTGTAAGTCCTTCTGCATGGCTGCCCTCAAAGCTGTTAATTCGCCATGCAAACTAGCTGACTCGCTATAACCCTTCTCAATAATCTGATTGTGCCACTCAATAATCTCCTTGCAAATGAACATAACATCTTCATTTAGTCCTGACACTTGGTTTTTAGCAAGAAAGTTCATTAGCCCTTAACATTGAATATCCCGCATCTGCTTCAAAATCATAGCCCATTTAGACTTCTCCTTCTTCCATGAGACCAAGTCAAAGTCTAAGGCTTTGGTGACCTCATTGGCATCCTTAAAAATCTAGACCAAGTCGGTTATGTAATTGGTTGCCTGGCACATAATTGTGGTGAGCCATTCTGAGAAAACCTCAGCGATCATCTTGTTTCATTGAACTTCATCTAGGAATTTTTTATTGCTAGGTGACTTTTGACTAAAAGGACCTGAATGTTGGGATAATGGAAACAGGCTATTCTGCAAAGCATGGATATACTGAGCCATTTGTGTTAAACTTTGTTTCAACTCAGCCTTGTCCCTCTCATCCTTCAAGGTATGGGAGATGATTCGTTTGGTGGAAGACTCCAAGTGCTTAACATCCATGGCTCTGGTTTCGATTCCCAAATCTATTCATTCAACAACATAATCTACTTCTAAAACTGTAGCAGCATCTTTGTTAGGCTTGGGTCTAGCAATGTCTGCAATCCAATGCTTTGTATTTTCATCAAAGTCAATCATTACTTCTTTTTTTTAACTTTTTGGTCTTTGTAGACCTTCCCGGACATTTACTTACAATGTCCTCCACTGATACTGAAATCAAAACTACATTCCTTTTCCTGGTGATGAAATCACTTAGCCATTTTGGTGCTAGCGTTAGTTCTTTCGAAGACATGGATGGAAACCCTGCTGACGATGGCGGCATGGTATGGTCTATATGAGACTGGATTTCGAGTGTTCCTGAGTCCTGAAAAATAGTGTCTATGTCAATTGAAACCTTGTCCACTTCAGAAATAGGGGATGCCATCTTGCTTGGTGTTTCCTCGGGGTCCAAATCTAGAATGAGGTGAGAAACCGGTGGTTTGAAACCCTTCTTAGATCTCGATCTGGTAACCTGGCCAGCAACAGAAAGCTCAACCCTGATGTTAAGTTTCTCTTCTTTAATCCTTTCCTGTGCTTTTCTTGCATAAAAAATGGGAATGTTAGTCACAACAGAAATTTTACTTGCAGTACTCCTCTTCCCACTTTTACTTCTTGAACTGTTGGCTCATGCTAGGTGAAAACCGCGACCCTTGAGCCAATTTTTTGTCCTCCAGATTACACCGAAAGTGCGTGTTTTAACACTATCGCCCATCTTCTTGTTCCAATCTTATTTTTGGAAGGGGGTAATCATGAACCCATTTCATAAACTCAGAGTCAAGTGTGTCTTCATCATCATTGGTGACACCTGAGGTATCCATGGGTAACTTCATATCATGAATTTGCTTCCAAGTTAGTCTAGACCAACTCCTTCTCCGTACTTCAAATTCATCCCAACAACCCTCCCAATAATCTTCCAACTAAGGAACATGTTGATCAGGTACCACTTTCTTTACATACTGAACAATGAAACCCCTACTGTCAAAGTTATCCCTCTTTACAAAGGACTTCAAATGGAACCTTTTAAATTCAAGTTCAAGGTTCAATGTGTTATCACTGGTTAAAAATGGGCTTTTCTTTTCCCATGATTGGCTATGTTTTGTTGAATTTTTTAATAGGGTGTCGTTCCAAATGCTTCAGCTTTGTTCTAGACCTCAAGGGTTTAAGGGTTTGTGTTTTTAGATCCTCTTGTGTTCGTTTTAAACCCTCTAGTTTCTAATCTTTTGTTACTTTATTCACTTAAGTAATGCGTCATGGGGTCGTAGGAAGTGTCCCCCCCTTGTAGTTTTCCTAAGCGGTTATGTTAATTAATCAAAAAATTTATGCCTTGTATGTTTTTCTTCTAAAGTTGTCGGGCCCAGTAACTAGTGCGCATCTCGCGGATGGATCTACAGCTCGTGTTATTTCGCTAGGCGAAGTTGCGCGTAGTTTAAAACCAACGAAGTTGCAAAAACCACATGGCATGCCACATAGACGGTCCAGCTAGTTGTTGACAATGAGTAAAATGGTGGCATGCAACACAAGTCACAACAGTCAGCGGGTCAGGATTAAAGGCTAAAAGGTGGGCCCCAGAGGTGAGTCAGGTCACCGGAGGAGATGACCTGGCAGGTATAGCTGTTAATAATTTACTAGAGCCCCATGGTTTCCTTTTGGCATATAACAGAGTGACAAGTCAGCTCCGAAAGTGACTAGGTGCTAGGTGTTCACGATGAGTCAACGGGCCCACCCCTCCTGAGATCCTTTTTAGAGGATTAAAAGCCGATCAACTTAAGAGATGATCTGATGGCCCAAGCTATTTTGCAAGGGTAAGATTCTCATCCTTTATACCCCGCAAAATAGCGAGAGTGAACGCGAGCCATCCACGTGTCATGATGATGACCTGGAGGATATAGCTGTTAAGAAGAAAGTGGGGCATCGTGGTTTCCTTTTGGCGTATAACAGAGTGACAAGTCAGCTCTGAAAGTGACTGGGCGCCAGGTGTTCACGATGAGTCAGTGGGCCCACCCCTCCTGAGAGCCTTTTCAGAGGATTAAAAGCCGATCAACTTAAGAGATGATCTGACGGCCCGCTCTATTTTGCAAGGGTAAGATGCTCATCCTTTATACCCCACGAAATAGCAAGAGTGAACGCGAGCCATCCATGTGTCATGATGATGACCTGGAGGATATAGCTGTTAAGAAGAAAGTGGGGCCCCGTGGTTTCCTTTTGGCATATAACAGAGTGACAGGTTAGCTTCGAAAGTGACTGGGTGCTAGGTGTTCACGAAGAGTCAGCGGGCCCACCCCTCCTTAGAGCCTTTTCAGAGGATTAAAAGCCGATCAACTTAAGAGATGATTTGATGGCCCGCGCTATTTCGCAAGGGTAAGATGCTCGTCCTTTATACCCCACGAAAGAGCGAGAGTGAACGCGAGCCGTCCACATGTCATGATGATGACCTGGAGGATATAGCTGTTAAGAAGAAAGTGGGGCCCCGTGGTTTCCTTTTGGCGTATAACAGAGTGACAAGTCAGCTTCGAAAGTGACTGGGCACTAGGTGTTCACAATGAGTCAGCAGGCCCACCCCTCCTGAGAGCCTTCTCAGAGGATTAAAAGCCGATCAACTTAAGAGATGATCCGACGGCCCGTGCTATTTCGCAAGGCTAAGATGCTCATCCTTTATACCCCGTGAAATAGCGAGAGTGAACGCGAGCTGTCCATGTGTCATGATGACACATGGTCTAAGAAGAAAGTGTGGGCCCGCCAAGGTGGAACCGGCGATATGAAAGAAAGACACGTGGCCGGTATCAAGTGGAATGCGAAGGGAATTTTAAGGCCAATGGTTGGACGCCACATGGTATTATATAGCCAATAGAAAAGCGGGACCCAGAGCAAAGCCAAAGCTATCAGTTAATCTAATGCTCGATCAAGTTTCTTTTGATCAAACGGTTGGCATTATTTTGCAGGACTAAGCTGCCCAATAGTTATGCTTCGTGAAGTTGCGAAAGAGCAAAATGAAACACTTGTAGGAATGTTGTGACCCGTTGGAGCGAAAAATACGAATTCTCGTATGAATTCAATTTTGAAGGGATGGTCGGAGCATGCGGAATCAATGTTATAGTTAAGGCCCTGAGTACAAATATTTGATTTCCTATCAACCGGGTGAAGATATCTTTTAAAGGATTTTGCAGAAGAGCAGACGCAGAGTTATTTTCCTCAGATACAGAGCAAGTCAGTTCAGTTGTAGAGAAAATTCCTTCAAGCAAAGAACAGGTTCTCTCATATTTTTGTGTAGCAATTCTTGTGTAGTGTTCTAAATAAGATAATTAATTCATAGCAAAATTGTTTAAGAGCGGCATTCATTTCTTGCATCTTCAAAATGGCTCCTAAAAGACAATTTTCTGGCAAAGTTAACTATTTAGAAAGGAGTGTTTGTGATGATTTTTTAGAATAGTTGACGTCGTCAACTAATCAGGCATCAAAGGCAAAAGAGCTAGTGCCCAAGGCTCCCCGTCTAAAGATAGGAGAAGGATTATATGACAAGGGTAATTGGTTGAGAGACCCATAGGTTGGACTATCTAGGTTGGGGTTGTTTAAAGTTGGATTCGGAATGAGAAATTCTCCTGCCCTGCAAAACAGTATCTGGGAATTAGATGTTGGGAAATTAGTAGTCCCAAGGGTATTCATGGACACAGATTTGCTGACCCAAATTGCGTTCAACTATGATCCAGTCACAAGAAGCATTCAGGATGTAAATGGGAAAACCCTTGTTGAAATTAATGCTGAAGAGTTTAGGATAGCATTTGGGCTTAATGAGTTCACAAACTTCCTAGAACCTATAAATTTCACATCATTAGCCCAAATTTATGATGCACAGAGGAGTCATCTCAGGAATGGGCCTCTCAAGGAATTTTTTGTGAAAATAGGAGGGTTAATAGTTGTAGGACCTAACACACGAGAGCCCTTTTCATTAAGCATGTTCACCCTGAGGGCTAAAGGGATGTATTGGGCACTTTGCCAAGTTTTGGGAGAAGATGCTGAAGCAAATATGCCGAATCATTACTTGTTAATGATTGGCCAAATTCTGAATCCTTCTCTTGCAATCATATTTGATTATGCCTCTTTTATTGTTGATGCTATCCATGGAGGGTTGATAGGAATCAAGAATGGAAAGGTGGATAGGCCTTTCGGATGGTACTCACTCCTAATGCATCTTTTTCTCTTCAAAGGTGGTGATTACTTTGCCAGTGGACTAGACCTGGTTAAGGAGAAGGAAGGAGAAAAAATGCCAGTACAATTATGGAGTACTGTGTTGTCATGGGATAGAGAGGATGCTAGTTTTTTGAAGTTTGATAAATATTTTACATCCAAAATAAGAACTCTCCTCTGCTCTGATAACCCAAGAATCCCCAAGGTTCTTCTGGAATTCATAAGACCAAAACAATTCGCAGAGAATATAAAAATTGTTCATAACTGGGATGACATTTATTTATATCCAGTCTCCACAATTTTTCAGATTTTTTGGTTTCAGAGGCACCCCATTTTTGTTACCTTACTAGGTCCCTCTCAAAGTAGGAATCGCAGAGACCCTTAGACAGATTGGTGGCTTACAAGAGACAGAGTTGATAGGCAGGGGTAAAGGAACTATTTTCCCTGCAGCTACCATAGCCCACCAATTTGTAATAACAAAGGGAGGCTGGAATTGCTGTGAGGATTTCCTCAAACCTTATCATTTGTCCACTGCAGTGTCTAGGTGTGCTGATCCAGAGGACTTCTTCAATGGTATGTTTAGGAAGAAGGTAGCATGCAGAGGTAGGCCTCATCAATTCTAGTTTCCTGAAGACCTCATCAGAAATGAGTTTGATCTAGATGAGCAGGAGCTAAGGAAAGAAAAGTGGGTGGCTTATAAGAAAGCCTTGGATTTTGTGCATCAGTTTGATGCTAGCTATGACCCATTGTCTAGCTTTTTCCCACTGGAAGAGAAAATAAAGTTTTTGATTGTTTGTTTTGAAGATGTGATGCAGACACTGAAGGAGAAGAGGGAAGCTGTAATCAAGAGCAACCCTGTAAAGGCAAGAATAATCCTAAGTAGGTCAGCTTCTAGCAAAGCAATCCCTCCTAGTGATTACACATTGCATAAGAAATCTAGTTATAGTCTGCTGGTGCCTACAAAAGGGGAGCCCTCTACCTCCAAAGGAAAGAGGAAGATACAAGATGTCATTGACATCCAAGAGAGCCCAGAGAAGAAAAGGGTGGGAAAAGAAGTGCAATCAGATACACCTTTGTATTCCCCATCCCAATCCCCTATCCATATAAGAAATGAGCAAGCAGCAGCTGAGCAACTCCTACAGTTGGGTAGTCTAGAGGAAATTGCAAACACTTATGATGAAGTGGAGGAAGGGATGCTAGAAGAACCCATTGCTGTTGAAATGGATATCACCTCCATTGAACTTAAAGGCAAGGATTGGGTCCTAAGATAAAGCAGGCAAGTAGTGCCTTTCTAACTGATAACAATTTTGTCACATCAGAAGCATTCATGCAGTTTATATGGAAGCAGCACATAGATAAATATAATGCTAGATGTGAAACAAGAAAGGCTGAGCAACCCAATAAAAATCCAGCCCTGTGGAAGAGGAAATAAAGCAAGAGATGATGGAAGAATTCAAAACCATCACCCCTGAGCAAGGAAGAGATATGGTAGCACAAGCTGGAGTGCTTATCTTACCTGAATGGGATATTGCAGATGCCCTGGTATTAGATGCAGTAAGGAAAGAGACTAAACCTATGGAGGGGGTCACTTCCAATAAGGATAATGTTGCACTCATCATGTGGTCTCTCAAGAGAAATGAGAGTAAGAAAAGCAAGGACACCCCAGGGTCAAGTTACCTTGGTGGAATGATGGTGAAGAAAGTGCAGAGTACAGGGGTAGTAGAGGCTGCTAGCACTGTGTTAGAGACTGCAAAATTTAGTGTTGCAGTAGCAGAGAAGGAAGCCAAAGAGAAGGAGGCCCTCCAAATTAAGTTGGAAACAGTTCTGAAGGCTTATAACAATGCCAAGGAGGAGGTAAGAGGTAAGGATAGCATCATTACCAAATTGCAGAGCTAGTTGACTGGACAATACCAACAAGGTGAGTCTTGAACACTGATGATTTACTCTTCTCCTACAAGACCTCCATCTTCGAGCCCTATCATTGAGTTTCCACCATCTCCAGCACCCTCTAGCTCTCAGATGATTGAAATTACTCCTGAAGAATTGGAAAATTTGAAACAGGCTCAGGCCGTATATGCAAAGAAGTATGAGGAGAGGGTAAGAGCTGCAATTTCCAGTTTTGCAAATACAATAAATGCCTCATTTCTCTACAACAATGTAGGTAAAACTATGGAAATATGGAATGAGCTCAGGAGAGACAAGGCCATTTTGACGCCTATTTTTGATAGATGGAGGCCTAGGGAGCAAGATCTGGAGTTCATGTGTGTATCCTGTGATGAAGCAAGAGCCAATCCCATCATCAAATCCACTTCTGATGTCACTAAAGTCTTAGTACAATTGGCAGTAGAGGTGGATAATGTGAATAGGAAGGTTAATTTGTGCAAGAAGGAATACACTGATCAAGTTTTTGAGTTGCTCCCAGGAGTTTTTGCTAACCCAGATCAGTTAAAAGACAAACAAATATGGCTTAAGGAGATAGAAGCTAAGTTATCAGCAAGAGTTAAAGGAATTATTAATCTTGATGATGCTTCTTTCTTCGTTGTGACAATACAAGAGATAGAAAAAATTAAATCACATTATAGTTTTCTCAATTCAGAAGTCAACAAAATGAGAAATTCTTGGAAAATGTTGACTAAAACTAAAGATAATGTGATTAATTTCTCATGGCCGACAGAAGAGGTATATAGTGAGTGGGAAACTAAATATGCCACCCATGATCCGGAATAGTTGGAGAGCGCCCCTAAAAAGATAGAAGAGGTTGCAACCGAACAGCCTGTTGAAGAAACTGCAGAGGCTGAAAAGAGCTTGTAACTGGTTTTTGCAAAAAGTTTGTAACCTCTTTATTTTGAAAGAAATGATTGTAACAAACTCTCCTCGAAAAGTCCGAAGATTTGTGCATCCATGTTGTTATAAATGGATACCAGGACTAGAGGAAAAGAGATCACAAAAATTGTAAGAAAACGCTGCATAAATTTATCTGAGCTTTTCTAAGTCTAATGGAGAATCGAAATTTCTTGTAATATTTCTTGAACTAAATATCAATATACAGACCATCGGTTTTGAGTAAAGCTTTGTGTTGTCTTCGAGTTTGTTCACAAATTTGTTTACTGTTTTCATTCTGAATAATCCAGGGTTATTCTGTTTGAATGGAATTGCAAAGCAATTTTAGTATAAGTGTTCATTAGCTTTTCTCTTTAGGAGGGAAATTAAAGGTGCGGGGATCACTGATACCAATAAACTCTTTGGAAGGAATTTTGAATTTTGATGACCATAGCTTAGTTTGGAATGCTTGAATTCTTGTAGGTGTCAGGTATATACAAAGATTAATAGAAACCAAGCCGACGGGAAGCATGAAGATGTCTTGTATGAGGAGTTTTATTTGAGTTTAGATGACTTTGTGACCTTGGATAAGGCACTGGTATTAATTGAAGTTGTTTATTGCATGCTTTGTTGATCGAAATGCTAAATTTAAGTACAATTTTCATTCTTTGTTTTCAGTTGATTTCAAGGTGAATAGATCCACTGGTTTTCTGGACTGGTTTGCTATGGGTTTATGTTAGAAAGTGTGAATTTAATTCACAAAGGTATACCCACCTGGGCTTTGAGTAAGTCCGAAGTGTAGAAGGTTCAATCAAACCTTGTCATATGTTGTCTTGAGGATTTCCTTATCTTTAATGTCTCTTCTGCACCGAGTTTAAACATATTATTCTAAAGATGTTAAAGGGAACCAGATTTTGAAGACAACACAATGCATCATAAACTCATCTACAGCTATAATATCCTAAATCAATGGGAAAAATTCTGCTTGTGTCGGAGTCCTCACCATAATCTTTTGCAACGTAAGCAAGTTGTCTAGATACTTCAATCAATATGTAGGAGTCTGAGACGTACCTAGGAAGTCTAAAGGGTTCACCCTTAAATCCTCCAACTCTTAAATAAGTGAAATGGCTGAACTATATGAAGAAACTGCCATATATGTTGACGAGGTCAACTACTTCTGCAGACATTATTCTATGCAAATTTCCCTGTAACTCAAAGGTCAGCCTTCCAACAAAAACATCATTCCAGCGGAGATAATCATCAACATGCCCTTTCAAAGTTAAACTAGGATGATACTCATAAATCCTCAAGCCTTGAACCCATTTTACATGTGACAACCCTGACCACTCTCTCACATAGGAAAGCATGTATAGCAGATAAGATGACATATAAAAATTAGGCATTCCAAGATAATTACTCAGACCCTCATGTAATCTTTCCGCAATAACAGTTCCCCAATCAGTGAACCGGTTTCTATCCAAAGTGACTTGGATGAAGAAATACATCCAGTCTTCCCAGTAAAAAGAGTGAGAATTACCCTTCACCCTGCTCAGTAGTATGACCAAATCTCAAATTGCTGGAATTAAATGTTCACGAGTTAAAGGTCTCGGCAGCCTTGAGCCCCCTTTTTGGAATTTTACGAGCCAATTCTGGGCAATCACTATTCTATAATATTGCTTCTTCTCAGAGAAGATCCGTAAGATTTACTAATGGTCCAGTCTTCATAGGGTTCTCAGTGTGGAATACCCATGACTTCCATTACGGTATGTCTTTCAATAGAAAATAAGACTTCACCATCATTTCTCCTTATGCACCTATTGCCCTTTTTGTAATGATTCATGCATTCTAAGACTACCTCTGGGCAGGGAGTGGTTGTGGGGAAGATAGCGGCTTCTAATAATCTACTCTGAGCCACATCTCTCATCATGGGGTCTGCGATTGAATTCTTTACTCTCTCCAGAAAGACCTTTAAATCTAGTTGCACCAGGGCTGTGTCACCCAACTCTGGTAAAGAGCTTACAAGGGAAGACGAGCTCATCAATTTGGGTAAAACAGGCCTCATATTTTGGTTTGTGGTTTTCCCCAAATAATTCCTAGGTGAAGGAAATTGAAAACAAATACAAGTAGCTAAAGAACACCCAGATCTTTTAAAACAAACTGCAGCAATTTAGAAAATTGTTGAACATACCTTCCTCTACTCTTTGTAAATGTCTATCACTGCCTAATTTTCCCGCTCCAAGAACTCCTTCTCAAAATCTTCCCACAAAAATAATAATTCCAATGAGACAACTACTCAATTTTAAAGCGGAGAAAATCTTACCCATCATTACTAAAGCTGCCTTCATTACTCCTTGTTCATGTGAAGTTACCTTGATATGTTTACACTAAGGTATGCCTTAATCGTTAAGTCACTTCTCTTCTGACACAACAGATCTTCACACATACTTGGCATAAATGGCAGATTTCAAATTATTAGAAAAAGGAATATTCCTTCCCTCGGCAACCATTTATCGTGTTCTGAAAGTCCTCGCCATCACCACGTGGCAAGTTACATGCCTCCCAAAGAACCTATACATAAAACTTAGAGCCTTGCACAATCATCACAAAAAGATACTAACATGATGGATGTTGAACTTGAACCTTGAACCAAAAAGGTTCAAGTTCAAGGTTCAAAGAATGCAAAATGCCGACAAGAACTAGCAAAGCTTAAAATTGCACAGGGGAAGAGATGCTTGAAAAAAACACTCGTTGAACTTTGAACCTTGAACCAAAAAGGTTCAAGTTCAAGTTCAATGTTCAAGTTCAACGTAGTGAAACCTAACAAGGATCGAATGACAAGAGCAAAAATTTAAGCAATATCTTGACCGATGAACTAGACAATGAACTAGACAAACATAACTTCATACAGGGATGCATATGGAATGAAAATTGTATATGGGCCCAACATACGGTCATCAATATCTCTAGTACCCTGTATGCAAATGTCTTGATTCCATTTCCCTATGGAGGAAGTCATTATAATGGACTTGAGAAGTGGCTTTGTGAGATTTAGTAGTAAGCATACTCTGACAGTTAAATGGGCCAGTTCATATAGGATAAGATTGTGCTTGATAAAAATACCAATTTGGTTAGCCAAAATTTCCACAATATCTGGTTCATGATATTCAAGAGGGAGCCCTGGGAGAGTAATCCAAAAAGGCATGAAAAGAGGGGGAACTGACTCCATGCTAGAATTTGGAACCCACACCAAAGTGATAATACCAATACCCTTACAGAACCATCCCTTAAATCTATGAACACAATTTCTATATTCTTTAGAATAAAAAATGGCAATAAGAAAGAGAGACTGCTTATCCATCAAAAAAATATCCTTCAAGCCCAACCAATTTTGTTTAGCCCAAAATGAAAGTTGCATAAAGGAAATAGTAGAATGAAGTTTACCAATGAGGGCTATGGCATGTAGCAGAACTATTTGAGGCTGAATAAGGTGGTTTGGCAAAACGATCTTATACACACCTTTAGATTTGCCTGATTTTCCAATGTTAGCAGCAATCTTGTTCTTTGGCAAGACTGGAGCCCGACTACCCTCTTTAGCTATTTCATTTAGACTTTTCCCATTACTTTCTACATCTGAGTTAAGCTATTGTGGATTGGGAAGTAATGTGGAAGGGGTTTTCTTTCTCCAGCTCTGTGTAATCTATTTTGGTTTGAAGGGTGCTCCTTGACGCAAGTTGTTTATTGCGAGATTGTTTGGGGTTGAAAGGAATTTGGTGTTTATCAACTGGGTATTGTTTGGCCAAGTCACATATGATGGGAGATTAGCAGGATTAGCCTACAATTCAGATAGAGAACAATGTGAGAATGGTGGTGTCCCCTCACAAATGTCAAATGAGGGCCGTGGTGTTTGATCTAGTCGGCATACAAACCGATGTCACAGGAATCTTCTTACTCTCCCCTTATCCTGATGCCAGCCTGGAAACCGCTAGACTCCATCAAAAGAGCATCTATTCTTTGATATATCATCCTGTAGCTACCACGTAACCCGCTTAACTCACACAGGTCCAGGTCCTAGTAACCCTGGTTGCATGTTTCACTACATCACTTTGAGTTACTCAATGCTCAACTTCCTCTCACGGTAAAATTTTTTTATCCTTTGTCATTGGTGTCAGGTTTCTTTTGTTACTGTGGTTGCATTATGCCATTGCCATGGTTTTTCCTCGTCCTCCCTGGTGAGCCTTGAACCATCCGTTGTGTCATGTGACCATAATTTGCTTCAATACATTTTCTCAAATAGTCCATTCCCTTCGCTTATCCATCGCTTCATATCTCGGCATAGGCTGACATAAGTTTATGTATTGTTGGCCTTCCATGAGCTCATATTTGATTCGGGATTTCTATCAAACATTTAACAATTAAATTTTAATTTTATTATTATCATTTATTATTAAATTCTATTTCGAAGTGGGGACATTACACTAAGGGTATAGACAAAAATCCACCTAAAGATGAAACTATTGAATGGTCAAAAGATTCGATTTTTAATATTGAAGAAATCAAAAGAATTAATGAGACTCGTGATGTGCCCCTTAATTTGGTTCCTGAATTCTCCTTGCCTCATTTTTTCCTCAGTCAAGACCTACGTAAATGATGCACTTGAAGGGTTAAGCAATCTTAAGGATTACAGTGATGATAAATCTAAGGAACAAAATACTAGTGGTGGTACTAAGTCTAAATATTGGCATGTGTTGGTCATGGAGTGTTTTGGATCTCACTATCAATGTCGATAGCTTAAAGACCCCCCAAAACTACCTTGCATGCAAAATAAATACACAATCAATTAAACACCTTGAGAATGGTATAGAGAATTTTGTAAGGATTAATAAAACCCTAATGCAGAAACAAGTTATGGAGGTTCTGATAGTAAGAACAAAGATTGAGAGAAGGAGAAAAAAGGAAACTCATGCAAGGACAAAGGATGTTCAAGTAAGAGGAAAGAAGACATGTGCCTCATCCACTTGGGAAGTGGAATTGGAGGAGATACTAGATTAATGGATCTACATTTTCCAATGCCCGTTTTTTTCTTTATATGTGCTACCTTTTTCTATTAGTTGTTTCTAGGTTGTAGTTTTTGAAGTTTGATAGTAGTAGTTGTTTAATTAATATTTAATAAACCCTTTGTTCATTTGGTTGTTGGGATTGATCTTCAATTTGTTGTTATGTTTTTTGAATGACGGTTTTTTATTTGGATGTATAACATATTGGGGACCTTCCCTACTTAATCTAATAAAAAGATAATAAGCAAAACGAATAAATTACCTCCATTAAATATTCAAGTGGGTCTCTGCTCTAATCAAAAGGATGTTCAAATAGAACTAGACTTTACATTTGTTTGTAATATCCTTTCCTCTTTGGTCCCAAATTAGCATAATGTAGACTTTTCATCCATTAACATCATTCTAACGCTTGTGAAAATGCTCATAATGGGATTTTAATGGTAGCCTTTCCTCTTGAGGAGCTCAAGGATGTGGGCTTTGACATGGCTCTAAATAAATTCCCAGGTTTAGATGGTTTTAATACTCTCTTTTTAAAAAAAATTGGGATGTGGTGGGGAAGCATGTCCTTTTAGTCTTGAAGGAAGGAAGAAATAATATATACATCCTAAAAGGGCTTAACATAACTTTTATGTACTTAATTCTAAATAATGAAACACCTCAAACCTTTTCCAACTTTAGAATAATTTCTCTTTCTAACACAATTTATGATTTTTTTATCAAACTAATCACCTCAAGCATGGCTAAATTGATCTTTGTAGTGATCTCGGAGGAGCAAGGATGTTTTGTTGTAGGAAAAGAAACTCGTGAAAAGTAAATAATAGGTTATGAGGCCCTTCACTCCATATCTAAATAAATATTTTGGCTATGGTGCTTAAGCTTGACTTGATGAAATATTGTGATAAGGTAAACTAGGATTTTTTGTTACCAGTCCTTACAAAGTTTAGATTCCATAAGAGTTGGTACAAATGGATCTTATATTTCATTTTTTATGTCAAATCCTTAATTATTGTTGATGGGTCAAATTGTGGCTTCATCTCCTCTTCTCAAGATATTCGTTAAGGGGCCCCCTTATCCCCTTTCCTCTTTATTTTGACGGTGGAAGGTTTAAGAAGATATATAAAGAAGCTAATTATTTAAACCTTTAAAAGGGTATTTAAGTTGCCTCCTATCCTCCCTTGTTTACACATTAAATTATGTTTGCAGATGAAACCCTTCTTCTTAGGAAGACCTCATTGGAAGAAGAAATAGTTGTCAAACTTACCCTTTCAAAATACTGAAATGCTTTAGGAAATAATATTAATAACAAAAATTGTAATATTTTTCTCTTCAATGTACCTTTGTGTTTTCAAACTAGTATTTTTATTTTGGGGTTTCTCTTTATGTTCCTTGCCATGTAAATACCTTGGTATTCCTCTCTTTTATTGTAAGCAAAAAAATTCTTCTAAGGGAAAAACTACCTTAGCCATTTAAAAAAGAATTCCCCGTTGGAACTCCAAATGGCTAACTTTGGTATGTAAAATCATTCTATTGAAATAAATTACTTTCTCCCTTCCCATTTATTTAATTTCAATCCTTAAAATTCCAAGGGGAAAATTATTGGATTTACAAAACAACTAATGACATTTTCTTTGGGCTGATAACTTAAAGACAAAATAAGATTCCTTTAATGGCTAGGGAAAATGCTTGTAAAGAAAAGGCTTAAGGAGGGCCCAATATTGCAAATTCAATCCTTAGAACAAAGCGGTGCAAAAATGATCTAGAGAATATATGTTGACCAAAATGTCAAATGGTGTGAAATAATGAAACACAAATAACATGACTCTCTAGTAAATGAAAGAATTCCCACTTTGAAATCCTTTCCCAAAGGTTTCATTATGTTGAACTTCATCTCTTCATTGTTGAGATGTTCTCATTCCACACTTGTCTATGGTTATAAATAATGGGAAAAAGGATAATTTTGAGAAAGATGCATGGAATGGTCATCAACCCCTTCATTGTATATTCATAATCATAGACCTCTTAAAGATATTTTGAAGTGGTTATGGGGTTCTAAAGTAAAAGATTATTTAATAATTGATAAATCAACTAACTCGTGTACTACACAATCAAAATTCTTCAACATTTTTACCTCATCTTCGATATATCAAGTATTCATTTCAAAATATGAAAAAAAATTTAAACTTTGCCTAAGCTAGGCTCATATAAATTCAATAGATTTTGTTTTTAGAAAAGTATGAAAAAATAATTTGAACTTGACCTAAGCTAGGATCATATAATGTGAAACAGGACTATCTCTCCTTACTAGGAAGTAAAAAATAGTCAAATTGGCATTTCACTTTTTCTTGGCATTTTTTTTCTCTTTCAAAAGTGCAGGCTTCTGCTTGGCTTGCTTTGAAGGAAAAAAATTCTTACAAGTATGTGATTGGATAAATTAGGCATCACTCCTTTGTCTTCTTGTGTCATGCGTGCTCAAGCAAATGAGTATTTTGACTATATACTAATAACTTGTGATTTTCCTCAATCTTGTTGGAATTGGCTTTAGTTTAGGTTGGATTGGAGTGGTCCTCTTCACTATTCTCTTCTTAAACACTCTCAGTCATGACCACCTTTGTTTTTCTCTTCTACTTTCTCCTATAGATAGATTCTCATCCTCTCCATCATCATTTAGAATCTTTGGCTTGAAAGAAATAAAATTACATATAAAAAATAGTCTTTGACCATTGGAGAAATGCAATAAAATTGAACAATCTATTTTGATAGTATATATTAGCCATATTTTGAGAAACTTGAGTAAAGTCAGATTCTTTTCTTCCTAAGGGAATTAAATTTTTAAATGTTGGACTCTTGTTCAACCTTGCCCTCCCTGGGTCTTAGGTGAAGATAAAGGTTAATATGAAGGAGGTGATTTCGCACCCCATAGATGGGGATGTTCAAATTAAACTTTGATGGGCAATCTTGGTAAATTGAGAACTAGGGCTATCATTAGATATCATAAAGGTAACTTCATCTCTGCTGCTTGCAAATCTCTTCTAATAGGTACGAATATTGTAGCTGAATGCAACTTTCTTCTCATGGGCTTGCAGCTAACCTTCCGATATAATATTAGTCACAAGAAAATCAAAGGATATTCCATGGTGATAATTCGTGCTCTTTCTAGATTGTCCTCCAATTGGATGCTAAGTTATCTTTCCAATCCTTTTGGGCAAATTTTCCTGTTTTGAAATCTAGCTTTGCTATAGGGAAGCCAATGTTGTTGCAGATGTTTTTGCCAACAAAGCCGTCGATGATTCTATTGTGTATAAAGAATTCTGTGGTTCAAAATTCTCAAAAATCAAAAAAATTCTCTTTGCCTTAGGCATTTGTGCGCTTGGTTTGGAGCGTATCTTTGATGCATTTTGTTTTCGCCTCTTCATTGTCAGCATCCTTGGCTGGTACATTCATATGCTGGTACATTCATATGTAAGGTTTTCCTCCATGTTATCTTCTGACTACTCCTGGAAATTTTCTTTTCACCACATTTCTTTCAGGCATACATTCAAATGATGGCATAATTTTTTTGTGCGAGGCCTTTTACAAGAAATTGATTACCATAGTACCTCCCCGCGTTAGTTTTTTATTATACAGGCTAGTCCAATCTATTATAGAAGTTGATGGGACGGTTTATGCCTTCCAGTTATATTTTATATAATATTCTTTGCCTTGTGTAGGAACAAATGGCTCTTGGCGATTTTACTTTTGTTGGCATAGATTTTTTTTTTCAAATTCATAGATCTGTGGAGGTTGCTTGGTTCATGTTTTCGTTTGGGATTTATCTTTAGTGTGCTGCATGATGATGATGAGACAAATTGTCGAAATGGATATTATCCATAAACTTGTTTTACACCTCAATTGTGTTCATTGTGTCGGATTTGTGGTGGCTTAATGGAGCGAAATTAGAGAATTCACCTTCGTCGTTGCTTTTGGGAGTGGAGCGTGTTAGTTATAAATGAGCAAAGAAATTAATACAAAACAGCAGAAAGTCAATAACACAAATGCAAAACACAAATTTAACGTGGTTCACCACTAAGTGGCTACATCCACCAGAAACGTAGGGAGTTCTTCTATTAATCAATAATGCAAATACAACTCTCTACAATACATGATTGTACACGTCTATATATACATTCACATTCAGGGTTGGAATGAAGAGTCTGGAAAAGACGAAAGGTCGTGACCGTTGGGCTTCACATCCCAACAATCTCCCACTTGAAGATCAATCGGCACAGCCATGCCACAACATTCCCTGCATTTCCAATTCTTCATCTCGCAATTAGGCGCGTCAAAGACTTCAATTTCACTTTCCAACTCAAATTTAGGTTAATAATTCTTTTGTAAAAAACATCTACCTTTCCAAACATAAAGTTGTAGATTAACCCACAATTAGGGATACCATGTTCTATAGGGTCAAAATAAACTCCTCCAACATGGTCAACTGCACCTATTGTCTCCTTCTCTGCAACCCAACCTTCTGCAATATAATCAGCAATGACGTTTGCTAGAGCAACTTCTCCTTTCAAAGCCATCATAGCTACAACATATGCAGGAGCCAAAGCTTGGCAATATCTGCCCCAAAGTGAATAAAATTCAACCATAATAGGATTCTTTTGAATATCATTTGTAACCTATTTCATTATGTTAAAAGGGATCAGAAAATTTGTCACATCCCCATTGACTGCAAGACCACTTGCCTCAGCCGATTCTCCAAAAAGATCATCCCACCCATATATTGTTACCTTTGTTATGCTGCATTGTCCTTGATGACAAAAAGGTTTTGGTGACTATATAGCTTTATCTCTATGAATAGTGGACAGGTGTAAGCAGATTAATTTTTGGTATTCATTGATAGTGAAACTTTTTGTGGAAGAGAAGAAGGTAGGTTCAGTGACCAGTGGTTCTTCAAATTCGCATTGTGGTATTTTTTGATTTAATAATCTACAGGTATGAATGCTTCAGATGGTAATATTTTATGGCTAATTTTGTGGGGATTTCTCGCAATTGTTTTAGCATCAAATTGTCAAATTGTTATTTTTGCAGTATGTTTTGTGAAACCGTGAGGGGTAAAAAGTAAAATGGAAGTGAAAGAAAAAAAAAATAGAAAGATAAAAGTGTTTACTCTTCTATTTTTAAAAAAATGAAAAAGATGGTCCCGAGTATTTTTCCAGTTATCAAAAATGCAAAGATTAAAAATATCTTTCTTGCTACTATATTCTTCCAAAGAAACAATCACAAGTAATTTTTTTTGAAACAAAAATTGGGAAAAGGAAAGAAGTATTTCTAAAGAGATCCTATGCAGTACATTTATTTTGGTGATAAATTTTTATTAACTCCAACCTAAGTTAGGGTTTGGTAACCCTACTCAAGGATGAACACACAAAACAGTTTTATTCCGGCTGTGATTCAGTTCTATCAAACCAGTTTTATTCCGGTTGTGATTCAGTTCTATAAAACCCGTATTACAGTTTGGGAACCTGATTTTGGAGCATGGTCAAGGAAGAAGTTTTGTTAGTTGGTTTTGCTTGATGAAGGATAGATCTCTTGAATATAACAGGGTGTAACAAAAAAAACAAAAAACAAAGATGGCGGTGATAGACCATCTCTTGTATTAATCTTGTTCAGTGATTGACAAGTTGAGAGTTGCATAATATGATGCACTTCTGAATTTATCAGTGCTCGTAATTGGAGATATTTTCTTGATATCATTTGTGACATAGGGGTCGGTGCTCCTTGAAGTTTGAGACTTCTAAATATAGTGTAAGGAGTGGGTGCTTCTTGAGATAATAAAATATTCTTTTATCGAGTGGTTTTTCTACCCCAAGAGGGTTTTCCACTCATGAAAATCTATGTTGTGTTCCATTAGATGAATGCTCTGATACATTTATTATGCTTCATTGTTGTTCTACAAAATTTTAATTCTTTATGCTGGTTACTTTGTTTTTTAATTAATTTTACCAGTCATAATTTGATGCTTTGACAAGTTCAATAAGAAGCATATCAAGATTACTCAATTATATATATTGTTTAATCAGAAATGCATGCTTCGATACAAGTTAGGGTGTCATATGTGTGTTAAAAGAGTTTTCCAAAGTAATAAAAAATTAAAGAGAGTTAAATTGATTATTGACTCTGATTCACCCCCCCCTCTCAGAGTCAATCCACTTCCAACAAGTGGTATCAGAGCGTAGGGTCCCATCATTTAGGTCTATCCTAGGGATTGTTCCTGGTCTTTTGGAAGTCTTGTCATGGCTTATTCACAAGAAGGTGCCTCTCTTTCAAGAGCTCCCCTCTTTGATGGCACAGATTATGTGTTTTGGAAGATCAGAATGGAAACGTACTTGATCTCTGTTGATGTAAATGTGTGGGACATTGTTATCACAAAATATGTTGTTCCTAATGCTATTCCTTCAGATCCTGATGCTAAATCTCAATATGAGTTAAATGCTAGAGCAAAACATGCTCTCTTGTGTGGTCTTACCAAGGATGTGTTTGTTAAAGTTATGCATTGTGCATCTGCTCATGAAATATGGAGCAAGCTTGAAACTATTTATCAAGGTGATGCAAAGGTCAAAGAATCTAAAATTCTCACACTCAAGAATCAGTTTGAGTCATTGAGAATGAAAGAAGATGAGACTATTGCAAATTATTTTCTTAGAATTGATGAAGTTGTGAATTCAAGAAGGGGTCTTGGTGAAAATGTTGATGAAAAAGATGTTGTCAGAAAGGTTATTAGAACTTTACTTCCTAAATTTGAAACTAAGGTGTCAACTTTAGAAGAAAAGAAAAGCTTTTCAACTATGTCTCTTGACAGCCTACAAAGCATACTCACAGCCTATGAAATGAGGATAGGTAGTAATCCTTCTAGTTCTAAAGAAACTGCATTTAAAGTAGAAAAGAAGGAGGAACTAGATAGTGAGTCTGAACTTTCAGATGCTATAGAAGCTTTGCTAGTTAGAAAGTTAAAAAAGAAGTATAAGGGAAAATTACCCTTCAAATGTTTTAATTGCGGCAAAGCTGGGCACTTTGCTGCTCAATGTCCCCTGAGTGATCAAAATAATGAAGAAGAAAAACCAGAAAAAGTATTCAAAATGAAAAAATGGAACTCTAAAAAGAAATTCAATCCTTTTCAAAAAAAGAAGAGTCTTTTTATTAAAGAAGATTCTGAAAATGGTTCAGATGACTCACCTTGTGAAGGTGATGAAACCTTGTTTATGGCTGCAATAGAAACTTCCTCAAAGAAAGATTTAAATAACATATCAGTAGATCAATCTGATGATTTAGATCAAGGTGAAATTGATCTTGAAGGAGAGTTACTGTGTGCTCTCAAAGAAATCAAAAGGTTTAAGAAACTTGTAGCTTCTCATGAAAGTGAAAAATAGATTTTACAAATTGAATTAAAAGATTCAAAGCAAACAGTTGAGGATCTGAAAGTCTTACTTGCTGATAGTGAATTGAAAGTTAACATTTTGGAACAGCAAAGTAGTTCTTTACATAAGCAGATTGAGCAGTATGAAAGTACCTTGCATTTGAATGAAATCTTAAGCAAACAAAAACAATGCAAGAATTTGACAGGTATAGGTTTTGATAGTGCTGAATCATCAAAACAAATTACTAAACTTGCAAACAAAAAACAATTTCAGGTCTACAACAGAATGACTCCTTTTAGGTTTGGGTTCTTTCATGGTTACTGTTTTTACTGCAACAAGTTTGGCCATAAGGTTAACACTTGCAGATTTTTGCAACATAGAACTTCTATGTTTGGACATAATCAAGCCTCTGGTTTTCCAAATACTGTGAAGTGCATTAAGTGTAACTTCTTTGGACATACTTCTTCTCAATGCAAGTCAAAGGAAAAAATCCATAAGGTGTGGAAACCAAAGTTTGTCCCTAGTTTTGAACAGTCTATGATAGTGCAAACTGCATTTCTTTCAAGTAAAAAATCATTGTGGGTGTTGGACAGTGGCTGTTCACACCATATGACAGGAGACAGAAATAAATTCCTTCATTTTGAAAACTTTGATGGAGGTTTTGTAAGATTTGGTGATAATTCAGGAGCCTTTGTCAGAGGTAAAGGCACATTATTGCTAAATGATGACACTCCTATTCATGATGTTTATTTTGTTGAAGGATTAAAACACAATTTGTTGAGTGTCAGTCAAATTTGTGACAGTGGTTATAATGTATCATTTAGTTCTCAAGGTTGTGCTATCAAAAATAAATATGGTAAAATTGTTGCTACTGGTTTGAGGACTATTGGGAATGTTTACAATTTACTTGACTCCACAGATTATGAAAATAATGTAGGTATGTGTCTTATGGGTCAAGTAGAAGAAAACTGGTTATGGCACAAGCGCTTGGGACATATAAACTTTGATAATCTAGTTCGAATCAGCAAGAACCAGAATGTCAGAGGTTTACCCATCTTGAGCAAACCATTAAATATTGTGTGCAAAGAGTGTTTGAAAGGTAAACAGACAAAAGTATCTTTTAAATCTAAAGAACACTCTTCTACTAGTCCTTTACAACTTGTTCATACAGATTTATGTGGTCCAACAAGGACACAATCCATCAATGGTGAAAAATACTTCATGCTCTTTGTGGATGATTATACAAGAATAGTATGGGTCACTTTTCTCAAACATAAATCTGAAGCATTTGACAGATTTAAAATTTTTAGGAAAATGGTTGAACGTGAAACTGATTTACAACTTAAATTTTTAAGATCAGACAAGGGTGGTGAATTTACATCACAGGAATTTGTTGATTATTGTGAAAAACATGGCATTAAAAGACAGTATGCTGCTGCTCGAACACCTCAACAAAATGGGGTGGTTGAGAGGAAAAACAGAACAGTCAAAGAGATGGCTCGCACAATGCTTAATGAGGCAAATCTGCCAGACAGATATTGGAAAAAAGCTATTCACACAGCTGTTTATATTCTGAATCGTGTGCAAATTAGGGTAAAATCTACTTTTACTCCTTATGAACTCTGGTATGGTAAAGCTGCTTCAATTAAGTATTTCAATATTTTTGGGTGCAAGTGTTATATAAAAAGAGATGAAGAGAATCTAGGAAGCTTTGATGCTAAGACTGATGAGGATATATTTCTTGGATATTCTACTCATAGCAAAGCTTATAGGTGTTTCAATAATAGATTGAACAAAACTGTTGAAACTGTTAATGTAAGATTTGATGAGCAATTCTTTCTAAGTGATGGTATGTAGGATGTTGAAGAGGATATACCAATAAGATTGGAACAAGTTTCTAAATCTACTGAAGCAGAAATTACAAATGAGAAGAGTCCTCCATCAAGTCCTAAAGCAGAAAATCTTTTACATACACCCTCTAGAATCATTACTAAAAGACATCCTCAAATTCAAATTATTGGTTAAATAGATGCAGGAATCTTGACTAGGAGAAGAGCAAGAATTGGTGAACAAGTTCAAATGGCTGAGCATTACTATCTGGTAACTGATTTTGAACCTAAGTCTATTTCTGAAGCTCTTATTAATGATTGTTGGTTGAATGCAATGCAAGATGAAATCAATCAAATAGAAAAGAATAAAACCTAGGAACTAGTGCCTAGACCAGATGATAAAAATGTTATATGGGGTAAATGGATTTTCAGAAATAAACTTGATGAATCTGGTAAAGTTGTTAGGAATAAAGCACGCTTTGTGTGTAAAGGCTATGCACAGCAAGAAGGTGTAGATTTTGGTGAAACATTTGCACCTGTTGCTAGGCTAGAGTCAATACGAAAATTTCTGGCATACTCCTGTTATAAAATTTTTAAAATTTATCAAATGGATGTTAAAACAGCATTCCTAAATGGTTATCTTGATGAAGAGGTATATATGGAACAGCCAGAAGGGTTTGTCTCTGCAGATAAACCTGATTATGTATACAGGTTGAAAAAGGCTCTATATGGTCTTAAACAAGCTCCAAGAGCTTGGTACTCCAGGTTAGATGCTCACCTTACAGCAAATGGATTTTCTAGAGGTGGAGTTGACAGTAACTTATATGTCAAAGTTGAAGGTAATGATATTTTACTTGTTGAGGTCTATGTGGATGATATCATTTTTTGCTGCAATAATGATTCTTTATCCAAAAATTTTTCAAAACTCATGGAATCTGAATTTGAAATGTCCATGTTGGGTGAATTAACCTTCTTTCTTGGTCTTCAAGTAATGCAGCTTGAACAAGGCATTTTTTTTATCACAAACCAAATATGCAAAAGAAATGCTAAAGAAGTTTAATATGATAGATTACAAACCTGTTAGTACTCCAATGGAGACTAGCTGTAAATTAACCAAGGCAGATGACTCACCTGAAGTCAATCAATCTGAGTACAGATCAATGATAGGCATCTTACTTTATTTGACTGCATCTAGGCCTGATTTAATGCATGCAGTCTGTTTGGTTTCACGATTTCAATCTGCCCCTAAACAATCTCATTTGATAGCTGTGAAAAGAATTTTAAAGTACATTCAAGGTACTTTAGACTATGGTATATGGTATCCATGAAATAATGATTTTACTCTTGTTGGTTTTACGGATGCTGACTGGGCTGGCTGTGTAGATGATAGAAAAAGCACCAGTGGTGCAGCTTTCTTCCTAGGAGATCGTCTTGTTGCCTGGCATAGCAAAAAGCAAGAATGTGTCACTTTATCAACTGCAGAATCTGAGTATATTGCCACAACAACTTGTTGTACCCAATTAATCTGGATGTCTTATCAACTTGCTGATATGGGTATTACAGTAAACAAGCCAATCTCTATTTTTTGTGATAACACTAGTGCCATAAATCTTTCTAAAAGTCCTATTATGCACTCACGCACTAAACATGTTGCAATAAAGTTACATTTTCTACGTGAACAGGTGTTAGCTAATGAATTTCAACTTTTATATGTGCCTTCCCAGGCACAAGTGGCTGACATTTTCACAAAGGCTCTATCTAAAGAAGTATTTGAACATTTCAGAGATAGGTTGGGAGTTATCTCTCAATCTATTCTAGCTTAATATCTTGCATTCTATGAGGGGGAGCATCACTCTCCCCAAGTTTTTCCCTTTGTCCTTGAGACAAAAAGGGGGAGAAGACAGTTGTTCTTATAGGTTATTCTAAAGTTTCACAGTTGGAATTACAGGTTATTCTGAGTTTCACAGATAGTTGGAATTACAGGTTGTTCTAAGGTTTCACAAATTAATTGGCAGTTTACTCAGGTGGTATTTATGGTATCATGATGTTGTTTCTAGCAGTTAATGATGGTTCAGTTTTTGCCATCAGGGACAAAGGGGGAGTTTGTTACCTTTGTTATGCTGCATTGTCCTTGATGACAAAAAGGTTTTGGTGACTATATAGCTTTATCTCTATGAATAGTGGACAGGTGTAAGCAGATTAATTTTTGGTATTCATTGATAGTGAAACTTTTTGTGGAAGAGAAGAAGGTAGGTTCAGTGACCAGTGGTTCTTCAAATTCACATTGTGGTATTTTTTGATTTAATAATCTACAGGTATGAATGCTTCAGATGGTAATATTTTATGGCTAATTTTGTGGGGATTTATCGCAATTGTTTTAGCATCAAATTGTCAAATTGTTATTTTTGCAGTATGTTTTGTGAAACCGTGAGGGGTAAAAAGTAAAATGGAAGTGAAAGAAAAAAAAATAGAAAGATAAAAGTGTTTACTCTTCTATTTTTAAAAAAATGAAAAAGATGGTCCCGAGTATTTTTCCAGTTATCAAAAATGCAAAGATTAAAAATATCTTTCTTGCTACTATATTCTTCCAAAGAAATAATCACAAGTAATTTTTTTTTGAAACAAAAATTGGGAAAAGGAAAGAAGTATTTCTAAAGAGATCCTATGCAGTACATTTATTTTGGTGATAAATTTTTATTAACTCCAACCTAAGTTAGGGTTTGGTAACCCTACTCAAGGATGAACACACAAAACAGTTTTATTCCGGCTGTGATTCAGTTCTATCAAACCAGTTTTATTCCGGTTGTGATTCAGTTCTATAAAACCCGTATTACAGTTTGGGAACCTGATTTTGGAGCATGGTCAAGGAAAAAGTTTTGTTAGTTGGTTTTGCTTGATGAAGGATAGATCTCTTGAATATAACAGGGTGTAACAAAAAAAAAAAAAAACAGAGATGGCGGTGATAGACCATCTCTTGTATTAATCTTGTTCAATGATTGACAAGTTGAGAGTTGCATAATATGATTCGCTTCTGAATTTATCAGTGCTCATAATTGGAGATATTTTCTTGATATCATTTGTGACATAGGGGTCGGTGCTCCTTGAAGTTTGAGACTTCTAAATACAGTGTAAGGAGTGGGTGCTTCTTGAGATAATAAAATATTCTTTTGTCGAGTGGTTTTTCTACCCCAAGAGGGTTTTCCACTCATGAAAATCTGTGTTGTGTGCTAATCCACTTTATGTGTTCCATTAGATGAATGCTCTGATACATTTATTTATGCTTCATTGTTGTTCTACAAAATTTTAATTCTTTATGCTGGTTACTTTGTTTTTTAATTAATTCTACCAGTCATAATTTGATGCTTTGACAAGTTCAATAAGAAGCATATCAAGATTACTCAATTATATATATTGTTTAATCAGAAATGCATGCTTCGATACAAGTTAGGGTGTCATATGTGTGTTAAAAGAGTTTTCCAAAGTAAGAAAAAATTAAAGAGAGTTAAATTGATTATTGACTCTGATTCACCCCCCCTCTCAGAGTCAATCCACTTCCAACATATATTGCATCTGTCGGGAAGTGTTTCGAATTAACAAAATACAAAGTGTCTTCAGTAGCACAATCTACTATTGGAACAGGGTCCTTCCCTTTATACAAAGTTTGCAAAACAACAATCGCATCAACTGGATTTCTGGTCTCGGATTCATCTACAACCAAACCGGCCAATTTGATATCTCGGATTCTTCTTACTCTGTTACTGCTATCGCTGTGCAAAACATTGGAAATTACTTATTTTGCACTAAGAACCCGATGCTTGGATTATGCTTGGGCAACCTTTGGCTCTGATCAACCTGCTCTGATACCACGTGCTGGTTCTGGAGGTAGAGATGAACAAACAGAAAAGGGCAAAATAGAGACAGAAAATACTGGAAGAAATCTAAAGTTAATCTGCTCTGAAAACAAGAGACAAAAACATTCAAATAACCAGTCCTTCTCTTCATTCATTCAAATATCAGACCATGCAAATAAGACAGAGCTTGAGCTCTTCAAATAGTTTCTTAGACATGAAAAATGGAAACCCCTGTTCTGATTCTGCTCTCTGTTCTCCCTGTTCTGCCCTATTTTTCTTACCCGTGCGATGCCCTTTTTCACATATATCTCTGTCTTAAAAAAAATTATGAACTTAGCCTTTTTGTCATAAGCCAAAAATAAATTCCATCGTATGGGGGGAAAACAAAAACTAATTAATTATATTTAATGCTGACTTAGCAGCTACCGTGCAGAGAAAGATATGATCAGGATATGCCATCAAACCAAATTCAAAAACTGTCCTAAAATGGAGGCGAGAAGAGAGAGGAGTAGTTGAGCTTGCAGGAGGAGTATACAGATGCATTAAAGTTCCCTGCAATTGGGATTAAATTCTAACACTCCCCCTTAATCACAATTACTACCATCTATGATGCCCAATCGATCTCTTTGATAGACAAAACTTTCTTTTCCCAATGCCTTGGTGAAGATATCTGCACATTGATCTTGAGACCTACAAAATTCCAAAAATATTTCTCCATTGCTGATTAATTCTCTAATGAAATGATATCTAGTGTCAATATGTTTGCTTCTCTTGTGGAATACTGGATTCTTTGACAATGCTATGGCTGAATTGTTGTCACAGTAGATCTTTGTTGCCTCCTCTTGTTCTTGTTTGAGATCTTTCAAAACTCTTCTCATCCAAACTGCTTGACATGATGCACTTGTGGCTGCTACATACTCTGCTTCAGCTGATGAAAGAGTGACAATTGGTTGTTTCTTTGAAGACCATGAAACTACACCTATTCCAAAATGAAAGACATAGCCGGAAGTGCTCTTCCTATCATCAATGCTTCCAGCACTATCACTATCCGTATATCCTATGAGTTTGAACTCTTTTGAACTTGAATATTGGATCCCATAATTCTTGGTTCCACTCACATATCTCAAAATTCTTTTACCAGCTTGCCAATGTGAAACTTTTGGAGACTCCATGAACCTTGAAATCAAGCTTACACCATACATAATGTCTGGCCTTGTTGCTGTTAAATACATGAGGCTTCCAACAAGTTTTTTATACAAAGTTGGATTTACCTCAGTTCCTTTGTCATCTTTACTCAATTTCAAACCTGTCACAATTGGTGTTGGGGCTGATTTGCAATTCATCATATTAAACCTCTTCAAAATGTCATTTGCATATTTTGTTTGAGAGATGAATATACCATTTTCATTTTGATTCACCTCAATGCCAAGAAAATACTTCATTAAACCCAAATCAGTCATCTCAAATTCTTTCTTCATATCTGATTTGAACTTGTCAATTGATAGATCACCCGTGAATACTAAGTCATCAACATATAAGCAAACAATTATGATCTCACCTTGCTCATTCATTTTGGTGTATAAAGTAGGCTCTTTGCTGCACCTATTGAATCCATTTTGTAAAAGATAAGAGTCAATTCTGCTATACCATGCCCTTGGGGCTTGTTTGAGTCCATAAAGAGCCTTCTTGAGCTTGTAAACCTTGTTTTCATGACCCAAAGTCTCATAACTAGGTGGCTGTTCCACATAGACTTCTTCTTCTAAAATGCCATTCAAGAAAGCTGATTTCACATCCATTTGATATACTGCCCATTTGTTTTGAGCTGCTATGGCCAATATTGTTCTTACAGTGTCCATACGAGCAACCGGTTCAAATGTCTCACTGTAGTCTATTCCGGGTTGTTGAGAGTAACCCTTTGCTACTAACCTTGCCTTATGTTTTTGGACATCACCATTTGCATTCAATTTGGTTTTGTAAACCCATTTCACTCCAATCACCTCTTTTCCTTGTGGAAGATTCACCAACTCCCATGTTTGATTCTTTTCAATAGAATCTATTTCTTCATCCATTGCAAGCATCCATTTTTCTTCTTTAATTGCTTCTTCAAAATGAATTGGATCATCTACATGTGAATATAAAGCAAAAAGAGAAGTCTGTCCTTCATTGTTTCCACTTTCATTTTGCTCATAAATCTCTCTTAAACTTCTGATTTTTTGTCTTCTTAAGCTTGCCAATGTAGGATTTGACATGTCACTTGATGTAGACCCTATGGAATGTGGACTTGCTGTCCCTGCACTAAAAATCCCTGTTGTTGATGGTGTTTGCTGCCTATTTGCTTGAGTGTTTGTTTGCATACGTGACGTTGTTCTTACACTTGATGGTGGTGTTGCTTGACTACCTTGTTGTCCTTGAATGGGTGTAGGAGGACTGACATTTGGAAGACTGCCTGCTGCTATATCATCTTCATTTTCTTCTTGTGGTAAAGTGGCTACAATATTAATGGTTTTATCCATGGTTCCATCCCATGCTTCATCTTCTACAAATTGAACATCCCTGCTGATTATTACCTTCTTGCTGATTGGATTATATAGCTTGTATGCCTTGGATTCATTACTATATCCCACAAATATGCATTTTTCTCCTTTGTTGTCTAATTTTCTTCTCAATTGATTAGGTACATGTGCATATGCAACACATCCAAAAACTCTCATGTGAGCAACATTATGTTTTCTTCCACTCCAAGCTTCTTCCGGAATCATATTCTTCACACTTTTTGTTGGACATCTATTCATTATATAGGCTGCACATGATATAGCTTCAGCCCAATACTCATTTGGCAAATGTTTGGCCTTCAACATGCTTCTAGCCATTTCCATGATTGTCCTATTTTTCCTTTCAGCTACCCCATTTTGTTGAGGTGTGTAGCTAGTGGTGAATTGCTTGTGGATTCCATGTTTCTTGCAAAATCTTAGAAGATCATTTGAGATGTATTCACCACCTCTATCCGTTCTCAATGCTTTGATGTAGTGACCACTTTGTTTTTCAACTAGAGCTTTGAATTGACAAAAATATTCAAACACTTCACTTTTATGCTTTAGAAAGTAAACCCATGTTTTCCTTGAGTAATCATCAATAAATGTTAAAAAGTAGAATCTACCACCTATTGAGGGTGTTTGCATTGGGCCACACAAATCTGAATGGATTATCTCCAAAGGTGCCTTAGCTCTCATTGACATACCTGCTGGAAATAATTCTCTATGCTGCTTTCCAAAGATGCACCCTTCACATACTCTTTCTGGTTTCTCAATTAAAGGTAATCCATTGACCATGCTTTTCCTATGAAGTAGATTTAAAGCTACAAAATTTAAATGCCCAAATCTTAGATGCCAAAGCCAATTTTCATCTTTAATTTCTGCTTGAAAGATTACTTGAGTGACTACTGTAGTTTTTTCTTCATCCTCTTGTGAGTTTGTTGAGGGGGGTCCTTGAGCAAATTCAATTTTTAAATCAGGTTTTATCCTTAATGGAAACATCCTATTGTTTGTCATTTGAACCTTTGCTATGAGTTGATTGCTTGGATATTTGTCTAAAATTATGCACTCTTTGTTTTTGAAAGAGACTCTATAACCCTTTTGGACAAGCTGCCCAATGCTTATTAGATTATGTTTTAAACTGGGAACAAAATAGACATCGGTTATATGTTTCTTCTCCCCCTTCTTGGTTAGAATGTTGATGTTCCCTTTTCCTTTGACTTCAACTTTATTATCATTGCCCAAAGTTACATCAGACTTTATGTTGTTATCCAAACTAGAAAACATTTCTAAATTCCCTGTCATATGATTGCTACAACCCGAATCTAAGAACCATACATCTTTTTCATTTGCTTGAGCAACATTGCATGCCAAAAACATAGTGCGCTGTTCTGATTTTTGATTTTGATTTTCTTTTATGAAATTTGCATTTTGCTGCCTAGAGTCATATTGTTTCTTTCTACATTCATTCATATAATGCCCAAATTTCTTGCAATAGTGACATTGGACTTGAGATTTGTCATACCTTTGGATTTGAGGGTGATTTTGAGATGGATTTTGAGATGACTATTGGCTGCTACCTCTTCCACTTGAGCTTGATGGGCTGCCTCCTCTTCCTCTATGAAAATTTCTTCCTCTACCTCTGAAATTTGATCTACCTCTGCCTCTACCATGGCTGATTAAAACTTGAGACTTGAATGCATGCTCCAACGAAGTGTTTGCTGTCCTACTCAGCCTATGTTCGTGAGAAATAAGAGATGCATGAAGCTCATCAACTAAAAACTGTGAGAGATCTTTTGTCTCCTCTATGGTTACAGCAATTGAATCAAATTTTGTGGGCAAACTCCTTAAAATATTTTCAACCACTCTTTGATCTTCAAGTGTCTCTCCATGAGAACTGATTTGATTTACTAATCCAATGATTTGAGTGAAGAATGATTCTACTGATTCAGTGTCCTTCATATATATTGTTTCAAAGTCCCTTCTCAACATTTGTAGTTTGGTTGTCTTCACCTTTGTCATTCCTTGGTAGGCTGTTTGGAGAATATCCCATGCTTGTTTTGATTTTGATGCACCTTGAATCCTTGGAAAAATGCTTTCATGAACTCCTTGAAAGATGAAGAAGAGAGCTTTTGAATCCTTCTTTCTATTTTCCTTCAATAAATCTTTATCTGCTTGAGACAATGCATTATATGCTGCTGTGTCTATTGGTTCTGGGTAGCCATTCTCAACAAGCTCCCATAAATCTTGAGCACTAAACAATGCCTTCATTGTGATTGCCCAGTAGTCATAGTTCTTGCCATTAAATTGAGGAATTTGTGGGTTTGTCAAGCTTGTGCTTGCCATTGTTGGCTGTGAATACCCTTGATTAGAAAATAAACTTTGTTGAAGCCTTTGTTGATGAAGCTCCTGCACTAATAACCTTCAGTTCTTCCTTAAAGCTTTCCTTGAGCAACCTTTGGCTCTGATCAACCTGCTCTGATACCACGTGCTGGTTCTGGAGGCAGAGATGAACAAACAGAAAAGGGCAAAATAGAGACAAAAAATACTGGAAGAAATCTAAAGTTAATCTGCTCTGAAAACAAGAGACAAAAACATTCAAATAACCAGTCCTTCTCTTCATTCATTCAAATATCAGACCATACAAATAAGACAGAGCTTGAGCTCTTCAAATAGTTTCTTAGACATGAAAAATGGAAACCCCTGTTCTGATTCTGCTCTCTGTTCTCCCTGTTCTGCCCTGTTTTTCTTACCCGTGCGATGCCCTTTTTCACATATATCTCTGTCTTAAAAAAAATTATGAACTTAGCCTTTTTGTCATAAGCCAAAAATAAATTCCATCATATGGGGGGAAAACAAAAACTAATTAATTATATTTAATGCTGACTTAGCAGCTACCGTGCAGAGAAAGATATGATCAGGATATGCCATCAAACCAAATTCAAAAACTGTCCTAAAACGGAGGCGAGAAGAGAGAGGAGTAGTTGAGCTTGCAGGAGGAGTATACGAATGCATTAAAGTTCCCTGCAATTGGGATTAAATTCTAACAGATTCTAGAGTTTCCTTTTTATGCCCAGGTGGTCAGACAAAGTGGGCGACTCACTGTTTAGAGTAGAGGTCAGCCACAACCCCGTCGATCGCTTCACACGCAGACCTGCTTGTCGTTCGACTGATGGTGAGCGCCCAACACTTTCTAGACTAATGCTCCGTCCATCACTTTGACCATGCATGGGAATTCCAAACTCAGTTACAATTTCATCTAAACTATCCTCATCCTCCCACGTCACCTTCACGGGCTCCAACCAGCACTACCGTGACACCAGTGGATTGTCCTGAGTCATTTGCTCCACATGAGAAGCTTCTATAGCTTCATTATAATCAAAACACGGTGCCTTGATATTGGCCTGTTCAAACAAATAATTGGCATTAACATTATTATTTCCCACCTGCGAGAACCGAAATGATCTACTATGATCAGACCCCTCTAGGTCCTCTGTCTCCACAATTCCAAACCTCTCTGATTGCGAAGGCGGGTAACGTGTCGATTCACATATGGGCCTCAAGTAACAAAACAAATTCCTTAGCCCCTCATTTCAAGTCCCGCACTCCTTATTTTCTTCCTCACAGTCTATGCCCAACTTCGTAAAAATAGAATGGACTTCAACCAATTCTTTCTTCAGCTCTTTATTTCTTTTTTCTACAGAAAACTCCCACTCTTTTGTAAATTTCTCTTTCAATTCTGCGATTTAATCTTCCATATGGCATATTCGCTCTGTGAGAATCAAATTTTCCTCTCGCCGTTTCTCAATTTGTTCATATAGGTAATTTTTTGAGCTATAGGCCTCACCTTTTTCAGGGTCATCTTCATTCACCAGTTTCGAGACTGCATCCTCCTCACCTCGGGAGGCATCTTCCTCATCTTGGAAGGCAAACAAACCAGTCTCTTCTTCTTCAAACAACGAATACAAGAAACCCTCTTCTTCTTCAAACGAAGTCTCCTCTTTTTCCAAGCCATCTCACCAATGTCGTTTGGTTTCAACCTCCACTTGGACATCACTCTCTTCTGAGTCTAGACTGACAAGAAATTTTTTGATGAGTGATTCCACTTCATCATCTAAATCGGCTTCATGATGTGAATCTTCAGTTTTTTTGTCGATAACATAAAAGCACCCAGCTCTGGGATCAAATACAAAGTAAGGGCACCCAGATCCGGGATCAACTATCCAATCAGATCCCATCTCTACTCAACATTTCACTGTATCTCTGATACCAATTGTTAGTTATAAATGAGCAAAGAAATTAATACAAAACAACAGAAAGCCAATAACACAAATGCAAAACACAATTTTAACGTGGTTCACCACTAAGTGGCTACTTGCACCAGAAACGCAGGGAGTTTTTCTATTAATCAATAATACAAATACAACTCTCTACAATACATAATTGTACACGTCTATATATACATTCACATTCAGATTTGGAATGAAGAGTTTGGAGAAGATGAAAGGTCGTGACCATTGGGATTCACATCCCAACAGAGCGATCCATCAAACTACAACAATGAGAAGCTGAGTAAGGCCTTCCTCGTCCCTTGTGCGCACGTCAAGATTGCATTAAGAACTATTGTTGGGCAAGATTGGCTCTTTTTAAATCTGCACGCCCTTTATTATTTTGTTGTTCCTTGGTTCTTCTCTAATTGTATTGATTTGCTGTTAGATTTTGCAATAGTTTCAGCTCTTGCTCATACATATGTTCATCCCTTCGTGTTCTCCCTGATTGATTTCTAAGCTGCCCTTAAATAGTTTTTTTTTTTTAACTTGGGGACCTATCCTATTGGTGGTTTTTTGCGGAAGAAAGATTTAATCTCCAATGCACATTGTGTGGAGCTCCTTTTAACCATTCGTGCGGGACTTCTCTGTGACAAATTTTATGACACTCTCCTCTCTCTAGATCGTCGTCGTTCATTCCAGCACCCTGTTTGGTGCTGTCGATCACTTTATAGTTCTTCACCTTCTCCTTAGTCACACAGTCCATATGCAGATTTCCCTCTCCAGATTGCAACTGCGTCAAATTTTCCTAGCTCAAGCTATTGCTCGTGAGCTTCTTTAACTCATGTCAGTGCATGGAACCTTTTTGGGTCCTGATCATATTTTTTCTCCCTCAACTAGTGGGGAGGCTTGATTTTTGAATGTTTATATAGAACCGGCCTCTTTGGACATATGTAAACTGGCTCTTTTAGTTCTGTTCCTCACTCTTGTAGGAGTTTTTGTACATGAAGGTGCTGACTTTTTTGGGAAAAAAAATAAATTATTTGTGATGATTATTTTTTCAATTTAATATAAGTATAGTGATTAGGGGAAAGGAGCTAGTAGTGGACATAGCTAACTTTACACATCTTAAGCTCCTAAATAGATCATACGATTTCGACGATTTTTTTATTTTTATTTTTCGTATGCGACTTAACTACTTAAAACTATTGTTTTGGTTTGTGGGTAGTAACGATGCACACTGTGGAATTTGTTATATGCACAAAGGTCAAAAAGTACATATTTCAAAGTGTGGTCCAATACATAATCACCTTTGTGCCATTAGTAGATAACTCAAAATAGCCAGTAGTAATGGACAAATGCCCTAGTAGTTAATCACAAATGTCCTAGTAATGGGCTAATTATGGTAAAAAAGCTAAAGAATTATCCACTATTTGTATATGTGACATTAATTAATGGATCTTCCATTATCAATTTTTTTTGGCTCCTACTATGTCTGCTAACGGGAGGTCAAGTTGACAAAAAGATGATGGTTATTGGTTCTATGTCCACTACTACTTTGTATTTCGTATTTCTAAGAGTGAATTGGCGGAAATCCGAATTTCATACTAACTCAACCATAACTACTTCAAATAATCTCAAATTTCGATTGTAGGTGACTCAATATATCATTGATGAACAATTCAAATCGTAGAAATGAATTTGTCAAATTGAAAGAAATATGTGGTTCACAATCTAGCTTCCTTAATTAAAAAAAAATTATATTTCTTGTCTTTTAGGTGTAAAGGACTCATAATTAAAAAATTTACACAAGATAAGTATATAATAGTAAATATGGTACAAATAACTAATAATAATAAATAGTTTCAAAGGGGCTACCTCCAATGATCTTTTATGAAAATAAAATAATCAAGATGATGATATTAAACTAACCACTAGTGTATACCACACTTATGCCATAGATTCCATGTAGGTCAACCTAACTACCTATATGAAATCATATGAATGATCATATAACTTAATTAAAGATATAGTAGTCATAAATTGGTCATAGATATTCCCATACACACAATAAGTTATGAAAATAACAATTAACTAATGTTGATAATCAATTTACACACTCATTTAACATGTCAAACATACTTACAAAATATGAATAAAGATAACACAATCTAAGACATCCAAAAAAAATGATCACACCATTAAGATAATACAAAATGGATAATTACATCACAAATTCAAAACTCCAATAAAATAACGTCACATAAACCATAAAATAATTCAAGTTAAATGATAAAATAATAACACACATATCCGACCATACAAATCAAATTATCCAATTTGCAATAATTTTCAGAACGAATCGAACGGCTTACACTCGTTCATATCTCCAAATAAGTGGCGTAAATTTAAGCCAGATAGAAGCCTAGGTAGCACCGAAGCTGACCTTGGTGACCGTATGAATATACCACGCAAGAATTTGAATATTATTTGATCAACCCGTATGTTATTTGTTTTTTTCTGATCATGAGAATAGATATTCTGACTGTGTAAAAATGCTCCTACATATGCTCATGGGTGTTATCGTTGCCTATGTTTGCAACTACGTAGATCGTCATGGGTGTTATCGTTGCCTATGTTGGCAACTACGTAGATCGTCATGGGTGTTATCGTTGCCATTGTTTTCAAGTAAGCAAAAAAAGCTATATGGCTAGATTGTATGATAGGCTTTTAAATGTCCACACTATTTGTAAGGGCAAAGGGATGAAGGTACGTACCCAGATAGAGGTATTCAGCGTGAGGATTCTATAATGGGAAGCCGGTGCCAGGAAGTTTATGTAGCCGTAGGAATAGACATATTAGAAGGCGCCTATACTCTCCAATGGACTCTCCACAACAAACCAGCTGACTCTCTAATTTTACTCCATGTTCAGCTTCCGATTACAACCATTCCATCGCTAGGTAAGTGTTTCACTAAACTTGAATTGAAGTTTGTGTCTGTTTAATTCGCTTAAAAACTGGATGTCTTTTAATTTTGCAGTTGGGAATATCCCTGTTAAACAAGTATCTATGAGTATGGTGAACGAGCACAAGGAGGGTGAAGAGAAAAAGTTAAAGGATTGTATGGAACTTTACAAGCAATTTTGCTCCCGATCCAAGGTATTTATCTGACAGCCGACGGGGGTACTTATCACTTTGAAAAATGAGGGCTTCCTGAAACAAAGTATCTCAAATAACTTGATATATAACAGGTGGAAGCAAGGCCTTTGATAGTTGAGAGGGCTGATGTTTCCAGGGGAATTGTCGAAATGGTTTTAGAGCTGGGCATCAGGAAGCTTATCATGGGCACATCGTTACCAGGCAGTGCAAAATCCAAGTACGTGGAACAATATTCTAGTTTTCATAATCATCAGGTTTTTGTAGATAACTGATGCTATGAACTACAGGTCATTATCAGCTCTTTTTAGAAATATATATTTAACAGTTCTATTTTCTCTCTGCATGAAGGGCATAATTTTAATTTTATCCGTGCATGGTCTATTTTATTTTTACAGGACACGACCCACTCCTTTTAGTTGCATGTTGTGTTTTTTTTGTTTGCAAATTGTTACCAAGGGATAGCTACCAAAAACATAGATTATATCGATTTTCATACATATTTCGTTTTGTCAGGCTTGATAGTAGAAGGAGGTACACAGGCCTTCTATTACTTCTTGTAGTCTCTCAATCTGTGTCGGAGTGGATCTAGGTTTTCATGGTGAGTCATGAAGAAAGCGTAGGTTTCCATGTTGTTTCTACTGAGTCCCTCTCCCATCAATGTGATGGCTTGGTTCATGTCTTCATTTTTTCTTGCTATAGCAATGTAGATTGCATCACCAACCACCCCTTTCTTTGGATCTCTGCTCAGTGTAGACATGGCCTTAATACCTTCAGATTGAAACTTAGGAACATTAAATCTATTCGTCTCCTTCGCACCCAGCCAAAGTCATAAGAAAATAAAACTGTGTTGTATAGGCATAATTCCAATAGTGAAGCATAATGGATGTGGGTGTGGCTCAAACGTTTTTCCGCTATGACTGCTCAGATCGCATCCTCTACCACCTCATATTGTATTTAGACGCTCTTTGAAGCTGTATGTCTGTTGGATAGTGATGCAAGCGTGTAACTAGAAATGGAATTGGTAATTTTTATGAATGCAATTGGAGTTTCTAAATAAAGATTTTAAATCAGTTTATAGTGATTTTGGTAATCTTTCATAGATGACAATTACCATGTTTTAGAAGTTTCCTTATTGGTGATCTAGTGAACCACTGTGTCTTTAGAGACTTCAACCTCTATAAAATACTACTTTCTTATATTGTTTATGCAGATCAAAATGTAACTTTTATTTAGAGACCAATCATGATATAAGAGATATTCGATAGATAAAATTTTATATACATGTTAATTTGAATTTGTGTTTTGTGTCTTATTTGAAATCTACAAATGAATAAACAAAATATATCTGTACTAAATTCAATTTGTAATTGATTTTAAATATACAATGCCCAGGATTACTTGTGCAAAATGACAGATGCAACTTATAAATGCCATTCTCTCTGTCATCGTTGCTCTTAACATGAGCACTCTGGTGCTATAGTTTGCCATATTTGTAGAGTCTGTGGTCTTTGTTGACTGAATGGCAAGTCAGTTGATCGGAAGAAATCTTCATATCGCATGTCGCTTAGATCTACGATAAGATTTTTATCTTGTTGCAAGATTGTCTACTAACCATCCTAGTTGTGCATGTTGAAGGATATCTTGAAAATTTCGTTCTGTTTCACACCATGACTGGACAGAAAGTCTGCCGCCCTATTAACTTCACTATAGACATGCCTTGGGAGGAAATCATTTATTTGTTCAAGGTATTGGCATATCTGCTTGATCAATTTCCAATTTATAACCTTTCGAGTACTTATGGTTGGGATGACTATCATGGTGTCGCCTTTAAAATCAATCGAGTTAATCTTCTCTTTGTCGTATGAATTTGTTGGTAGATATAATTGTCAACCAATGCATTGAAATCAGAAGCTTCGACAGCTGACAAAGAGCCGACTCCACCCGCGTACAGCCATCCTCGTTGACCGTGCCTAATCTTCTCAATTAGCCATGTTAAATATCATAGCTAACACTTTGACCATCATTTAATATGCATTGCTTTATAAATTCAATGCTATGGGCCTGAATTCCTCTGAGCTCATTTTATGGGTTTCTACTCTGTACCAGATTTCTTTCAAAATTGAGTCTCGCTAGGACTGAAATATTTTTTGCATCATTTTTTGTCCCCACAAGCAATTTAATAGATCCTTCTTTGCAAAGCTCCTCGATTTCATATTGGATGAAGAATCTAGCACCTAAAGTCCCAAGATTCCCTCTCGCGACCTTGACAATGTTTAAATTGAATCTTTGGCAAGGGGAAAAGCTCAATACTCCCACCTAATATCCTCTGTATGTACATCAGATCTGCAGACTTGTCACAAACAAAGATTGAAGCAGATTTCCCTTGGATTTGGATGGATTATCATGTACCCTGTCTTTTTGTCAAATCACATTCTTTTTGGGCAGTTCAAAATATATTATTTTATGTATGCCCTCTCTCCTCCGTGCTATGTAGAAGGTCTATATATTTCATAGCTCTGCATTTTGTATGCACTCTCTCAGAGCAGAGTCCAGCTCCATAGAGCTGTTAAATGTTAGCAGTTGAGTCTCTGTTAGAAGTTGAGTCTGATATAAGTCTGAATGTAATGTTGTTTAATGTTGAGCTGCAGTTCAGTCAATCGATATAATGTTTTATGTTAAATAAATAGAAATGTTTATATTTTTGCATCTGCTCTTCTCCCTGTTTCCTTCATTTGTGCCTTGACAAAGCTTAACTTGAGTCTCTGGCTAGGAGGAAAAGTCCATTTTGTGTTAGCTCATCGATTTGAGGTGAAAAAGTTAGCTCAAATAGTGGGTGGGAATTGTCAGAAGAGTCTAGCATTTTCTTATTCTTTGTCTCATGATGAAAGGGCCTATTCTTTCCTTGTACTCGTTTTAATATTTTGAATCTTACTTATTACATCCTGAATCTTGCTGATTACTATTTCCCTTAGGGAAGTCAAATCTTTAAAGATTATAATATTTATCTCTTCTCACAGCTCTCATATTGTCATGATTGGGGATGCCCTCTACAGGCTATCCCAAAAGGATCTTTTATACAATTTTGTCCAACCAAAAAATAGATCCTTCATTATTGTCGGGAGAGTATTAGCCTATCCTAAGCTTTGGTGTAGTCACCCCCAACACTTTTTTGTATAGAGGAAAGAAAGTGATAGGTGGTTGAAAGTCTCTTTGTTGATTTTGCAGAGTGCACAATCGAATGGCCCTAACAAGCCAAGTTATGCTAGTCTATCCTTGATAAGAAATATTTGATGTACTAAATCGCAGGTAAAGGCACCTACTCTAGGGGCGATATTATGCTCCCAACACAAATCCATTAGTGTTTGGATTTGTTAATTGATTGCAATTTGTACCTCATACCCAATTTTTACCATGTATCTCCTAAATAAGGCTCCATGTCATAGAATTTCATCCTCCTTATTTGACAAGACAAAGTTTGTTTAAGATAACTCAATTGTAAAAGTTTGTCTAGAAGCCTATGGTAGAAAATCAAAATCCTTTGACGAAAAGAGTAATTCTTTGAAACCCCTTAGTGGAGTTCCTTAATCTCAAAATGTGTCCCCATATTTCTGAGTCATAATTTCTTGGCACTCTTAAATGTTAAGGATGTCTAGAAGTGGTTTGTAACAATTCATTGAGTCAGCCTAAAACAATGTGGATTTTCTAGTATCATGTAGTGGTATTTCATTACAATTTTGGATCATAAGGAATTCATATTAGAGGTTGGAAGATATCTATCATCTCAAGCTAGCCTCTTGTTCCGGTATATTCATTGCATGAGAAGCATCTTTTCATCTCTATTCCTTTTAGGAGCAAGAGGGGCCATGCAAATGTTTGTGGATAGTTGAATCCACAAACTTAGTGATTTGTTGTTGGTTTGTGGTAATTGAATCTACAAACCTGGTGAGTTATTGTTAGTCCATGGATAGTTGAATGCACAAATTAACTATGAATCGTTGAATGTTAGTTGGATAACTAAAACATTTGTCGAGACATGAGGATATTGGGTTGATGCTAATGCAGAGTTGGGTAATCAAGACATTTGCCTAAATAGAGAAGTTTGGATTGATGTTGATGTAGAGTTGTATAATTAGTTCATTTGCCTAGACATAGAAGTTTAGGTTGATGATGATTAAATGTTCATTTTTCTTTTTTCTTAATGTAAATCTTAAAAGAGATTTATTAAGAAATTAAGATTTACATTTAATAAATTAGTTGTTAAATTAGTTTATATTAACCCAACACGACTTATGCTGATTGCTAAAGTTTGAGCACAGTTATATGAGGGAGCTTCATAATTTATTCATTTTTTTCATATTGTCAGCGAGTTAGGATCTATAATAAACATGAAAAATTATACGAGTCTTCTTATCTGTTGCTATAATTTGTTATTAAAACTTCAGTTTTTCAATACAGTGATTGTTTGCTAATTAAACTTTGTACAGGAAAAAGATGCAAGTAACAGGCAAAGCAGGTTACGTCCTAAGTCACGCGATCAACTCTTGCGAAATATCGATCGTTTGTAAAGGAACACTTGTAGCAGCAAGGGAAGGATCTGTAACGGATAATGGTCAGTGATTTATCGGAATTCGCAAAATATCGTTTGCTTTTATTACAGTTGAATTTTATAAGCACCATCGTTGTTTGCTAATGTGAATTTCGGAACATGAACAGAGGATTTTGCTCGATCGTTTTCATTGCAGCCAAAGCTCCAACCAGATTTGGCCGCCTCCGTTAAAACTCCGGGGAATCTTTCAGCTGCGGGAGAAGAGAACCAGTCTCGTTTCGAAGCATCGATGGATATAACGCCTGTGATTAGTGAACTCTTTTCTAGTATACAAGTGGAAGAAAATCGACAAATTGATGGAGATGAAACTCATAACAATGTCCAAGTATTTTCTCACTATTAAACATTTTTTAGTTCTTGACTTCTTTCTTCTAAACAATTTTAATTAAAGGTTTTCCAATCCTTCTCGCGATAGTTAACTGGGAATTTGGAAAGATGTAAACATATACAAAAACCCTGAAATTTCAGCTCAGGGAGGCGTTGGAAGTGGCGGAGAATGCAAGGAGAGAAATGCACAGAGAGACCGTAAGGCGTCAGAATTCAGAGAGAGAAGTAGAAAAAGAGACCGTTAGACGTAAGAATGCAGAGAGAGAACTCATAAAGGAGATCGTAAGACGTAAGAATGCAGAGAGAGAAGTGGAAAAAGAGACGGTAAGACGAAAGAAAGCAGAAGCCGCTGAGATGCAATCACTTCGCAAGGTACGGCACTACTTTTTCTTTTCTTTTATTTAAGACGACATTGCTAAAGGGGCCGCGGTAAATATGCTTGAATTTTCTTGTCTTTATCAGTTAAGAGCCAGTGAAACTGGCCTAGAGGACGCGAAATCGGTCTCAAAAATGAAAGAAGAGAATTGCCAAGAGTTAACGAGGCGGCTAAAAGAAGTGGAAGAGGAACTTCAAGCAATGATCGACAAGGGGATTTCACTGGCCACACAAGTTGCGGAATTCTCACATGAACATGATCAAGCTGTCCAGGAGCTCGAAGCCGCAGAACAGAAGCTCATGGTGGTGGAGATGCAAAATTACCACATTTTGAAAGAAAAGGAGGAAGAAATTAAACAGCTTCAAGAGCTGTTGCATTCTACGTCTCGCCTCGAAACCCCCTCTTCCTCCTCAAATAACCTTGAATTCCGTGAATATTCAATGGAAGACATTAAAGCCGCTACTGGGAACTTCTGCAACCATACCAAACTTGGAGGCGGCGGCAACGGAACCGTTTACAAAGGCCAAATTGGACAAGCAACGGTTGCCGTGAAAATGGTCTGTAAGGACAGTTTGCAGGGCCGCCAGGAGTTCCAACGTGAGGTATGCACATAAACGTTTTATAAAGCACTTCAACGTTTTTCTCCTCCTCTTAATATCAGATTCCTTATAATCTTCTCATGGCAGATCGATATTTTAAGAGACATTCGGCATCCCAATTTGGTGACAGTCGTAGGAGCGTGTTTCAAGCATGGTTGTATACTTTATGAATATATGACTAACGGAAGCCTAGCTGATCGTCTGAGCTGCAAAGACGCCACTCCGCCGCTGCCCTGGCACACCAGAATTCGCATTGCTGCGGATATTTGCTCCGGTTTACAATACTTACACAATTTAAAGCCAGATCCAATAGTCCACCACGATCTGAAGCCCGAAAATATACTCCTCGACAAGAATCATGTAGGCAAAATCGGCGACTTCGGCCAAGCTCGTCGTCTATCACGAGATGTGCAGAAAGAATCAGAGCTAAAAGGCACATATTTGTATATGGATCCTGAATACCAGAGTAACGGCGAGTACACTACCAAATCCGAGGTTTACAGCTTCGGAATGATTTTACTTCAGCTTCTCACGGGGAAAGCGGAGTTAGGACTGGTAAAGGAGGTTGAAAGTGCGCTAGAAAATTCAAAATTGGACGAGTTTTTGGATCCTTCAGCCGGTGAATGGCCATTCCCGCTGGCTACTCAACTGGCTTATCTTGCTTTACATTGCACGGAAGCAGTAAGAAAGAATAGACCGGACATTCAGCCAAGTGTGATGCAAATGCTGGATAAACTTCGACATTTTACAGTCGTTCCCCCTGAGATCAGCAGAACTGGCAACGCTGAAGAAACACATGTTCCGAGCTTCTTCTTCTGTCCAATATCAATGGCAAGAATCACTTTATACTCTTTTCTTTTGACTTCTTCATGCTACAAATGGCTGAACTTTTAAGAGTTTTTCTAACACTATTTCCCTTTGTTCTGAAATTTGCAGACTATTATGCGAGATCCTTGTGTTGCCGCAGACGGCTTCACATACGAAAGGGAGGCAATTAAAGAGTGGTTCGATCGTGGAAACAGCACATCGCCCATGACAAATAAAAAGCTTGAGCATAAGGATCTGATCGCTAACCATTCTTTGAGATCAGCCATTCGACAGTGGCAAGAAAGAGGAAATCTCCTGTAAATCTTTTAAAAAGTTATCATACCTTTTGTGTTGATAATTGCTTGTTTAAAATGGCCGTATCTCATTAATTCCGTTGCTTTCCTCCACTATTTTCATATCGTTGTTCATCTATTTTTTACTCATCTATTTTTCACAGTTCTCCATGTCATTACTAACTTTTTGATTATATAAAATATAATCCTTTCAACATTTTTTTTGTTTTTTAAATGAATAGCAGCCATTTTTATTAATAAAAAATAAAGTATACCATTCATAAAAAAAGTAGGGGATACATGATCATCTCTCAGGAGTCAAACTGACAGCACCCATAAAATCAAAAAATACAAATTTTGAACATCAATACGGAGGGCACTCTTACATTTAAAAAAATCTATCATCGCATTTTTTTTCACATGTTAAATAAAGGAGTTTGTGTTTTATGATAAAGCTGTGTTTTTTCAACATTAATTTTAATTGAAGAAAAAAAAAACCTCACCCAACTATAAAAAGATAAATAAGAAGAATGAAGCAAAGAGTATTCAAAAATAGAAAACCAACATAAAAATGTCAAACAAGATACCAAAAGCTAAAAAGGAAGATGTAAGTCAGATTGCTAGTAGATAATAGGAGAAGATAGTGTTGCTAGAACCAAAAAGGTGAAAAAGGAACACCACACATTGAAATGAATGAGTTGAACAAACCCATTATCATTAAAAAAACATAATGATACTAAGCAATAGAATGAAGAATAAATGAATTCATTATCCCAAACAAACTATTGATGGTGTGAAACTAAGTAACAAGTTATTAGGTTAGCCAAGCAATCATACTAAAGAGGATTCTCATATCAGAACTTCCTCTCATTAGGTAAAGAGTTGGCCCCTTAATTAGTAAGAAGATCGATGTATTGGTATATTTCTTTATAGTGATTATTGAAAGCAATATTTGGAAGTGGCATCTTAGAGTATGAATTTCCTTCACTATGTTCTAAACATTTTGGTTGATATGCTTAGACTCCTTTATTGCATGATAATTTATAAATAGACCCCAGTGGCCTCTAATTACTTGATATCAAGTTTGATATCAATTCTTATTCTCTTAATGAGAGCCCAAATTTCTACCATATTATAGGCAACACTAGGGATATTGATAGTATTTCTTAAGGAAGTTCTAAATGTAGTCCTAGATGACACCTCTACCATCTATGGAACATGTAATACCATTGTAAGTACCATCAAAGTTGAGTTTAGACTAGTTTACATTAGGCATAGTCCTTTTAGTCAACTCATGTTTCATGAATTTTCATTATGATTTTGGATTTCAAGATCTCTTTACAATTAACCTTAAGATGTTCAAGAAGGACATCCATGAAAAACTAATAATGCTAAATATTTATTCTTGCTCTCTTTCTATAAAATCTGAATGATCTTATAGGGCATCATTTTCCATATTTTAACAATATGATTTCTCCTATCAAAAAAATAGTTAAGTTAATGGATGGTACTTATATACACCTAATGCACTTTCATTTTATTGGAGAATGAAGTTCAAACTACACAAGAAATATAAGAATGGAGGAAAAGATGATCTCAAACTTCATTTCATAAATTTTAAAGAGCACATCTTCAAGGAATAGAGAAACCAATGTGTCATAGATGATACCAACTATGAGGTTTCTTCTCCATAACTATTTACTTCAAAATATTATGTTTCAAATAGTTAGTTGAGTTTTAGACTTTGTAACAATGTCATGTAATCAACATCCAAATCCATACCCACAAGTTTCATGTATCCATTCTTATGTTAAAAATTATTGTTGCCATTTGATGTCAAGGCTAGAGAGCTGTGGAGAAATTGAAGTGCATATGGTTGTCGTTCAGAGTCTTGGTGCAAAACTACTAAATGTTCCAAACCTTGTCATGCAAAACTACAAAAGTTGGCATGATTCTTTTCATTCCCTATAGAAGAATGTTCATGCATCATATCTGTAGAATAATGGGATTAAGAGATTGCACATTTTATTACAAACATTATGATATGGATAGATTAGTATGTTCTAATAATAGTGGTCCAAGAATCGATTTCTTAATTATTTGATTTTATTAGGGTTTCCATTTTATCCTATTCTTAAAGCCTTTATTTCTTGTATTGGGTGCATGTAATTTTCTTTTAATTGGATGTTCAACTTGTACTCGTAGTTACTAGTTTCTTAAGTTATTACTTAATCCTTTCGGCTCATTTGGTTATTGACCCCTTTTCCTAGTAGTTAATGGCCTAACTAAAAGACAAAGACCTTAATATTTCCTAAGTAAAGGGATTAACTTTTAAAATAACTTGATTGATAGTTGAGACATGTTAGCCCCTATTCTTATATTCATTGGTTCGATTTTGCATTGGAATATCCATGCCTTGATAGTGTGTGTGCTAATTTTAGCATAGTCGATGTGTCTGAGCCAAAACATCTTTATGTCTAGAGTATTCGTGTCTATGAACCTTTTCGTTTGAACCCGGAGTTTGGTTCGTGATTTCATTGGTTCAATGGTTCAATGGTTCAACCGTTCTACACTTAAAGAGAGCACTTTGCAAGGCAGAGGCCGAGAAAAGAAAAGACTGACATCATGTAAGGAATATTCCAGGAATCTCGATGATTTAATTGAAAAGATTTTTCACAAGGTGGTAATCATTTTTTTGATAAAAGATCATGCAAAGTGTTATGTAATAAAAGTGGGTGTCAGAACTGTCATCTCCGCCATCACTCAACACGAGTGAATAAGCTGGGGTAATCATGAAACAAGATTTTTTGCCATTTATATAATTTTTTACAAAAGATTTGTATCTTCATGGAAAAGATTAACTAAGAAAGGTGGAGGTTCAACGCTGGAGGTAATTTTCTCAGAATTAGTAGACACACAATTATATGAAAGGTGAGTTGAAAATTTTCACCATCTCTATCATTTTCATCCTACAAGGAAGAAACTGTTGATTTTATTGTAGTAATTGTAGTGGGTGATATTATTGCTTGTTTTGGTTTTGAAAATAAGACCCGTCGCACCAAAACTAGGGCAAAAATCTCATCTAGGTTGTTCTCTTCTATAATTTGGGGATATGTCCCTAGCTCATGTAGATTTAAATGAATTTTTATAAAGAGCTAGAAATCCCTCTAGTTCACCTATGATAGGAAGGATTGTAGACAGTGAGTTAATAGAAGCTTTAGTCTTCCCTTTTTTATACAGTTCCCTGAATTAGTACTTGATTGTATGAACAAGTAGGACCCTATTCATACATGCATCAAAAATGCAAATGGTGGTGTTTTGTTAAATTTAAATAGAGAAACCATTATGACAGTCTTTAAACTTCCTGTTAAAGAACCATATGAATATTGGACAATAACCACCTCGTATGGGTTTTTCTCTTAAAATAAAACCCAATACAGAAGTGTTATAGCTAGGAATTGGCTCCTGAAATTCCAGAAGGGTGGTTCCAAATTGCCTAAACCCTTGACTAGGGAACATTTGATTAAATAAGTGAGGGATATAATCATTTTGTTGCATAAAGTTAAAGGAAGTCAACAAGCATTTTATTGGGTAGACTGGATGTATTTTTACATCCAAGTCATATTGGATGAGAACAGATATATTGATTGGACAGAATTAATTGCTAAGAGATTACACAAGGGGCTAAGTAATTGTGTCGGAGACAAGAATCTCTACATGTGCTCATACATTTTTTACTATTTGTCATGTGTTAGACCTTGGCTAGGATTGCATCATGTAAAATGGTTTAATCAAATGAATATTTATGATTACCACCTGCACTTCTAGCTATAGAAATCTCATAAGGATTTCAGAAGAGTTCATGATGTATTTGAAAGGAGGATAGTTTATGAACTATGAGGAAATGTGAATAAGTACTTATCTAATGAGGCAATACAGCTATTGAGCACCTATGGAAGCTATTTCATTTCGTATCCTAAGTCCAGCTATATCAGGGTTAGAGGGCTCGAAGGAGAAGCATTTAAATTGTTGAGGTTTGTTCTTGATCACTTTGTGCTAATTGAATTGTGCAAGCAAATTTCTCATATTGACAAGAAAACTTTGGCTAGACAAGATTTAGGCATCTCTTTCCTGGTTGAGTTGGGTTACCATATTTGTCATTCTGTCTCAGATGCCTTGAACCTGGAAGTTGATTTCAAGAAGCTGAATCTTCAACACTATGTTGCTCGACCAAATTTCGACAGCAAAGGTTATTCTCATGCATATTTATCTCTTAAAGAGAATTTCACACATGTTTCAAAGCTTGAAGAATTTTGGGAGGATTGTGGAGATGAATCTGAAGTTAGATGAAGAACATTCTCTAGGTTCATGGTAGAACAAATTATTTCTTTCCAGCTCAAAATGAATATAATAGGAATTATGGATGAGGGAGAAGATTTGATTGACCCACAATATGCAGAAAAAGTACAGGGCTCTCCAATCCCTGAGATAAAGTGGGATAAGAAAGAAGAAGACCATATTTAGATAAGGATATTCCTTTTTATCCATAGGGTTGAACAATGACTAAAAAAATAGAGATTGGGAAATCTTGTTAGCAAGGATTGTTCTATTCAAAAGGTTTCATCTAATAATTTTGTTAAAACTTGTGATGCAAGTGGTACCAAGATTAAGCTTGAGGAAAATACTGTCAAAGGTTGAAATACCTTGTTAGCCAACTTCCAGCTCATGTTACCAGATCAAGAACCAAGAGTAAGGATAAAAAGTTGCCAGAGAGTTCAGTGGTGGTCGATCTAGAAGGTTCTCTAGAAGCTGAGGATAGAATGGTAGAACTAAACACCAAGATACCCACTTTGGAGATTGGAGATGTTGAAGAACCTGAGAAAGAAGAAGGCACCAAAGGTGCATTGATTTTAGCTAATGTTGAGAAACCTCAAGTAAATAAATATGTAGGTCTTGGTACTCCCATTGGTTGGACACCGCTCTTACCAGCAATAAAAGGAATGTAGATCTTGTCTTGGTTCCAATTGAGGACATGGTTAACAAGTTCCTAGGTAAAACTCCAAAATCCAAAAGGATAAAGAGGGTTTCCAAAATTGAATTTGATCAAGATACAGGAAGTTGGACTGCTAAGATAGCATGTCCTATTTTAGATAATAAAATAGATAATCCATCAGCAAAGGATTTTAATGTTAAAAAAATTAATTTAGGTGTTGGATCAAGTGTGGCAGATGTGCACCATTTGGAGGCCTCCACTAAAAGAATAATTAACAAGACATGGAAAGATGAGAAGGATAAGAAGAATCTCAAAGAAACTCTAAGGCATATGCCATAATATATAGACGTCATTCATAATCCAAATGCTCAGCCAATTTCCCAGCTGCCTATGTCATTCGATCCTAAGTTGCATATTAATTGAAAGCTTCTAGGATAAATCTAGAAGAGTAATATGGTGACTGAGATTTTCCTAGAATGATTAGATGGGATCGCATAATCTGGCACAAAATATTTCTAAAATATGAGCATGGTATATGAGAATGCCATAGCTGTAATGAAAGAACTTGAGACAGAAATTACCAATTGGAAGAAAGAGGAAACCAAATGGAGAGTTGTAGTAGCTCAAATGGTTGATGTACAGAAATATGGCATCATGAAATTTCTATCGAAAAAAGCAGTACAGGGCCTGGGTGATAACATTCTTTATGTGTGCAGGAGAAATATTGAATGGCAAAATTTTATAGTGGAACAAGGGTGCGATGAATCTGCTAAGTTGTGAGATGAGTTATCTCAATTCGTTTTATCAATACAAAATGATTTGAAGTGTATAGGGATTAAATTCCTAAAATAAGATGGAAAAACCATAGAAAGCTTAGAAGTCATTACTCAATCATTTGAAGTAAAAATTAACTATGTTAGAGAAACAAAGGCTCTAACAACAAATGAATTCTCAATAGTGGCAAAGATTTAATCCCTCCTTTTCCCATGCATAGGATGTTGGCCATTTGGTAGAATTAATTATGTGTTACATTCATGTTGTGTCATTGGTGCTAATACTAGCTATTTGGATGCTTTACTGGCACCCTTCTGATCCTGGTAAGTTGAATGTTTTCTGATTAACTTGGATCTAGCATGATCCAGTACGCTCCAGTATAATCTAGTGATGGAATTGGCTTGTTCATGATACTTATACTCATACTTGGTAAGTTGGTTTTTGTCTAGTGATCATATGCTATCCTGCTTGCTTAGAAGATTGGTTTCTAGTTCCGGCAAGAATTTCACCGACAAAAATTTTAGTGGAGATCTTTGATGAATTGCATAAATGGTGTTGGTGCAGCTTCTGGTGAAGTTTTAGGTTGTTGATGGTGATCATGTTCGAGACTTGGTGGATGTACATCATTTCTATGGCGTGTGGACCTATACTAGGTCCCGGTTGATCTAAGTTATGAACAGACTTTAATGTAACGTGTGGATAGGACCTATTGATGTATTTTCGGGATGTCTTATGTGTTGATATTATTTTTTAGGTCTAAGGCCGACATGGTTTGTAATTGGTTTATTATCTAGTGGTCGACCTGATTGTTTATGGTCGAGGGTTTGTATAAATAGATGTAAGATCTCATTGTAGATCATCATGGTTATTGTTAGGAGTCATGGTCAAGGAATGTAATGTGCGAATAATGTAATATCATTCAGGTAGAGGAGTTGGTTGATCATTGGAGATCAAATTGGGTTTTTGTAAGAGGATTTAGTCCTCTGGTATTGAGCTTAACCAAAACTTTACTCAAGCATAGGAGATGTTATCTTTTGCAGTTCAACACTTCTCCATATTGTAGTCTGGATGTCTATGTTGTCAGTGAGGCTCCTTTTGTGATGAGCAGTGCGCTTTAGGCTATTGGCCTTCCATCAAGTGTAAGCCCCTCAATTGTAATTCACATACTTACTGCAGAAGTATTATCTGACCAAGGGTAGGCTTCCCACCATGGTTTTTCCCTTTATTGGGTTTTTCATATACAAACCTTAGTGTTATGTGGATAGTATTTATTCTGTGATTGTTGTTTATGCTTAATTAGTTTATCTGCTATTTCGGTATTAATATTTTGGGTTTCGATATTAAAGTTTAAATTGCTAATAGTTCCAGTAATCTGTGACAACTGATTCACCCCCCCCTCTTAGTTGCCTTTCAGTTATTTTAACTGTCTAACATAGGATACTTGGGGAACCATACAGATATCATTTCTCAGGTTTGGCGAGATAAGGAGATGTGACACTAGAGGATTGCACATACCAAAATCCCAAACTTTGTCATTATATAAAACTTCTCAACTGCTCATTTGGAGTGGAAATGTGTCTCCAACACAGTGCAGAACCAACCTGAAAATCTTGCCTCGTAGCTACAATCTCGACCATGCTGGCCATTGAAATTATTTAATGATGAACTATAGGACCATTTTATTTTTAAAAAGTTAGTTTTCCGGTTACATTTTGAGAACTAAAGCTTGACTCAAGGGTAGAGTTATGTAAACTCTGTGTTTCCCTAAATTTTAGTTAGTCGATGTATGGCTATTTATATGTTTTTAAAAGACTTTGTGAAGGTCCAAGTTTTTGCTAGCTTTCAAACTTGATATATTTTGTCTTTCACTATGTAATGCTTAAAATAGAAATAGGCATTTATCAGTGAATGAATGTAAATGATTATTTTGGGAGATTCAAATCTGTGTGTTTGATGAGGGATTTGGACTTTTGTTGGAGTTCATTTCTACTTAGATAGTCGATTATTTTTTATGGAATATCATGTGCTTGAAAAGAAATTGAGTCTGAAATTTTTATTGAATGAAAAGCGCAAATTAAAACAAAGTCTGTGAACTTTGTCTTTTTAGAAATTGATTTATAAACAAATTTGCATTTACAACATAGTGATGTGTAGATGTGAAAATGCCTTTCGTACTTTCTAGTTAAAAGTATATGTTTAATTATTTTCTTTCTTTCATTCATTGAAAATCCAAAGAGGGAGTTGTACCTCAGGAAAGTTCAGAGGGAAACTTTCACAAATTTACCTAACTATTTGGTTAATATTTTATTCTTCAAGGGGCAATAGAATGGTGTTATTTTAATCACAAAAAGGACAAATTTGTTAACCAACAGATTTTTAGCGACTCTACTAGGGAAAGATTGAGTCAATAACAATCACCTAGATATTAAGAAAATATGATTGTCTCTTGTGATAAATTGTCCTATTATGTGATTTTTTTATAAAATGTTGAATCAAGCAGGAAATAATAGTTGAATTAAATATCATAATACACTAGAGTCTAGAAGATATACCAAGTTCTTAAGGAGAGAAGGAGTTGTTGATACAATTTTTCAAGAGTTACAAAAATTGAGTTTTTCATCTACTCCCCCTCACATAAGACGAGCTAGAAGTAGACCACCTTCTCCCTCTCCAAGACCTTTCATATCCCCTACTTTCCTTTCCCTATTCTTGCATAGAACTACCTTGCCTATTGCCATTAATCTTGTACCTTTTACTTTTCCAATGGCTCAGTCATGGGGAGTTGTTATAGGTTCCCTAAACTTGGGAGCTAATTTAAATGCCCTGCCTAAAGGGGTGAAAGATAATCTACCTAAGTTCAATGGAGATGGGAAGACTACAATTGATGAGAATTTGAATTCTTTTAATGTAGCATGTGGTGTATTGGGGGTTCAACATGAGGATGTGGCAGTGAGGCTTTTTGTACAAACCTTAACTAATGTTGTGGTAGAATGGTTTTATCATTTACCCAATGGTTCAATTTCCACTTGGGATGATATGAGAACAATATTTGAATCTAGGTTCAAAAGTGCAGAAGATGAGCATTCTCTTCTTGCTCAACTGGCTCAGTCAAGAAAAGAGATCCATGAACCTATGACAAAATTTGTAGCCAAGTATAACAATATATTCAATAAAATTCCAGCAAATAAAAGGCCTTCTCTTGATAATCAAAACTGTTTCTTTCTTAACGCAATGCCCCTTGATATAGGTTTTCACCTTAGGAGACAAAGAGTATTTGTTTTTGTAGCAGCCCAAACACTAGCCATTGAGTTAGAAGATAATTTAATCACTACTGGTAAATGGAAGAAAGAGGTTCAAACACAAAATGCCTAGCCTTCAACTTCTTCTAACCCAATGATACAAAGGTTGGTCAATGATGTTATTGCATTAAAGAGTGATGAATACTAAGAGGGGGGGTGAATTAGTATGCCAAAAATCTTTGCACTAAAACACACAGTCTAAAGATAAACCGGTAAAGTAGTCTGACAATCAAACCGGTTATCACACATACAAACCAAAATGCGAATAAAACATTCACCCACAAAAGCAATACAACCATAACACAAGATATTTGATGTGGAAAACCAACTAGGAAAAACCACAGTGACATGGAACTCACAAGTCACTATCTACAAAATAGAAACCAGACCGGTTAAGGTCTTACAATGTTCTTCACTAGAACAGATCCTGTTAGGAATCTCAATCTCTGTTAAGAGATAAGTCTAATTAAAGACTACCTTGTTAGAGGATTTTAGATTCACATGTGTGAACCACCTTGTTAGAGGATTTTACAAAGGCTTCGAGGCCTACTCGATTAAGGGCTACAGACTTGTCAAAGATGTGAGTAATCAACAAGTGTTTGATCTATCTAATAGCACAAACTGCTTGGTTAGATCCAGTATTGCTCATAGCTAATGCATTCCAGCATTACTTCAGTCTCCTCTATCTTTCTCTTAGTTACAACTCGATCTTCTCTGATAAGATCGCTCTCCACTTCCACATTAAACCCTAGCTCAACATAAACCCTATTCGCAACTTCTTCAACAACTTAAAACCCTAGACATGATGTCCTTTTAAAGGAATCTAATTTCATGTCGGTCCAATAGGATTACATTACAATTTCCTAGGTTCAGTGAATCTAGACATACTCAATAACACAACACAAGAATCACCGTCAATGTGTCGGCACTGTCAAACAATTGGTGGATTGTAACTCATCACAAAATACCTGTTGGTAACTCATCACAGAGTGTTACCGGTTCATACAAAATGCCGGTTGCTGGTTTGACAAAAATGAAGACTGGTAAGATTGTGTTGTGCCACTTTGCTTCCTCATACTGCTTGTGATCTGCAAATCGCTTGGGGTCGACATGCCGCTTCAAACCGAGAAACACATTCTGCAAAATCACCACTAGTCTAAAGACTAGAATACAACATACCGGTTGGAACAAATATCGGTTGAGCATGAGCTCATACATATAAAGGGGATCTCAATACAAGTGTGTGTCCATCAATGACAATCACAACATAAACATAAAAAATGCCAACAATCTCCCCCTTTGGCATTGATGGCAACACTTAGGAAAATAAAATTTTGACATCTAAGTGTTTTACAACAAAAACTTGCCATTAACAAAATTTCTCCCCCTAAGAATATACACTATCCCTTATTCAACAAAGTGTATAGAAATTTTGCATTCAGAGCATAATCATCAGAGCATATAGCATATATCACAGCATATATCAAAATTTCAAAACAGATACTTCTCCCTCTGATATACTTCTCCCCCTAATATATCAAAATTTCAAAAAATTTAAGACCATCAAAATTTTAAAACCGCATACTTCTCCCCCTTTTCCAACAATGACAAGGTACCACTGCAAAAACCTGTTTCCATATATATATAAAAGAGTTTATGACAATAATGAATAATACTTGTCAAAAACCGCTTTGTAGTCCTACAAAAATTGTTTCATGGAGAGAGACTAGGACTCAAGTAGGGAGGTCGCCACTTCCTTCTCTGTCTACATTTGTGATACCTGTTCCTCCATGGCATCTATTGTGCTCAGTTCTTGGGTGAATGTCAGTGCATCCAGGTTCAAATAGAATTTTTGGAGAATTTGCAGTCGTGGAAGTAATACCAGTTGAAGTTCCTACAAACCCCTAGACCTTGTGCTGATCTCTTGCTCTATCTTGGCTAACTGGATCTGGAACCGGTGAACGGTTTGCCCATATGCTACAAAGGAGTCATAAGGAGTCTTGAATGTGCTTAAGTAGGACTGTAAGTCCGTTTGAAACTGTTGCTTCTTGGCTAGCACATCATCACAGAATAGATGAGGTTGACAGATTTTGCTGAGTAGTAGGTTTCCCTCATCCAAAGCACTCCTTATGTCCTTTTGATCCTTTGACAGTTCAGTCCTAAGCTCATTTAGTTTCTTCACTAGAGCAATGTTAAGAGCCTTTTGGTGCTCTTTCTTTACATTGGCCTCAACTGCTTCTTCTAGGCTCTGCACCTGATCATCCACTACAGTACACAAAAGTTTGAGTTGTGCTAGTGATGAATTAGTGTCAGGAAGATTAGTACCGAGGATTAAACTGGTAAGTGTGTCTACAGCTGCCTGAATGATGTCTTATTCCTTTTTCCTACGAATGATCTCAAGGCACTCTTGAGCAACCTTGATGCTCTGCATAAGCTTCGACTCACTTGCAGATTGGAGATCGATAGGACTAGAAAGATCAACCGGTGAGGGTTGACTTCCGGTTGCCTTCGGAGTCTCCACTTGAGAGCTTTTTGCCACTTCACGTTCCTTGGCTTCTTCAGCTTTCTTCTTTTCCACTTCTCTTCTCTTCTCTTCTTCCTTGTCTTCTTCTACCTTTTTCTTCTCCTCTACTCTCCTCTTCTGCTCTTCCTTTTCTTCTTCTTCCCTCTTCTTCTTCTCTTCCTCTTCCTTTTTCTTCTTTTCTTCCTCTTCCTTCTTCTTTTCTTCTTCTTCCTTCTTCCTCTTTTCTTCTTCTTCCTTCTTCTTCTTTTCTTCCATGTCCTCTTCTTCTTTCTTTTTCCTTTAATCTTCTTGCTTCTTCTTCTCTTCATCTTTTCTTTTCTCCTCATCCTCTTTCTTTTTCTCTTCTTCCTTTTTCTGTTTCTCATCTTCATCCTTCTTCTTTTTCTCTTCTTCCTTGTCTTTTGCCGCTTGCTATGTGTCCATAGCTTGTTCACCACCCTAATCGGCCTGTTGCCCCTGTTCAATTCCCTCAGAAGGTATGTCCTAAGTGACATCTTCTATATCTAGGGCATCGACATCTATGGTGTCGATTGGTTCCTCCACTAGGTTTCCTTCCTCATCAAAAACTTCATCCGGTTTGGAAATAACCGGTTCCTTTTTCGCTTGGAGGTTGGCCATTCGAGCTTTGTGTGAGCTGATAGCATGGGCCATGTGTTGATGTGTATCCTTTTATACATCATCAACTCTCCCTTCCAACAACCAAAGTCTTCTTATTCTTGTGAAGAAGAGACCTTTATTTTGATTTAAAACATCAAATAATTCTGAATTTGAGAGTTCAAGGAAGTAATGTGCAAAAACTTTCTCCCTAATCTCTTGTTCATTTTCAATTGCAATGCGCCATTTGTTATCCAATGCTTTAAAAAATGAATCCGGTGTCTGAGATTTAATCTCTAATGGTGACCGGTCATTTTTGCATAAATAAAGAATTATTTCCTATAGTACTTCATCTTTTTCTTCACTATTGAAATCATCATAATAATCAATTAAATCATGGAGTAACTTTCTCCTAATATTCTTTACTATTCTTTGACAATGTGTCAAAGGTTTGTAAGAGGAGATATCTATATTTACCGGTGTGGATGTTGCTGGTTCATTCTTCTTCATCTTCTTGGTCTGTCTAGCCTTCTTTGGTTGTTCATCAGACTCAGTTTCTTTGGAGTCTGGTTCGTTTGCCTTAGTCTTCCTCTTTCTTTCAAAGATTTTTGCCGGTGTTACCTCCAGTTTCTTCTTTGTCAGTGACTGCTTGGTCACTCTTGGAGTCTCAATGGTAGCTGGTGCTGATGCCACAGACACTGCCTTAGCTTTCTTGGCTACCGGTTCTTTTCCCTTTTTCACTGATGGTTCTTCAACCGGTGCGATTCTCTCCAAGTAGGTTTCGGTTCGCTTCACCTTTGGATCAAGAGGTGAGGCAATAAGGGTTGAAGCATACCCTTCTAGCATGTCAAACATGACCTCATAGCCCATAGGCTCCACTTCCTTCATTCTAGGCTCAACAACCTCCATTAGACATTTGTCCACCTGAATAGTGAAGCAGATGTCATCTTCATACTTCTTCACTATGTCACCTAAGATTCGCATCCTCTGACTCATCTTTCATCTGAACTCATCAAAGTATTTGTTCAGTATCTCAGGGTAGCCAATTCCAATGGCTTGCACACTTTCCTTTATCTTCTTGGTTACCGATTGGTCAGGGGACCATTGGACATCTACTACACTCGGAAAGTAGCCTTGGAAATAGAAAAACAACCCTACCAGTAGTTGTCCAAACTTAAATCTCAGTGAATTGTCCTTTTTGATTGCCTTGAGATTTAACAGGAGTTGCCTTTGCATACCGATGCATAAGTCAAATGATTTATCCTCTATAATCATCCAACAAACGGCATTTACCACTGCAGCAGATACAAAATTAATCCTGCTGGCTGAGAATGTTCTGTAGCCTATCACCATGCAGTCATATTTTACCAGTTCATCCTTGATAAGATTAACTGTCATACCTCATGAATCACTTGTCGAACCGGTGAGCTTGGTCATTTCCATTTTGCTTACCATTCTCAGGGCTGGCACTTCCCCTGTGTTGCAGAAATCGGTGACTGCATGAATTGCCTCAGGCGTGATATCATGCATTCTCTCCAGGTACATCTTGTCACCATGGACTCTCCTCAAGATGATTCTGATGTGATCCTCTATGAAATATTCCAGAAAATACACCACATTATGGAGTTTCTTCTTCTCTAAGATACTGAACTCCGGTTTGATCCTTTTGTCCTTTCCGCAAAATAGACCTAATTGAGTATGAATGGCTAAGGACCCTAGGTCTTCTATCTTGCAATCAATATAGTCTGAAATTCCTTCTTCAACTATGACTCTAGCTGGAACTTGTGACAAAGCATTATACTTGGACTTCCTCTTTCAAACGCGAAATTAGGGCTTCCTGATTCTGCTTTACTTCGCTCTCCATCGAATGCCAAATCACCGCTTTGAGTTCTCCACTACCACTTGCAAACTATACTTGAATCTCTTTCAAAGCTCTCCAATTTCTCAAAATCTAAGCTCAAATCGCCTTTTCTTCGCTCTGCACTTGAAAACTTTTCTTCGCTCAAAAACAGATGGTGAGAAATGATTTGAAAAATGCATTTATACATGTCTCTCACCTACCATCATTAATGCTCCTATATTAGGGCGTAAACCCTAATTTGCCTCTTTAGTGTTTTCGGTCTTCTGCCAAGCAATAGGTGTAGCATACCGGTTAAGGTCTTTTATCGGTGTTAACCGAGCGTTTGAAAACATTTTGTTGTTTCCTCCCCCTAAGCCTTTGAGGCATAGTTTGTCGGTTCCGATATTTCCACACTAGGTGTAGAAACTAGTTCCTCCTCCAATAATACTAATTTCTTCTTCCATATTTTCTTCATGTCTTCTTGAACTTTTTCAACATCTATTTCTCCTTCCTGAGTGACAGGTATATCATCAGATATACTTTTTCTGCTTCTGCAGAATCTTGCAATGTGACCCGGTTTGTTGCAGTGATAGCAAACAAGTCCAAGTGCTCTCCAAGGTCCATTGTACATGTTTCCATTCTTCCTTCTACATGTTGCAGCAGTGTGACCATGACCATGATAGATCATACAACTTTCTCTCCATCCGGTTGCCGCTTGATGACCACCACTTCTTGACTGATGATTGAAGATATTAAACTGGTTGTGGTTCTGGTTCATAAAAGATTCAGGACCAATTCCTTTGGTCCTTTGAGGATATCTTCCAGTGTTATCCATTACAGACCTGCATTCAAATGCTCTATACCCAAACTTGTTGCATGCATAACAATGACCATTGAGCTTATTTGATCTAGGTACATTGTTGATAAAATAAGGAAAATTATTGTAGGCTTTTCTCCTACATACATTGGCAGTGTGTCCTTCTTTAAGACAGTTAAAGCAAATAGGTTTGAATTTTTGCTTACCATTTCCTTTGAGTGCCGGTTTCTTCTTTGATGCTTCAACATTTGTTCCTGAGGATTCTCCTTCCTCATGTCCAGAAAAACCAAGACCATTGGTATTCTTTGTCGGTCTAGATGACTCAAGCTTTTGCTCTAGCCTAGCTATACTTTTGCCAAACTTAGCTAGTATTTCCTTTGATTCAAAGAGTTCTTTGGAAATAGCAGTGTTTGTCTCCATAAGACTTGCATTTTCAAAGATGGCAATGTTTAGTTCTCCTTGCATGTCTCCTTTTTCCATTCTACTCTCATGAAGGGGAGCAGTTAGTGCACTAATCTCATGTTTCAACTTGGAGATCTCATGATCTTTGTCTTTTACTAGATCTTTAGCTTTTCTCTGGTTCTCAAGCTCTTGGCTAAACCGAATAGTCAGTCCTTCCAACTCCTTTCTCAAATTGGAGTTTGAATCATTCAACTTATTCACTTCAGCAATCATAGCTTCCATGTTAGCTTCATCTTCAGAACTACTTTCAGATAGTTCCATCAGCCTCTCTGCATGTTCTCTTCTTTTTGCTTGAGATGCCTTGTATTTGACCATAAGATCATCATAGGCTTGCTCAGACTTAGTGAGTCATTGAGTAAGTTCCCTCAATGTGTATTCCCCCATATCTCTTTCCAAGTGGTTAAATTTATAGAAAGGTTGGCTCTGATACCAATTGATGAATACTAAGAGGGGGGGGTGAATTAGTATGCCAAAAATCTTTGCACTAAAACACTTACATAGTCCAAAGATAAACCGGTAAAGCAGTCTAACAATCAAACCGGTTATCACACATACAAACCAAAATGCGAATAAAACATTCACCCGCAAAAGCAATACAACCATAACACAAGATATTTGATGTGGAAACCCAACTGGGAAAAACCACGGTGAGATGGAACTCACAAGTCAGTATCTGCAGAATAGAAACCAGACCGATTAAGGTCAGACTAGTTAAGGTCTTACAATGTTCTTCACTAGAATAGATCCTATTAGGAATCTCAATCTCTGTTAGGAGATAAGTCCGATTAAAACTACCTTGTTAGAGGATTTTAGATTCACATGTGTGAACCACCTTGTTAGAGGATTTTACAAAGGCTTTGAGGCCTACCCGGTTAAGGGCTACAGACTTGTCAAAGATGTGAGTAATCAACAAGTGTTTGATCTATCTAATAGCACAAACTGCTTGGTTAGATCCAGTATTGCTCACAGCTAATGCATTCCAGCATTACTTCAGTCTCCTCTATCTTTCTCTCAGTTACAACTCGATCTTCTCTGATAAGATCACTCTCCACTTCCACATTAAACCCTAGCTCAACATAAACCATATTCACAACTTCTTCAACAACTTAAAAGCCTAGACATGATGTCCTTTTAAAGGAATCTGATTTCATGTCGGTCCAATAGGATTACATTACAATTTCCTAGGTTCAGTGAATCTAGACATACTCAATAACAGGACACAAGAATCACCGTCAATGTGTCGACACCATCAAACAATCGGTGGATTGGTAACTCATCACAAAATGCTGGTTGGTAACTCATCACAGAGTGTTACCAGTTCATACAAAATGCGGATTGCCGGTTTGACAAAAATGAAGACTGGTAAGAATGTGTTGTGCCACTTTGCTTCCTCGTACCACTTGTGATCTGCGAACCGCTTGGGGTCAACATGCCACTTCAGATTGGGAAACACATTCTACAAAATCACCACTAGTCTAAAGACTAGAATACAACATACCAGTTGGAACAAATACTGGTTGAGCATGAGCTCATACATATAAAGGGGATCTCAATACAAGTGTGTGTCCATCAATGACAATCACAACATAAACATAAAAAATGCCAACAAAGAGATAATTGCCAAAAGCTGGTACCTCTTTTCAACAACATTACCAAGATATTCCTAGAAGAACTTATAATCAACTAGCAAATGCTGGTAATAAGACATTACAACTTCCACATGTGCAACAGAGGCTTGCTATTGAAGTTCCTCCTCATAAAAGCAATGTGTGTATCTTTCATTTGACCGATGATCATGATGGATTTTCTTGTCTAGAGATGGTATGTTATATGCAAATGGCTAATATGAGAGAAACTATGGAAGAGAGAGTGGATGATGGAGGAAATTCTGAGCAACCTGGCAACTATGAAATTCACTTCCTTGAGTATGAGTCAAATTCAGAAACAAGAGGTGATATATTAGTTACTCTAGAAGATCCTTCATGTGTTGTGCTAACTAGAAATTAATGCAATTTCTGATACACAAATGATGTTGCCTCTCCAGCAATATTAGTGAAAGGTAAATAACTTCAAACTCATACACCAACTAGTAGTTCAAAGGTTCAAGAAGTTCAATTTTTGAAAAGACCAAATCCTGAAGCTTCATTTGATATTATGGAATTGTGTAAATCTTCAAAAATTCAAATTTCTCATGTTGTATATCTTAGATTGAATCCCAAGGAATTAGAAAAATTAATAAAATTTATCAAAGGTGAAGATCCCCAATATGAGCCTGATAGTCAATGTTCTATTAATGCAGAGTCTTTTGATGTTGAAATTCATGTTTCTTTGTTTGATTTGGCTAAGCCTACACCTAATTTGATTGTAAATGAAACCAATAACTCTTCCCCTACATTTCACCTTGTTGCCCTCATATTTGGCATACTTATTATTTGAATTTCAAATTATTCTCAACGTTGAAAGGAGGTCTAATGAGTGCTTACATGTAGGTAATGAGCGCGTTGTCCAAGGTCATTACTAGTCAAAATCCATAAAATGGAAGAATTTTGAGAATTACCACAAATTGAGAGAAACCAATTGATAGTTAGGATCTAAATATCATTTTGTATCACATGTCCAACTTTCACTTGAACCCAGTTCATACTTTGTCATATTTTAAACTTTCAATTTTTGGTGTCTATTGCTCCCAAATGATTCAAATATCTCATTTAAGGCTTTTTCATGAGGTGTAAATAATTGTGTGGATCTATTTCCCTACCATTGACATGTGTTTCAAATTTTAGGACCTAACTCCCTACCATTTGAAAGTTATGCCATTTTTCTCTAGCCAAAGTGTTACATTTAAAATATTTAAATTATTTCTCAAATGAGAATTTAATATTTTAAATTAATTCATTATGTTTGGTCATTTGCGATAAGAAAATCATCTTCAGTCATTTGTGGCATTCTTCCTTGATTCATTCTCAGTGAAAAATGGTTTCCAATGTGTAAAGGATAGGTTGGTGAACCAGAAGGTTAGAAATGTTCAAAAAGTGAGCATTCTTAACCTCATTTCTTAATCTTTTGTCAAGAAGGTTAGAAATGCTCACTTTTTGAGCATTTCTAACCTATCACAAAAAAAAGGGTAGGAATGCTCAAAAATTGAGCATTTCTAACCTCATTTCTTAACCTTACGGGCGCCACTTTATCAAGAAGGTTAGAAATGCTTAGTTTTTGAGCATTCTTAACCTCTTATAGATTTTATCAAAGAAGGAATTAAAAAAAAAGAGAAAAGTAAAGGAAGATTGAGCATTCAAGATTTTATTGAAGAAGATAGGGAGTTCGTCATATGTTAAAGTTGTTGTTACACTTGAAGACATAATTGTAGATTAAGGCAGTATTCACATGCCATGAAATCTTAATATGTGTGCAAAATATGGAAGGCATAGACAAGCTACAAACCATTTGATATAGTGCCTCATAGAGATGCCATCTTATGGTTGTCAAAATTGTAGTTCATGCACATAATGGAGCTTTTGAAAACATTTTCACAACTACCAGCAGTATATTGATCTTTAGGCAAGCAAAATTTAATTGCACAACAATGCACTTCAACATTGTAAATATGGAACATTGACAACGCATGTGGACTGTTTGACCAAATTATTTGGTAGATTTGGAAGGCAGCGTGGGAGTATAAATAGCACATGAAAAATGTTTTCCATAATCCCTCAAAGAAACATGATCTCATGACATGGGGAATGCATAGACAATGCATGTAAACTGTTTGACAAAATCCCTCAAAGAAACGTGGTCCCATGGCATACATTGAAGATAATTTCGTAGCTATTGAGCATCCTCCCTGCCAATGATAAATTAGAAGCTTCGAACCAAGAGGGAAGATATGCATGCAGCATGGCTCACTATTGCACATAGGTAAAAAAAGGTTTAATGAAATACTGTTAAGTGGTTGTGGTGACTAGAGCAACCAACCACAATTTTAACAAATCATTGGTGGTCATTTTGCCGCAAATCAACAAGGAAGTCAAATCATAGTTCAAGAAATGTGTAACACATTGTAGTTGCAGCTACTCTGGAAGATGATGTTGCAAATCATGGAAGTTCACACAAGACAAATAAACTATATGACATAATGCTCCAACAAGACATAGTGGCAAGTGTAAACCCAAATTCCCCGACTGGCGAATGGCGATTTGTTAAAACATGGTTATAATTGCAGCCATTCTGGTACTCATGAATGCAGAATGAAAAGCATTATTTGGGTTAGTGTATAATCCACAGAGTTCAGAGGAAGGATGTCGCAAATACTCATATATGTGATTGCAGAGAATTTTGAATTCGGAAGATTTGAATGTTGTTCAGGACAAAGAATAGAGTGTAAATCGTTTTGGCAAAGTTGTGGATGTTTGTTAAAATAGGACTGTGAGGGCATCATTTTTATTTTGGCATAATTAAATATAAATTCCACAGCCCTGATTATGCTCCCATTCTTAAATGTTCACATTTAGATATTGGAGATACCAAGTTGGGAAATGTAAGTCTTGTAAACTTCTGGAAAACAATGGAAAAGGAGGATAAGACTTTGATAGCTCAAAGATTATTAGACAGTGGACTAGCTCACGCAGTAGGATATCTCACATTGGTGCAATGTCTAGAGTTAGTTCTAGAATGCATGAAAGGATTTAATCCAGAGACAAAAGAAATTAGGATGACAGAAGGTAACGTGCTCGCCAAACTTGATCCAGTTTCCATTGCTATAACTTTCAGGTTACCTTTTAGAGATCAGTTCACCGAAGTAAACAGGGAATATGTCAAAAGTTATTTTATCAATAATGAAACCCAGTTCTTGAATAACATAGCTAGAAAGTGGTTAGCAAAACCAAGGAAAGGAAAAACACAGCTTCCTTAAATAATTCATAGGTCTCTGTAGATGGAAGATATCGCTAATATGGTTATTTTCTTGAATTGGGTCACAGGAAATGAAGACTCAAATGACTTGGAAGGATGGATGTTCTTATTCATTAATATCATATGTGAGGGCATACAATTCATTAATTGGGCCGAGATTATCAGCGATAATCTTTGTGATCAGTTACTCAAGCTAAAGGACAATCATAACTTCTACATGACATCATACCTCTTCTATGGTATTGCTAGGATGAAGAAATGGCCAGGATTAAATTTTGAAGGCATTTATGATGATATGACCCAAGTTTACAATTATCATCCACAATTACAGTTGGAGGAAAGTTATCATCATTTAAGGAGAATTAACGATGCTTTCACTATGTTGACAGTAAGAGAACTGCTAGGAAATATTGGACACAAAATATCCTTAGAAGCAGTAGAATTGATTCAGAAATATGGTAGTTATTTTATATAGTTTCTAAAGTTCACATGGATTCGGATAGGAGGTTATGATGGCCGCCCTCTCACGTTGCCAAGGTTTGTTGAAGATAAGTTATTATAGTTGTGAGAGCCATTCAGATGCTCAAAGTATCAAGAGGTCTATAGAAAAGATTCACTTGTATCCTTATGAGATGAGATTTCCCTTTGATAGCAAAGGATATGCTACAGGAGAGTTAGAGCTTGATGCCGGATTTAAACACTTTCCTGATGTGGAAGATTTTTGGTAAGACTACGAAGATGATTTTGAAGTGCGGAAAAGAGATTGGATGAGATTTTCTATCAAGCAGATAATTGATTATAGAATTAAAATAAATGTAAATGGCATTGAGGATGATGAATCTGATTTGTTCGATGGTTTTTACTTTGAAAGGATCCAACTTCTTCCACTTCCACCCATCACTTGGTCAATTCTAGAAATAAGGAGTATTCAAAAAAGATTAACTTATGTGGTTCGAAGGACTCTCGAATGGATGAAAGGCAAGAGGATTGAGTCTACGGCAACTAGACCTTCAAATAAAGCTAACTCCTCAAAGGATAGAAATGGGGCAAAGGGAAGTTCTTCCATTCTAACTAATTTGCAAAGATCTAATCCAGGGATGGGTTCACACCAAAATATTTCCAAAGGAGGGCATAATGGAGAAGATCCAGAAAAAGGGAAGGATCTTGCTTGGGCATGTAAAGCCAACTCTATCATTAAGAAGAAGAGATCAAAGACAAAGGGAAAAAAATATGAATCTTGTCCAAGAGTTTGAAGATGAATTAGAAATTACTTCACCCCAACATCCTCCCAATGTTGAAAATCAGCAATTTGCTTCCATCTCACCAACTATCATTATTTCTTCACCCCAACAAGATGATTTTGCTATTCATGAGGAAGTTGAAATAAATGATGCTCAAGCTGAAATTCAATCTCTGCCCTTCCCAAATAATTTAGCATCTTTAACCTTTGCATATGTGAACAACCAAGAATCATTACCATCATCCTCATCATTCTGGTTACAGTGGAGTTTGTAGAATAAAAAGAGAAATGTTTAGCTGGTAACTCCTAGTTTTGATGCAGTCGCAAATGTACTCCAAAGGACAACTAAATCCAAGAAAACCAAAGTTGCATCCAGATTGGGGATTAATCCATCCTCAGGAAACTTATGTGTTGAAATAGCTCAGCCCATTGTTGAAAAAGATATAAATGAAGCTAATGAGGCTAATTTTAGTATGACACAGTTGGATCTAGGTCCTACAACACATGAGGGAGTTGTTCATAATTTTTAGATTTCAGTAGCTACCCTTATCGATAAAGAAAATAAAGATAAGGAAACTAAGTATCAACTTAAGCAACAAATTCAGGTTCTTTCATCCTACATCAAATCAATTATGGATTCTTCAGATACACAATTGGAGTTGGCCTCAACTTCTAAATTGGCACACACTGGAGGAGTTATTGAGAAAAAGGTGATGGAATATATACACAAATGCTGGAAACAGAGTAGGATGCTAGAAGACTAGATTAATCAAATGAATTCTGAAGCACAGGATTTTATTGAGAAGGCCAAATATATTCAAATTAAGTTGGATGCACAGGAACAAGAAATTGTAGTAGAATTGAAGAATGCAAACGAGCACGAGATATCTTGGCAAGATACTTTATAGGAATTCCAAATGATGGAAAAAATAGACATGAATGTACTCATTGTTGAGAAGGTCTTCTCTCATAAAGAAGAAAATCAGTCCCATACATGGTGCAAAAGTATAAGTTGGAAAATGGAGAATATCAAGCAATGCTTGGATGAATATCAAAAAATCTTAATAGTTTGTCACCAAATAAAGATGAAGATAAAATAAGATACAATGAATATCATTGGTGATGTATCGGTAAAAGAACAATTTCAGCAAATGCAAGAACAACTGCTCTTAATCAAGTTTCATTACAGAATTAATTCTGAGTTAATAGATGTACAAGTGTCAGATGAAAATAAGATGAAGAGACTCAGTGCTTAGAGGCTTGTGATATGTGTTTATATTTTCGGGATTTGGTCAAAATTCAAGATAACCAAGCAACTGCCAAACTAAAAATGGATAATGTGATCATTCCCAGGTACAAGTTCATGGTGGACACGCTCAAAGCATACAAGTCATTCAAGGCCAAAGCACCAATTCAACATAAGAAAATAATCAGTTAGCATGCTTTTTGGGATATCGAAAAGCAACACCATGTTCACATATTTGTATTTTTTTTTTTGTTATGTGATACCTGGTTAGTCTTTAGTTTATTGTTGATTCTCCATTGCATAGAGTCAAGGTTAATAGGTTGACTATTTCTACGCATAAATGTGCTAGTTATTAACTTATTGTAATTTGCACAGAAATGAGCTAGTTACTAACTCAGAATCAAGTTAGTTATGAGGTAGTTATTTTGAGCGACTACAAATGCTAGAAACGTAGATGAAATAAGGACTTTTTTGGATTTTATGATTTTAGGGCATAGCTGAAAATTTTGGATTGTATTATTTCATCATTTTTTAATACAAGGCAAATTAGAGTGCTCCTATGATTGTTAAGTGTTCATTTGCTTGATATTATGTGATTATCATATGATGTTACAATAGCAAGGTTGCAAATTACTTTCCCAGTTTCATGAAGACAATGGTCATATAACGTTACAAGTTTCTTAGGCATCTTGGAAATAAATAAATTTTATGCAAATTAAATGTTTTGTATCACTCTCTCCTCATTTGTAGTCTAGAGGTGATAGTGACAAGTTTAAAATTCAATGGAATCCAAGTGGAAATTGTATGTTTGTTGTGAAGATTCCCTCTAGATCCATTCGTAGTTATTCTCTATTTTCATTTGCAAGGTTAATTATTCTTTGAAAAAAATACAAATACCCCTATCATATGAGCGAGCTGCCCCTCTCAAACGTAGAGGAAGATCGTGCTCCGCAGAACGATCTCTCCAACTGTTGGGAACTTTTTTGTTACTCCTCCATTGGGCACATAGTAGAGATTTTTAAGTGACGAATCTGTTTACCAATAGATTTATGGTGACTCTATTGGGGATCAAAAGAAGAAGATGGTCACCTTGATATTTTCTTTCTTTTTGCCATGAAGAAAGAGGGTTCTTCCACATCAAAATGTGTTTCCTGTATTGCAACCAAATCTTAATTGGGCTCAAGCTGAGAAAGAAAATATAGTGTCACAGCTAGATACTTTAGCCTGGCGAAATAGAAGAAATCAACCTGATTACGAGAGAGTGAGTTTAATTCTTGAAGAAGAAAAAAGACAAGCTAGAAATCCAGTGGTGGTGTTCAAAAGAATAGTGGAAAGATTTCCTCCTGTGTTCTTAGGAATAAACCTAGTTGTTGAGTTGAATTAGCCTCAAGTTCAAAGACAACTCAGGAGATAAGACATTGTGTTTTGTGACTAGTTATGGTTTTGACTCATCATAACCCACCTGTCCTACAACCAAATCTTAATCAGGTGCAAGCTGAACAAGAAGACATGATATTACAGTTCAATAGGCTTGCGTGGAAGAGTCGTAAAAGTGATCAAGAATATCAACAAGTACATCAAGTGTTGGTTGAAGAAGGAAAGTTTGGTGACCTTCTCAGGAGAACACCTATTGGACAAGAGGTGATCGTCATTGAAAGAATCATTGTAATTCCAAGGCACAATAGGAAAATTTTTTAGCACATACAAGATCAGTTGGAGAAAAATAACCAATAAGCACATTGGCAAGCAAAAGATATATCAAAGGTGATAGGAGTAAGGGTATTTTTGATCCTGATTTTGCTGAACTAGATGAGATAAATTTTTCAACACCTTTCATATCTCATAAAAAGAAAGTTAAGTTTACTAGTAGACCTTCTTCTCCAAAGAAAGCAAGTATATATTCACCATCTTTTCAAGCTTTAACCTTACTTCCTCCTCTTGTTATCAGTGTTATACCATCAATCATGCTACAAAATCCTCCACCCATTCCTTGGGGCCCTTCAATAGGTCCTTTGGCTTTGGGAAATCAGTTACATGACTTGCCAACTGGCTCAAGAAAGCATCTTCCAAAATTTTCAAGAGATGGAAAAGTTTCTGCAGAAGATCACATTGGTGCTTTCTTTACCGCATGTGTAATCCTTGGAGTTCAATATGAAAATGTCTCTATTCGACTCTTTTTTGAAACTCTTATCGATGCCACAACTGAATGGTTTAATCAGCTGTCAACGGGTTCTATCCATAATTGGGTGACTCTGATACAAAAAATTGAAGATGGATTCAAAACTATCAATGATGGACACTTGCTTCTTGCACAGTTGACTCAGATGAAGAAACAAGCGCACGAACCTATGAGAGAATTTGTGGCATGATTCAACAAACTTGTCAATAGACTTGCAGTTGATAAGAGACCCACAAAGGAAAATGAAAACTGTTTCTTTATTAATGCACAACCTCCTGATATAAGTTTCCAAATAAGGTGAGGATGAGTTGCTGATCTTGCAGCAGCACAAAGGCTAGCTATTCAAGTTGAAGATGACCTATTAAGTATAGGAAAATGGTACAAGGAATTGCAGAAAGGAAAGACGCAAGCCAACCTTGTAACCACTGATCTAATGGTTCAAAAGTTGGCCAATGATTTTCTCTAGTTGAGGAAACAGTTGCCACAGAATCCACCACCTTTATATCAGGATATTCCTAGGAGAAATTATCTTCCTTATCAACAAAATTGGCAACCAAAACTTCCTGCCCCTACACCAAGGTTGGTCATTGAACATCCATCCACAAGTAATCGTCAAACTACTACGATGTGTGACTTTCACCTCACAACAAATCATGATGGAAGTTCATGCCCTGAAATGACTCGGTTTATGCAGATGAATCTAACTAGTGAGAAGATTGAAGAATATATTGAAGATGAAACTGATCAGCAGTTTGGTTCATCTATAGCTAAATTTTTAGAATATGAGTCTGGTGAGGAAGATGAGAAAGAGAGTGACATCAACAATCATTCTTGTAATGTCTTTACAAAGAATTGGCACCAAAAACTGGAGGAAAAAGATAAAACTACTACTAAAGATAAAGAATCAGAAGATATTCCTAAGCAGATCTTATCCAAGAAGCAAAACAAAGAAGAGCCAGGATCATCAAGCAAAGTTGACAAAGCCTTTGAACATAGGGAACCTTCCCTTGAAGATTCTTTTGATTTTCTAGAACATTGTAAAAAGACCAAGGTGCAAATTTCTCAGATTGAGTATCTCAAGAAGAATCCACAACAGTTGGATAAACTGGTGCATTGTATTAAAAAGGATCTTAAGTAGTCTCATTCTGATATACACCAAGAATCAAGTAAGCACTTTGATGATAATGATCAAGAGGAATCTATTGTAAAGGAATCATCACTTGCTGCTACTTCCTTTTTTGATAAGCCTGATCCTTTCTATATATCTTTGCATATAGCCGGTTGTAAGTTAAGCAATTGTATCATTGATTCTGGTGCATCTGATAATGTAATGCCTTCCAAAGTTGCTCATGTGTTAGGTTTATCCTTGAACATACCAACCGGTAAAGTAGTTTCAATGGAGTCTAAACAAGTCCCTCTTGTCGGACAAATCAAAGATGCCCAAGTTGCCTTAGCCACTCACCCCCAAAAGAAGTTGAAACTTATCATCTTGGTTGCTGATATCCCAGCTAGTTATGGAATGCTCTTAAGTCATAAATTTTGCAAAGATTTAGGTGGTGAAAATCTGCTAGATTGGTCCCATGCTTTGATACCTCTAGATAGCAAGAAAGTCAAGTTAGATCTAGAGCCTAAAGCAAAATATATAGTCTGTAAAACTGATGACCCAAGGGCAGAGATATTATATGTTGATACTAGTCCAGGTACTTATATGATGTCATCAAAAGGAGAGAATGTCCCTAAAATCCTAGCTCCTGATATATCTTCCAAACTTTGGAAGATGGAATTTGATGGAAGTTCCTCATCTTCTGGCTCAGGTGTAGGGGTGGTGCTGATTTCCCCATCAAATGAAAAATTTCCTAAAGCTTATAAACTCACATTTGACACCACAAATAATACTTTAGAGTACGAGGCTCTCCTTTTAGGGTTGGAGTTTGCTAAGGAGAAAGGTATCAAGAAGTTGCAGGTCACAGGAGATGCTGATTTGATAGTGAATCAAGTAAAGAATAAATAATTGAGCAAGAGCAAGAGGCTAAGGTCATATCAAAATAAAGTATGGGATGAGATTGAAGGTTTTGATGCTTTTTCCATACAAGCCATTCCAAGAGAGCAAAATACAAAGGTAGATTCTCTTGCTGTCTCAGCTTCATTGTTAATTCCTCATCCTGAATTTAATAGGAGTGTCTATGTTGTAGAGATGATCTATCGACCTAGTGTGTCAGAAAATAATCAAAATTGGCAAGTCTTTGATGATGATAAACATATCATTTCATTCTTGGGAGGGAAAATTTTTCCAATTTGTCTTTTGATGGGAACTCACCTTCGACTAGTCAACAAACTACTATAGAAGAGGAGAAGGAACCTAAAATTTTGTATCTTAAAGGTAATACCATTCCCAAAGGCTTGGTTTCTCTCGAGAGTTTGTTTAATAAACATGATCAATTTGTGAAGAAGAAAAGTGAACACAAGTCCTCGGGATCTTCAGAAGTGGAGAAGATAGACATAGGTTTTGAAAATGATCCCAAAGTGGTTTTGCTTGGGAAATGCCTTACACAAAAGGAGAGAAAGGTATTCATTGATCCACTCACAAGATACATTGATGATTTTGCACGGTGCTATGATGACCTCAAAGAATTTATGAATGGTGAGTTCAAGCATCAAATTTCCCTCAAACGTAATTCAATTCCCTTTAGGCAAAAGCAGAGGCAATTCAACCCAAAGATAGCAGATGCAATCTTCACAGAAGTGGATAAAATGTTGAAAGCCAAAATAATTTATCCAATTCATCATTCTAAGTGGGTAGCAAATATAGTTCCTTTTAGAAAGAAAAATGGGGAGATCAGAATTTGTGTTGATTTTCACAATTTAAATAAAGCATCCCTCAAAGATAACTATCCTCTTCTAGTTATGGATCACCTTCTTCAAACCGTTTCTGGATCTGAAATGATGTCCATGCTTGATGGTTTTTCAAGTTATAATTAGATTAGTGTGGATCAAGAAGATCAGCACAAAACTACTTTTACTACTCCATGGGGAACTTTTTATTACAATCGAATGCCTTTCAGTTTAATTAATGCTAGTGCTAATTTTCAGCATGCAATGGATCTTTCCTTTGGTGATCTAAGAAACAAGATTGTGGTTGTTTATTTGGATGACCTAACTATCTTTTCCAAGAAATGAGAAGAGCATGCTTACCATCTTGAATGCATGTTGTAGTGATGTAGGCAACAAGGGATCTCCTTGAACCCAAAGAAATTTATTTTCGGGGTAACCGAAGGGAAGCTGTTGGGTCACATTGTTCCAAAGGAAGGAATTCACATTGATCTTGAGCAAGTTAAAGCTATTCAGCAGTTGCAATTACCTTCTAGTAAGCTAGGAGTTCGCTCATTCTTTAGCCAAATCAATTTTATAAGGAAATTCATCCCAGATTTTTCTAAGATCACAAAATCAATTGTTGAGATGATGAAGGGTAATGAGGTTTTCAAATGGTCAGAGGAAGGAAAACGAACATTCAGTCAAATCAAGTCAGCCATAGTAGATGCTCCCACATTGATGTATCCAGACTTCAACAAGGATTTCAATGTTTACTGTTATGCTTTAGATTCCACATTGTTTACAATTTTAAATCAAAATCATAATGATAACGTCGAGGCACCAATATATTTTATGAGCATTCCCTTGAAGAAAAATGAATTGAAGTATTTTGTTGCCGAAAAACAAGCTTTTGTGGTGGTGAAGGTTGTGAAACAATTTTGTTTCTACATCTTGAATTCACACTCTAATATATATGTTCCAGATACTACTGTGAAGACAATTCTCACTCAAAAGGAGATTGGATTAACCAAGAGAGCTTCTTGGATTGCAAAGGTTCAGGAATATGATATTGATATCAAACCTACCAAGCTTGTCTGAGGACGAGGATTATGCAAGTTGTTGGCTGAAAATATATCTAAAGGGGAAGTTGAAGGAGAAATTATTTCAATGTCCAAATTGTCTTTGGTTTTGTTCATTAGCACCACCGATGATTGGTTCACTAATATAGCCTACTTTCTCATATATGGAGAATTCTTGGCTTACCTCACCTCCAAAGAGAAATGGACCATCAAGTTGAAAGAAACTAAGTATATTATCTAGGGTGATGTCTTGTACAAAAAGGGAATTGATGGTACTTTCCTCGGATGTGTGGATAAAGAGAAAAAAGAGAATCTTGTTAAGTTCTTTCACAATGAAGCATGTGGTGGGAATTTTTGTTCCTCAATAATGATATACAAGATGCTAAGAAATTGTTTCTATTGGCTCGGGATGTTCAGGGATGCTGATGAGTGGGTGAAGAAATGTGACACATGTCAGCAGTTTAAAGGAAAGGTACAACTTGCTGCTTTGCCATTAAAGCCAGTAATCATAGAGGAGCCTTTTCAACAATAGGGTTTGGATTTCATCGGTCATATTCATCCTCACTCTAGTGCAAATCATACCCATATCCTGTTAGCTATGGATTATTTTACTTAGTGGGTCGAGGTCATTCCAGTGAAACAAACAACATCAGAGGTAGTCTGTGACTTTATCAAGCAAAACCTCTTAGTAAGATATGGAGTCCCACATAAGATTGTCACTGACAATGCTACCAATTTCCCTTCCCATGAGATATCAGCTTTTTGTTACAAATATGGAATCATTCTCTCTCACGCATCTGACTATTACCCACAAGGGAATGGTCAAGCTGAGGCTAGTAATAAGAATATTATTACCATTCTCTATAAGCTAGTTGATGAAAATCAATGGACATGGCACAAACATTTATATGAGGCATTATGGGCTGATCGCACCATGAAGAAAAGAGCTATCAAGTTATCTCCTTTTGAAATAGTTTATGGAACTAAAGTGAAGTTTCCTATTCCTTTGGAGTTAGATTTTCTCAAATTGTAGGAAGTTTTGGAGAATTATGAATTCAAAGATGCCTTAGAAAAGCGAGTGATGTATTTGACCAAGATGGAACAACAAAGAGAGGTGGTGGTTGATAGAATTAAAGAACATCAAATGCAAGTCAAGGAGCTATTTGATAGAAGATAAACACAAAGACTATTCCATGTTGGTGACTTGGTTTTATTGTGGGATAAAAGAAGAGAGCCAAAGGGAATGCATGGTAAATTTGATTCACTCTAGAGAGGACCTTTTCACATCAGGCACATTTGCAGTAAGAATTCATTCTACCTAGCATATATGGATGGAACACAGTTGCCCATTCCTTATAGAGAGCAACATTTAAAACTTTATAATCAGTAGGTGGACTGTCATTCGTCTGTGTACATAAGGTAAATAAGGTTGCAGTCCTTGTCCCAGTTTTGGTTTGTACTGAAGGAGTTTTCTAACCTTCATGTTTTGTTTTTGGTCCTTCCCTTCTTCTACATGGTTTTGTCTTGTGTCTCTCTTGACTCTTTGGCCCAATGAATTGTGCACTAATCTGCGAAACCAAAGATTTGGGTTCACCCTGCGTCCTTTGTAGTCCTTGTCCCCAATCAGAGCCAGTTGTTGCCCTCATATTTGGCATACTTATTATTTTAATTTCAAATTGTTCCCAAGGTTTAAAGGAGGTCTAATGAGTGTTTACGCATAGGTAATGAGCACGTTGTCCAAGGTCATTACTAGTCAAAATCCAAAAAATGGAAGAATTTTGAGAATTACCACAAATTGAGAGAAACGAGTTGATAGTAAGGATCTAAATATCATTTTGTATCACATGTCCAACTTTCACTTGAACCCAGTCCATACTTTGTCATATTTTAAACTTTCAATTTTTGGTGACTGTTGCTCCCAAATGATTAAAATATCTCATTTAAGGCTTTGTCATGAGGCATAAATAATTGTGTGGATTTACTTCCCTACTATTAACGCATGTTTCAAATTTTAGGACCTAACTATCTACCATTTGAAAGTTATGCATTTTTCTCCAGCCAAAGTGTTACATTTAAAATATTTAAATTATTTCTCAAATGATAATTTAACATTTTAAATTATTTCATTATGTTTGGTCATTTGTGATAAGAAAATCATCTTCAGTCATTGTTGGCATTCTTCCTTGATTCATTCTCACTAAAAAATGGTTTCCAATGTGTAAAGGATAGCTTGCTGAACCAGAAGGTTAGAAATGCTCAAAAAGTGAGCATTCTTAACCTCATTTCTTAATCTATTGTCAAGAAGGTTAGAAATGCTTAAAATTTGAGCATTTCTAACCTTATTTCTTAACCTTGTGGGCCCCACTCTATCAAGAAGGTTACAAATGCTCAATCTTTGAGCATTCTTAACCTCTTATAGATTTTATCAAAGAAAGAATTAAAAAAAAAAAAGAGAAAAGTAAAGAAAGACTACAAACAAGGTTATGAGAATACAAGATTTTATTGAATAAGAGAGGGAGTTCGTCAGATGTTAAAGTTGTTGTTACACTGGAAGACATAATTGTAGATTAAGGCAGTATTCACATGCCATGAAATGTAAATATGTGTGTGAAATATGGAAGGCATAGACAAGCTACAAACCATTTGACATAGTGCCTCATAGAGATGCCATCTTATGGCTGTCAAAATTATAGTTCATGCACACAATGGAGTTATTGAGAACATTTTCACAACTACCAGTAGTATATTGATCTTCATGCAAGCAGAATTTAATTGCACAACAATGCACTTCAATGTTGCAAATATGGAACATTGACAATGCATGTGGACTGTTTGACCAAATTATTTGGCAGATTTGGAAGGCAACGTGGAAGTCAAGACAATGCATGTGAACTGTTTTGACAGATTTGGAAGCCAGCGTGGGAGTATAAATAGCACATGAAAATTGTTTGTCATAATCCCTCAAAGAAACATTATCTCATGACATAGGGAATGCATAGACATTGTGTGTAAAATGTTTGACAAAATCCCTCAAAGAAATGTGGTCCTCTGGCATACATTGAAGATACTTTCGTAGCTATCCAACATCCTCCCTGCCAATGATAAATTAGAAGCCTCGAACCAGGAAGAAAGATATGCACGCAACATAGCTAGCTGTTGAACGCAGGTAAAAAAAGGTTTAATGAAATACTGTTAAGTGGCAGTGGTGACTGGAGCAACCAACCGTATTTTTAACAAATCATTGGTGGTCATTCTACCGCAAATCAACAAGGAAGTCAAATCACGGTTTAAGTAAAGCTATGAGCACTCAACAAAATGTAGAGAATAAAAGAATTGTGTAAGGCGTTGTAGTTGCAGCTGCTCTGGAAGATGATGTTGGAAATCGTGGAAGTTCACACAAGACAAATAAACTATACGACATAATGCTCCAAGAAGACATAGTGGCAAGTGTAAACCCGAATTCCCCAACCGGTGAATGGTGATTTGTGAAAGCATGGTTATAATTGCAGCCATTCTGGTACTCATGAATGCAGAATGAAAAGCATAGTTTGGGTTAGTGTATAATCCATAGAGTTTAGAGGAAGGATGTCACAAATACTCATATATGTGATTGCAGAGAATTTTGAATTCAAAAGATTTTAATGTTGTTCAGGACAAAGAATAGAGTGTAAATCATTTTGGCAAAAGTGTGGATGTTCATTAAAATAGGCCTGTGAGGGCATCTTTTTTATTTTGGCATAATGAAATATAAATTCCATAGCCCCAATTATGCTCCCATTCTTAAATGTTCACATTCAGATATTGGAGATACCAAGTTGGGAAATGTAAGTCTTGAAGACTTCTAGAAAACAATGGAAAAGGAGGATAAGACTTTGACAACTCAGAGATTATTAGATAGTGGACTAGCTCACGCAGCAGGATATCCCACATCGGTGCAATGCTTAGAGTTAGTTCTAGAATGCATGAAAGGATTTAATCCAGAGACAAAAGAAATTAGGATGGTAGAAGGTAACATGGTTGCCAAACTTTATCCAGTTTCCATTGTTATAACTTTTAGGTTACCTTTCAGAGATCAGTTCATAGAGGTAAACAGGGAATATGTTGAAAGTTATTTTATCAATAATGAAACCCAGTGCTTGAATAACATAGCCAAAAAGTGGTTAGCAAAACCAAGGAAAGGAAAAACACAACTTCCTAAAATAATTCATAGGTCTCTGTTGATGAAAGATATTGCTAATATGGTTATTTTCTTGAATCGGGTCATAGGAAATGAAGACTCAAATGTCTTAGAAGGATGGATGTTCTTATTCATTTATATCATATGTGACGGAATACAATTCATTAATTGGGTCGAGATTATCAACGATAATCTTTGCAATTAGTTACTCAAACTAAAGGACAATCATAACTTCTACATGACATTGTACCTCTACTATGCTATTGCTGGGATGAAGAAATGGTCAGTATTAAATGTTGAAGGCATTTATGATGATATGACCCAAGTTTATAATTATCATCCACAATTACAGTTGGAGGAAATTTATCATCATTTTAGGAGAATTAATGATGCTTTCACTATGTTGATAGTAAGAGAACTGGAGGGAAATATTGGACTCAGAATATCCTTAGAAGCAACAACATTGATTCAAAAATATGGTAGTTATTTTATATAGTTTTTGAAGTTCACATACATTCGGATAGGAGGTTATGATGGCTGCCCTCTCATGTTGCCAAGGTTTGTTGAAGATAAGTTGATCCTTATCGAAGTATGCTGACAGATTGCACAATTCAACAAAATTTACCAAAATAAAAGAAAGGGTATCATTTCTTTTTCCATTGGAATTGGTTATAATAGTTGTGAGAGCCATTCAGATGCTCAAACTATTGAGAGGTCTATAGAAAAGATTCACTTGTATCCTTATGAGATGAGATTTCCCTTTGATAGCAAAGGATATCCTACAGGAGAGTTAGAGGTTGGTGCCAAATTTGAACACTTTCCTGATATGGAAGATTTTTGGCAAGACTGCGGAGATGATTTTGAAGTGCGGAAAAGACACTAGATGAGATTTTCTATCAAGTAGATAATTGATTATAGAACTGAAATAAATATAAATGGCATTGAGGATGATGAATCTGATTTGGTCGATGGTTTTTACTTTGAAAGTATCCAACTTCTTCCACTTCCACTCACCAATTGGTCAATTCCATAAATAAGGAGTATTCAAGAAAGATCACCTTATGTGGTTCGAAGGACTCTCAAATGGGTTAAAGGCAAGAGGATTGAGTCTATGGCAACTAGACCTTCAAATTAAGATAATTCCTCAAAGGATAGAAATGGGGCACAGGGAAGTTCTTCCATTCCAACTAATTTGCAAAGATCTAATCCAGCGACTGGTTCACATCAAAATATTTCCAAAGGAGGCGACGATGGAGAAGATCCAGAAAAAGGGAAGGATCTTGCTAGGGCATGTGAAGTTAGCTCTATCATTAAGAAGAAGAGATCAAAGACAAAGGGAAAAAAATATGAATCTTGTCCAAGAGCTTGAAGATGAATTAGAGATTGCTTCACTCCAACATCCTCCCAATGTTGAAAATCAGCAATTTCCTTCTGTCTCACTAACTATCATTATTTCTTCACTCCAACAGGATGATTTTGCTAAAATTCAATCTCTGCCCTTCCCAGATTATTTAGCATCTTTAACCCCTACATATGTGAACAATCAAGAATCATTACCATTATCCTCATCATTCTGGTTACAGTAGAGTTTGTAGAATGAAAAGAGAAATGTTCAGCTGGTAACTCCTAGTTTTGATGCACTCGTAAATGTACTCCAGAGGACAACTAAATCCAAGAATACCAAAGTTGCATCTAGATTGGGGATTAATCCATCCTCGGGAAACTTATGTGTTGAAATAGCTCAACCCATTGTTGAAAAAGATATAAATGAAGCTAATGAGGCTGATTTTAGTATGACACAGTTGGATCTAAGTCCTACAACACACGAGGGAGTTGTTCATAATTTTTAGATTTCAGCAGCTATCCTTATCGATAAAGAAAATAAAGATAAGGAAACTAAGGATCAACTTAAGCAAAAAATTCAATTTCTTTCATCCTACATCAAATCAATTGTGGATTCTTCAAATACACAATTGGAGTCAGCCTCAACTTTTACATTGGCACACGCTGGAAGAATTATTGAGAAAAAGGTGATGGAAGATGTACACAAATGTAGGAAATAGAGTAGGATGCTAGAAGACTAGATTAATCAAATGAAGTCCAAAGTATAGGATTTTATTGAGAAGGCCAAAGATATTCACATTAAGTTGGATGCATAAGAACAAGAAATTGTAGCAGAATTGAAGAATGCTAAAGAGCAAGAGATATCTTGGCAAGATACTTTATAGGAATTCCAAAAGATGGAGAAAATAGACATGAATGTACTCATTGCTGAGAAGGTCTTCTCTCATAAAGAAGAAAATTAGTCCCATACATGGTGCAAAAGTATAAGTTGGAAAATGGAGAATATCAAGCAATGCTTGGATGAATATCAGAAACTCTTGAGAGCTTGTCAACAAATAAAGATGAAGATAAAACAAGATACAATGAATATCATTGGTGATGTATTGGTAAAAGAATAATTTCAGCAAATGGACAAGCAACTGCTCTTAATCAAGTTTCATGACATAATTAATTCCGAGTTAACAGATGTACAAGTGTCAAATGCAAATAAGATGAAGAGACTCGGTGTTGTTTTATTTGGCTTAGAGGCTTGTGATATGTCTTCATATTTTCAGGATTTGGTCAATATTCAAGATAACCAAGCAACTGTCAAACTAAAAATGGATAATGTGATCATTCTAAGGTACAAGTTCACGGTGGACACGCTCAAAGCATACAAGTCATTCAAGGCCAAAGCACCAATTCAATAGAAGAAAATAGTCAGTTAGCATGCTTTTTGGGATATTCAAAAGCAACACCATGTTCACATCTTTGTATATTGTTTTTTGTTATGTGATACCTTGTTAGTCTTTAGTTTATTGTTGATTCTCCATTGCATAGAGTCAAGGCTAATAGGTTGACTATTTTTGCGCATAAATGTGCTAGTTATTAACTTATTGTAATTGCGTAGAAATGAGTTAGTTACTAACTCAGAATCAAGTTAGTTATGAGGTAGTTATTTTGAGAGACTATAAATGCTAGAAACGTAGATGAAAGAAGGACTTTTTTTGGATTTTATGATTTTAGGGGACGGCTGAAAATTTTGGATTGTATTATTTCATCATTTTTTAATACAAGGCAAACTGGGAGTGCTCCTATGATTGTTAAGTGTTCATTTTCTTGATGTTATGTGATTATCGTATGATATTGCAATAGCAAGGCTGCAAATTGCTTTCCTAGTTTCATGAAGACAATGGTCATATAACATTACAAGTTTCTTTGGCATCTTGGAAATATATAAAGATTGTGCAAATTAAATGTTTTGTATCACTCTCTCCTCATTCTTAGTCTAGAGTTGATAGTGACAAGTTTAAAAGTCAATGGAATCCAAGAGGAAATCTTATGTTTGTTTTGAAGATTCCCTCTAAATCCATTCGTAGTTATTCTTTGTTTTCATTTGCAAGGTTAATTATTCTTTAAAAAAAATACAAATACCCCTATCATACGAGGCATTTGCCCCTCTCAAATGCAAATGAAGATCATGCTCCACAGAACAATCTCTCCAACTATTGGGAACTTTTTTGTCACTCCTCCATTGGGCACATAGTAGAGATTTTTAAGTGACAAATCTGTTTACCAACAGACCCTAAGCTAGATCCTTTTTATTTGTCTTTGTTAATCAATGGTCACAAGCTTAGTAACTATATTATAGACTATGGCGCATCAGACAATATCATGCCCTCTGTAGTAGGTAAAGCTTTAGGCTTATCTCTTACAAAGACATTCGGTAGATGATATTCCATGGATTCTAAACAAATTCCTTTGCTTTGGCAAATTAAGGACACACAAGTAGCTCTTGCAACTCATCCTAGTAAAAGAGTGAAATTGACTATTCTTGTGGCTCATATACCTTCTAGTTATAGCATACTATTGGGAAGAACTTTTTGTAAAGATTTGGGTGGGAAAATTAAAATGGATTGGTCATAGGAAACCATTCCAGTAGGGAAATAAAAAGTGGTGTTACAACCTGAGACTAAAGTGAAATTTACTATTTTTTCTTCTAATGATCCTAAGTCCTAGATATTGTATTAGGAATGTCATTTTGGTAATTATATGATTTTGTCTAACAGTCAAGATAAAAACTCTGTGCTTGAACCTAAATGTTTTGACGACACCATGGAATTTGATGGAATTGTTTCAACAACTGGCTCGAGATGAGGAGTTGTTTTGATCTCTCCTAATGATGGGAAATTACCTTTTTCCTTTAAATTAGAGTTCAAGAACACTAATAATACAACAAAATATGAGGCTTTATTATTGGGGTTAGAAGAGGCTAAAAAGAAAGGAATAAATATGCTACAAGCTAAAGGAAATACTGAGTTAATTATTAAGCACATGAGAAGTATCTTTACTGTGAAGAATGAAAGGTTCAAGAATTACAAAAATAGAGTCTGGGATTAGATTGAAATCTTTGATGCATTCTTAATTGAGGCTATTCCTAGAGATTAGAATACTCACGTTGGTTCACTTTCTGTATCGGCTTCTCTTATGCTCCCTCATCTTGATTTTAAGGAGGAAACATACAAAATTGAAATAGTTTATCACCTAAACATTCTTGATAATTCTGAATCCTGGCAAGTGTTTAAGAGTGATAGGAAGATTGATAATTTTATGCACAACGCGGGTATGTTCATTACAACTTTCTTTGAGGATCCTAGCTCTGAATGTAGAGAATTTTTCCCTAATCTTGGAGATAATTTAGATGAAAATATAATTCAGCTGAAAGGAAACATAATTCCTAAGGGGTTAGTGTCTCTTGATAAATTGTTTGATAGACAAGATGGGTATATAGGAAACAAAAATGTACCTGGTTCAAATGAATCAGGAGATTATGAAAAGGTGAATATAGGAGATGAGGCTAACCCAAAGTTCATTAATCTAGGAAAGTACTGCATGCATAAGGAGAAGCATAGGTACATCAATCTCTTGCTAAGCTATAAAGATGTTTTCTCTTGGTCATATGACAATTTAAAAAAATTTCAGGGAAGGCAAATTTCAACATCACATTGCTTTGAAACTAGGAGCAACACCTTTCAGATAGAAATTGAGAAACTACATTCCTAAAATTGTCGATGCCATTTTTAGAGAAGTGGATAAGATGCTAAAAGCTAGGATCATATACCCAATTCATCATTCAACATGGGTAGCCAATATTGTTCTAGTGTGCAAGAAAAATGGGGAGATAAGAATTTGTGTGGACTTCTGAAATTTAAATCAAGCTAGCCTTAAGGATAATTATCCTCTACCAATCATGGATCATATCCTTCAAACTATTGCTAGATTTGAAATGATGTCAATTTTAGATGGGTTCTCTGGTTATAACCAGATAAGTGTTGCTGAGGAAGATCAACACAAAACTGCCTTCACTACTCCATGGCAAACTTTCGCATACAACTGTATGTCCTTCATTTTGATAAATGTTGGAGCAACCTTCCAAAGGGCAATGAACCTCTCTTTTATTCACTTAGTTAATGAGATAATTTTTATCTATTTGGATGATCTAACTATCTTTTCTAGGCGAAGGAAGAATCACTTAAGGGATTTATGAACTATTATACAGAGGTGTAGAGATCATGGTGTCTCTTTGAACCTGAAAAAATTATGTCTTATGTGTTACAAAGGGAAAGATGTTAGGACATATTGTCTTGAAGGAGGGCATCAAGATTGATCAAGATAGAGTTAGAGACATCCAACAGTTAACCTTTCCAGTGGCATTAAATATTTCTTTGGCTAGTTTAATTTTCTTAGGAGGTTTGTACTAGATTTTGTAGAGATCACCAAACACATTGTAGGAATGATGGGTGAAAAACAAATGTTCAAGTGGAATGAAGAAGCAAAGAATGCCTTTGGAAAGGTGAAAGAGGCTATTTCTCAAGCACCAACCTTGGTTAATCCATATTTTTGAAAAGAGTTCATCATTTATTGTTATGCCTCTGAACATACTATGTCTAAAATTTTACTCCAAAAGAATGAGCAGAATGATGAAGTTCTTATAGCCTTTATGAGTGTGCCACTGAAAAAGCATGAGCTCAAATACTCCTTGATTGAGAAGAAAGCATTTGTAGTAGTTAAATTTTTTAAGCACTTCAGGTATTATATTCTACATTCTTATTCTTCCATGAAGAATATCCTAACTCAACTAGAGATAGGTCTGTTGGCAAATTAGATGAATTGATTATGTGTCACATTGATGTTTTTTCATTGATATCAACACTAGTTGTTTTGGTTGTTTACCGGTTTATAGTTGGTTCTGGTAGAGTGCTTGGATTATGATCCGATATGCTCTGGTATACTTTGGTTTGTGGAATTTGTTTGGATCTATCATTCATGTGTTCCTGATTCGTATCACGATCAGTTGATTAAGGATTTGATGACTCGGATGCTATCATTTTCTCTAGTAAGCCTTTTGGTCACCGGTAAGGGTTTCACTGGCAAAGCTTTGTTGAAGATATTTTGATGCACTTGATAAGTAGTGTTGGTGCATTTTCTAGATGGGTTTCAAGATGATGTTGATTATCTTGTTCATGTTCCTGTTGATCCATTTTGTTAAATTTGGTTTATGGCAACTTATTTTGGCTTCGATCTTATTTTGCTAGGTTATGGATTGGTTTATGTAACATGTTGGTGGATGCTCCTGATGTGTTACTGAATGAATTTATTGATTGGTTTATATTATCTTGGTCCTAGGCTGACTTGGATGATCATTGGATTGTGGGTTTATGTAATGAATTTAATGTATTATCTTTTAGGTGGTCGACCTAACTGTTTATGTCTAGGGTTGGTATATATATATATTGTATAGGGGAAAAAGTTAGACTAAGTATGGAAACCCTAATCCCACTCTCATACACACTCATGTAATACCAATTATCCTAGGGAAGTAATTCACTTTAGCTACTTCTTATGAGAAGGAGAGAGAGTCATGGATTACCTTTTAGGTTTTCTATTCTTTTTTTATAAATGAGAGAGAGGAATGATGCAAAAATGCAATCTAACCTAGAATGCAAGTAAGCAAGAAAATCTTAATCTAAGAATGTATACCAAAGGATAACTAAGATTTACTGTTGAAAAGTACAGATGAGAAGGAAAAACTAGAGGTGCACCTATGTCTAAAATCTAAGTGGAAATGTCTTAGACTAGGGTGCCATGCCACTGTCCTGATTTTGCAATTCTAGAGCTTGCAAGATACTGTTTTGCCAGATCCCATTGACAAAGGGAAGGACCATGGCACCATGCCACTATCTTGTGTAGGACTAGGGTGCCACGCCCCTGTTCTTAGGGTTTTTGTTGAGATCTACAACCAAGAACTGTCCATGTGTGCTCTTCCAATCCCAAAACTTCCAGCAATGCTCGGATCCGAACTTGTACCTCAAACTGAAAAATAGGGTTTGGGGTGGCTATATAGGGTTTTTCCTTAGTCAAACCCCTACATTGGTGATTTCCACCTCCACAAATAGCCGATAATGTACTGAAAGTGTGTGTGCAAGATCCTAAAAATGAAAGCACATAATCTAGAGCAACCCTAAAGAGTAAACCCTAATTGATTATAATTGACAAAGTAAATGCTTTAAATCCATAATGCAAAGTGATCTAAAGCATGAATATAAATCAAAATGAAGCTTATGTAAAGACATGAAAACAACATGAAACCATACCCAACCCTAAGGGAGAGGTACAGGCCAATCATCAGTCGGTGATCTCCTATTGTTCTTCTACATCTTCAAAAGCCCCCACCCCAATTGAAAAAATGATGCTTGATGAATGTTAAATATTGTTGAAGACTTCAAAGATCTACTCTTTCTCTACAAAGAAGACTCTTATGCTTCTAAAACCTACTCTTAGATTCTTAGAAGAAAACCCCTTAAAATGAAGAAAGAGAGCTCTTAAGTATGAAACCCTAGATCTTAATTTCATGTTTAGGCCGACCCTAAATTTGAATTTCATGTTGATCTTTTGAGGTTAAGCATTATTATATCATAAGACTGTGCTCCCAAAATTTTGGGGAAAAAGCCGAGGACCATGTGCATTCCCGCCACAGTCTGACCAACTTTTCACCAAAATTTTGGAGCTGTTAGAGATGATGATATTAGAGCGCATCCCAAAGTTTTAGCTGATTTCAAGATGTTTTGATATCCAAAATCAAGGCAAAATGGTCAAAATAAGACATAATTAGGGTTTATGATTAAATGATTCATTGGAGAAATTAAATGAAAAGGGGCACGCTTAGGGTAAAGGGCCCAAGTTTATAACATGTAAAGTGATGAAACATGACTTTATATTTAATTTAATTAATTAATTAAATGCTTAAAGGGGAATTAGAAATGCAAGATGCAAGACACACTAAGGCGGGTGTTAACCTAAGTGTGAAATTGTACCACCCTAGAAAGGGTGTACAATTTATGACACTACATTTAGCCCCCACTTTAGTGGTCAAAACACACAATGTGCACATGCAAGCTAAAGTACAAGAAAGTAAACATAATTTGGAAAATGATATATCCATAAGTTGTCATATGAAGCACCCAACGGTATCTGCAGTACACAATTAGGAACCACACCCTACAAAATCATCTAATTCTTACTAAGGAAGGTGATGAAATTTGCAGGTAGCTATATGTCCCCCTATTTTGGCTTTCTTATTAGTGAGGTGAAATAGTGTATCATGTTTACCATAGCGAATTGTGATATATATTTTGATGAAGCAAGTTTTCAACAAGGCTTGATTACTCATCCAAGAACATTATGGAACTAATGTAGAGAGAGACCATGAAGTCATGATTCCAATGCCACCGATGGTACGAGAATCAGAGCTTCCTAGCTCAAGATATGATAGATTGAAGAAAAAGGTGCAGAAATTAGAGTTTTAACTTAAAAAGATAAAGTGAAAAAGTTCATAATGCATAAATATAAAAGTGATGTCTTCATTTGTCACTTTCTAACATTTTGGCACTATTCAATGTAGAGGATCCCACATACTAGCCATCATGCCTCGACGCTGACCTAAGAAACCTACGAGGATGGACATCTTGTGCCAGTCCATACTCATCGACCGACCACTCAATGAGGTGAGTTGACCTTCCTTTGACTTTCTTTTGACTTTTCATGCTTTCACTTATTTAGGAATAATGATATCATCACCAAGACCAGGTCCAAGCCCCTTCTTTAGGCTCCTTGGGGTCCTAGGGTGCCCTAGTCATCCTAGGGCACCTTGGTCTCACCTAGGCACCCTGGTCCCTATTCGGGATGACCATTGGTGACATACGATCAGGAAAATTAATGTTAGAATAGATAGAATGAATGCATTGATTAGATGATAATGATACTGATCGATTACTGATGATAGGATGCTTTTCTTTTTGCAGACAATGCCATACATCTATGAGAATACCATCGGGCACACCTTCCTGAGCCTTCAAGAGAAGATCCCAAGACTGATAGAGGGAGAGAGGAATTTGTTGCATATAGTGGGCTTGTGGTATGTGATGACTATGCTGGCCATCTGATTCCATTCTATGATACTAATGGCATTGATGGAGAGATGGAATGAAGACACCTTGATTTTCGTGCTACCTCTGGGGAAGATGAAAGTCACCCTCGAGGATGTATATTGCATCTTGTGCCTTCCCATTAGGGGGGAGATTGTGAGATATCAATCCGATCGTATAGAGGAGGATTATAGGAGACAACAGGTTTATATTGTGGGGAGAGTGATACTCACTGAGAAGAGGGGTCATATCATGGTCAGTTGGCTCCTACAGCCTACCAATGAGGTTCCATTAGTGAGGTGACTCATGATTGCAACCCGTGCATTAGTTGTGTGCCCTAATGGGTGTGAAACACATATGCATGGAGGACTCACCTATAGTAGTCGAGCAATGGAGAGACATAGGAGGGTATACTCTTGGTGTCGGAGCATGCTTGCACATCTCTATCACATTCTTAGGGAGTATGTATTTGGGCTGGGATGTAACCTGATGACATGCACACTACTATAGGTGTGGATGTTCGAGTATATTACCTACATGAGGCCTGTTGGAGCCCCCATAGAGTTATTCCCAGAGCAACATAGAGTATTTTCTTATCCACTTACTCATGAGTGGCGATTTAGTGATCTTATGCATTGGAGGTTGAGCCTAGACAGATCGATAGTGAGCGAAGTCATATGGAGACTCTACTTTAGGATGCATTTGTGGCAGGGATATATTGAAATTTGTTAAGCATGCAAAGGAACTATCTACTAGAGAGGCGATACAACCACATCATCATTCCCTTCTACTTTGGCTAAGTCTAGCAGTAGTTCGGGTTCAAGCAATGTGTTCCTACTGATGTGCATGTGTACATCAGAAAATCATATATGATGACAAGGCTAGGAGCCATTCCTAGGCTTACCAGTGATGAGATCAACATCATGGATTCAGAGAGGTCAGATCAAGACATTGTGATGAGGAGGCAGCAAACCGGAAGGAGGTTAACCGCTAACTGGTCAACTTTTAAGGTTCACAGACTCAACTAGTAATCCCTGATTCCAAAGATCCTAACACAACACCAAGTCAAGAAATGGTTCAATAAAACCAAACCACACCTTGGAAAACCCCAAGGATCCACTATGTCCACTTATAGACAAGTAACAGTCCTCAATTTCTTGTGTGACTACACACACTCTTACAAACAATGAGTGGACTACTACTAGGCTTAAGGGTTTGAATGACCCACTTGACCAATTCAATAAAAATATCCTTGGAGGGGTGTTCTCACAACACTTTAACACAAATGAAACATGATTTCATGGTTTAGGTCCATCGGAACATCAATCTTGACTCATTCGCCCACAAACCTGTATCATTTGCAACTAGGCCTCATTCTGAAGGAATTAGGTGATAACTTTTGACACCCTAAGGATATAGAAAAAAAAATTATGTTTTCAGATACCCTTTTGGGATATCTAAACAATATCTCAAGTTTTGGTATTAGAACAAATAGCAGATATTCCAAATGGTGTTGCACTAACAGACCTAATGAGGCTTTTAGACCTATTTGACTGAACACCTTTCACCACCTAGTTTGGTTCTCCTAATGGGTGACCATTACTGACCATAAAATTCCATGTAAACCTCCAAAATACTCACTTACCACATTCAAACCCCTTCCCAGTGCTCTACCTCTCAATTCTCATGCACTGCACTCATCAAACTAGTATGTCACATAGAGATGCCAAACCTAGGGTTAGCTCTCATTCCTCTTCAACATGTTGCATCCTCTCAATAGATTTTGGTACTAAGATATGATATAATGGCCTATCATCTCCTATAACTATAGAGAGTTCAGTTAAGGATTGATAGGCCAAAACCCATTATTGTAGTCAAACCTTAGGGGTTTATGGGTTTTGGGCTACTCGGTAAGGATTTACTTGTAGAAATGGGAATTGATCACTTCAAGGTGCCACACTGAATGCAAAAAAAATGTAAGACAATCTAATTACATGATCTATGCCATGATAATTCTTATCAAACTGCCTTCAGTATGCAATCATATAAATCAGATGATTTTTTGAGTTTCTAATAGTTCTTGATGCTTCAAATTCCTTTCCAAATCAACCAACATACAGTCTTCAATTTTTGGGGCCTTTAAAGGTGTTTCCCAAATTACCATAACCACCTTCAACTATTTTTCAAAATGACTGACAATTGGAGAATCCCGATTTATAAAAAGTGCAAAATTGTCACAACAACAAATTGACAATATGACAACTTTTGCATGATTCGATCAACTTAGAGTCTAGACATCATAGTACCCCAAAATGATTACATTTGACTTTAAAACAACAAAAATGATTCAAATAGACTTTTGGTCACTTGATCCCTCAATTTAGACCATTTTGACCCTTATTGACTCAATTTTCTCTACCAAACCCTAGATGATAGTTTGATCCAAACATGGACAAACTTGTCATATTCCTAGGATATTGAATTACAAAAAGGGGGACCCATAGGGTCTTATTAAATTTCCTCTAACTAATAGAAAATAATTATGGTCCTAGCTCATTCTTTTATAGGTAGGTGCTCTTGCACCATACTGCCCAGGTGAAAATTGTCTCAAGTCCTCTTAGAGACTAACTACTGCAAATCACCACCCTACTTTTTGATATCTTCCTCCAGTATCCATGTAGCTTCTAAGTTAGGAATGCCCTACCATTTAACTAAGTGTTCAAAATAGGTCTTGTACCTTGTTTTCTTGGCTTCATTGTTATCCAAGATGCACTCTATTTTAGGTGGTTCCTTAGGTGGTAAGTGTTTTATCCACTCTTCACTTTCTTGAATGGATTCACCTACAAATTCCTCTATAGTAGGAATCCTATACAATGTTAGATCAAAGAAATTAAATATAGGTGAAATAGAAACATCATTAGGGAGTTCAATTTTGTAAGCATTAGGACCATATTTATCCAAAATTTTACAAGGTCAAATTTTGCTCATCCTTAACTTGCTATGGCTTTCCTTGGGCAACCTGTCCTTGCAGAGATGAATGATTACCATGTCACCCATTTGATACTACACATCTCTCCTTCTTTGATCCACTCTTGCTCTAACCTTTTGATTGTTCTATTGTAAGGTATCTTTGACTTGTTCATGTACCTCTTTCATAGCCTCTGCAAATTCATCAACATGTCCACTCCTCTTGTCCAACCCTTAGACATCTCTCAATTCAAAAATTCATCTTGGATGACTACCATATAGAATCTCAAAAGGACTTAGACCTGTGCTCCTATTTATTGAATCATTATAGGCATACTCTACCTGAGGTATCACCACATCCCAACTACTTCCATGATCCTTTGTCAAACATCTAAGAAGATTTCCCAATGACCTATTCACAACTTCAGTTTGGCCATTGGTCTGAGGGTGATAAGTTGAGCTGAAAGACAAATTTGTACCCAACCTTTTCCACAAGTCTCTCTAAAAATTCCATACAAACTTGTTGTCATGGTCAGATACAATACTCAAAGGCAACCCATGGATTCTAACAATTTCTTTGAAAAACAATCTTGTAATACAACTAGAATCATTTATGGTTTTACAAGGAATAAAGTGAGACATCTTATTGAACCTATCTACCACAACAAACACACTGTCATGACCTATCTTTGACTTGGGTAATCCCATCACAAAGTCCATACTCAAACTTTCCCATGGTATACTTGGTATAGGCAAAGGTTGGTGTAGGCTTGCATTGGTTGAGACCACCTTTTCTCTCTGACACACTTTACAACTCTCCACAAACTTTTTGATATCAATCTGCATCTTAGGCCAAAATTAAAATCTCCTAACTAGGTCCAAAGTCTTATTTAACCCAAATTGACCTCCTAAACCACCACTATGTTTCTCCTTTACTACATTATCCCTCATTGAACATCTAGGGATACATAACTAGAACCCTTTGAACAAAAGACCATCCTACAAGGTATAGTCAAAACATTCTCCATGAAAAGAATTTGCAAACTCATAACATACTTTATATATTTCCTTTAAATCTTTGTCCTCTTCATATAATCCTTTGAGTGCTTCAACACCCATACTCTACAACTATACTTCTTGTACTATCAACACCCTCCTACTTAGAGCATTTGCAACCTTATTGGCTGAATAATTTGAACCCATTTCATATTCTATGACTGAGTTTCTCTTGTCCATTCAAAAAACAAAGAGCATGATTGTCAGTATACACAATAAACTCCTTAGGAAGCAAGTAATGCCTCTATTTTTTAAGAGCTTGTACAATAGCATACAACTCTAAATTATATGAGGAATACTTCCTCTTGGATTCATTTAGTTTTTCACTAAAAAAAGCCACTGGTATCCCCTCTTAGCTCAATACTGCTCCTATAGCCAAACCACTTGCATTACATTCAATGGTGAAGACCTTACTGAAATACGACAATACTAGGACTGGGTACTAGGCATCTTTCTATTTTAAACACTCAAAAATCTTATCTACTTCTTTTGTCCATACAAAATTCACCTTACCACCACCCTTGATAGTTTCTAACATAGCTGGACAAATATCTATATAATTTCTCATGAATTTCCTATAAAATAATGCCAAACCATGAAAAATTCTTACCTCTCCTTCTATCTTAGGTGTAGGCCAGTTTATAATAGCCTCTACCTTGGAAGAATCCATCTTCAAGTCACCCTTAGAGATGAAAAACCCAAATACACCAATTCATGCTTCATGAAGTCACAGTTTTCTAAATTTATCATCAACTTTTGCTCCTGCAGCCACTTCAAGACTATCTCCAAGTGTTTCAAGTGCTCATCCTTTCTCTTGTTAAATACCAATATGTCATCAAGGTAGACTAAGACAAATTTCCCTATAAACTCCTACAACACTTCATTCATTAGTCTCATAAATGTGCTAGGTGCATTTGAAAGACCAAAAGGCATCACAAGGCCTTAATACAACTCTTCCTTGGTTTTAAATGTAGTTTTCCATTCATCCCCCTCTCTTATCCTTATCTACTAGTACCCACTATTGAGATCAATTTTAGAGAAATAGGTGGCTCCCCCTAAAAAGTCCATTATGTCCTTTATCCTTGGAATAGGAAACCTATATCTGATGGTTATCCTATTGATAGCCCTAGAATCAGTACAAAGTCTCCATTTCCCATCCTTCTTTGGGGTTAAAATAATAGGCACTACACATGGGCTAAGGCTCTTTCTTATCAACCCTTTATCTAGGAGCTCTTGAATTTGCCTAGCTATCTCTTCATTCTGTTGTGGGGTCATTTTATATGCTACCTTGTTAGGAAGTACTACTCTCGATATGAGGTTGATCTAATGACTAATATCTCTGATAGGTGGTAGGGATTTAGGTATATCTTTTGCGACCATTCCTTTGTACCGATCTACCAATTCCCTAACCTCCTTAGCTCCTACCTCACTCACACCCTTCTTCCTTTCTTCCTTGGGCTTCACAATCAAAGAAAAACCTACTCCACCTTCTTCCTTTCTTCCTTGGGTATCAGGGAGTTCTTTTTCTCCTACCATCATCACACTAGATCTTACATGTTGTGGATCCCCTTCTACTACTAATTATATCCTAAAGGTCACACCATCCTTTTGGAAGGAGTAAGCGTTCTTTTCTCCATCATGATGAGCCTTTCTGTCAAACTGCCATGGTCTACCAAGCAAGAGATGGCAAGCATCCATTGGAAGGATGTCACACAAAATTTTATTCTTATACCCCCAATACTAAACTTTACCCATGCTTTTTCATTGATGAGTATGTGTTGCCCTTTGTTCAACCAACTGACTTTATATGGACAACTATGGGGCATTCATTCCAAGTTCAACTTATTTACTACTTCCAAAGATACAATGTTATCTATAGATCTTAAATCTATGACAACTTTAGAAACCTTACCTTGAATCTTGTAGTTGAATCTAAATAAAGCCTTCCTTTGGGGTGGCTAAGTCTTCACTGGTTCCTTGAGAAGTGTCCCCTTGATCATCAGGTTCTCTCCCATCTCTTATGTCAAATTCAGTTTAGGAGATGTCACACTCCTTGCATATTCTTGAGTCAAAGTGGTTCTCCTCCCACTACCTTGAGAAGTTGAGGCCTTCTCTGGATAGTTGTAGGTCAGGTGCCCCATTGGATTATAGTTATAGCATCTCATACTAGAGAACTTAGATCATCTCCTTGGTCCATTTCTCCTACCTCTTCCATTAGGTCTTCTCCCATGGTACCCTCCTCTGCTACTTGAGTCCCCAACTTTCTCTCCTCGGCTAGAATCACCACTAGATCTTTGGTTAAGACTCCTTCCTCCAAAACTGCCTCTTCCTCTGAAACTTCTCCATCCTTTACCTCTATTCCTCTACTCACTTCTTCTCTTTAGTTTCTCTACTACCCTTAGAGAAAATTGAAAATAATTGTTTGTTGTCTTCGGTGCTAAGATGCTGATCTCATCTTGCATATTCATGCTTAGGCCATTCAAGCACTTGGCTACTTTCTTTGACTCTTCTCCTTGTCTCTTTCATTTGAGACTGAGTTTATGAAACTCCTCTGTATATGCATTCACATCAAGGTCTCTTTGTCTAAGGTTCTGCAATTTTCTATACATCTGCACTTCATAGATAATGGGCATGAATTGTGCCTTGAATTTATCTTTCATCCTTTCCCAAGAGGTTATCATACTTTTTCCCTCCTTAACTCTCTCTCCTTGTACATAGTTCCACCATGTAAGAGAAAACCCCTTCAACCTTTCTTTTTCTAGTTTAACCCTCTTATCTTTAGGGATTTCCTTGTACTCGAAATGACTAGCCAATGCTTCAATATAGTCTATCACCTCTTTTGCTTTCATACTTCCACTATATATAGGAAAACCATCAATGGTGTCCCTATTGATTGACCTCAAGGCATCTACAAATTCCCTCTGATATACAGGTGTCTCCTCTACCCACTTAGAGGATTCCCCATCTTCTTTATCCCCTTCTTCATCAGTGTCACTTCTATCTTCCTTATCCTTAGTCTCTTTCAATTCTTCAAGATTGGACTCAAGCATCTCTTACATCAACTTCTTCACTGCATCTTGTGACATACTCTTAGGAGGCATTCTGTTAGCCCCTATTTCATTCTTTTCCTCTGACATACACTAAGACCACACCACCCAAGTGATATTCAAAATCCTACTTTGATACCAATATGATGAGGAGGTAGTAGACCAGAAGGAAGTTAACCGTTAACTAGTCAACATCTAAGGTTCACAAACTCAATCGGTAATCCCTGATTCTAAATATCCTAACACAACACCAAGTCAAGCAATGGTTCAATGACATGAAATAACACCTTGGAAAATCCCAAGGCTCCACTATGTCCACTTTAAGACAACTAACACTCCTCAAGTTCTTGTGTGACTACACACACTCTTGCAAACAACGAGTGGGCTACTACTAGGATTAAGGGTTTGAATGGCCCACTTGACCAATTCAATACAACAATCCTTGGAGGGGTTTTCTCACAACACTTGAACACAAATAAAATATGATTTCATGCTTTAGGTCCATCGAAATATCAATATTGACCCATTCGCCCACAAACCTGAACCAATTGCTATTAGGCCTCCTTTTGAAGGAATAAAGTGATAACTTTTGACACCCTGAGGATCTAGACAAACAAATTATGTTTTTAGATACCCTTTTGGGAGCTCTAAACAATATCTCAATTTTCTATACCAGAACAACTTGCAGATATTTCAACCAATGTTGCACTAACAAACCTAATATGGATTTTAGACCTATTTGATTGATAACCTTTCACCACCTGGTTTGGTTCTCCTGAAGGGTGACCATTAGCGACCATTAAATTCCATGTAAACCTCCAAAATACTCAGTTACCACATTCAAACCCTTTCCCAATGCTCTACCTCTCAATTCTCAAACACTGCACTCATCAAACTGGTCTATCACATAGAGATGCCAGACCTAGGGTTAGTTCTCCATCCTCTTCACCCTGTTACATCCTCTTAATGGATTTTGGTACTGACATATGATATAGTGGCCTATCATCTCCTATAATGAAAGAGATTTTAGTTGAGGATTGGTAGGCCCAAACCCATTATTGTAGTCAAACCCTAGGGGTTTAAGGGTTTTAGGCTACCCGGTAAATATTTACTTGTATAAATGTCCAACGATCACTTCAAGATCCCACATTGAATGAAAAAAAAAGTTAAGACAATCTAATTATAGGATCTTTTCCATGATAATTCTTACCAACCCGCCTTCAGTATGCAATCAATAGAAATTAAACAATTTTTTGGGGTTTCCAACAGTTCTTGATGCTTCAAATTCCTTTCCAAAACAACCAACACAACCAACATAACCAACATACATTATTTAGCGTTTGGGGCCTTTAAAGGTGTTTCTCAAATGACCATAACCACCTCCAACTATTTTTCAAACTGACTGATCGTTGGAGAATCCCGATTTACAAAATGTGCAAAATTTTCATGACAACAAATTGACAATATTACAACTTTTGCATGATTCAACAAACTTAGACTCTAGACTATCATAGTCACCTAAAATGAATACATTTGACTTTAAAACATCAAAAATGACTCAAATAGACTTGTGGTCACTTGATCCCTCAATTTAGACCATTTTGACCCTTATTGACTCAATTTGCTTTAGCAGACCCTAGATGACAGTTTTATCCAAACATGGACAAACTTGTCACACTCCTAGGACATTGAAATACAAAAACAAAATGACCCATAGGATCTTATTACATTACCTCTATCTAATAGAGAATAATTGTGCTCCTGGCTCATGCCTTCATAGAGAGGTGCTTCTACACCACATTGCGACATTCTATGGAGATGATTTGGGCATGCACCGATGGTACATCACATGGTGGGAGAGGACATACCTTGGAGCTATTTTACCAATAGAATTCCTTGGAGAAAACCCTGGAACAAGGAGACATTCAGGAGATGGAGAGGGATTTGATACATTTCAGGAGGGCTCAAATGATCAGGTGATGATACAAGAGTGAAGGAGGCAGGTGGAGATGAAGATGATCTTAACATCAGAGAGGGATATCAAGATGGAGATGATGAGGGGGATGGAGAGGACGAGGACGAGGATGAGGACAAGGAGGAGGAGGATGATGAGGAGGAAGAGGAGGATGAGGATAGTGAGGAGGAAGATGAAGAGGAGGAGAAAGAGGAGGAGGAGGAGGAGGAGGAGGAGGAGGAGGAGGAGGAGGAGGTTGAGGAGGAGGATGAGTCAGATGTAGTTCCTCATCACTCTAAGGAGGATACCATAGCCCTAGATCCACCGAGCCTCCCATTACAGGCGGAAAAGGACCCTATAAGGGGTCCTAATCCTAGTCCCCATTGCCCCATAACCATTATACAAAGATAATACGAGTGTGGAGAGCCTAGTGGGTCCCACTCTCAAATGGTCTATTTCCATGATCCCTACTAGTGCAAAGGAGATTGAGGTAAGGTTTCCTATTATTGATTAACTTATGTATCTTATTTGTTTAGATTTGATGATATACAATGTTACTGATGGAAATTTTTCTCTTTCTTGTAGGTATCATCCAAGAGTGTCATTCTCTTATTTAGAATGCAATGGCAGACCTCATCATGACTTCACACATTCCTAGTTCCTCACAGATATCACATAGATCCTAGAGGAGTGTAGGATGACACAATGACTTTTTCTCCTATATTTGGATGGAATTGGAGGTTCTATGAGAGATTATGATAGAAAGAGCATGATCTAGCAACACTATAACTAGAGGCAGCCACATACTTTGGGATTATGATGGAGAGGGATCATAGGATCTCCTTGTGGAGTCACTCACGGTCCATATCGTGATACACCCCGATGAGGGCACCCCCATGGCCAGATCAGGAGGGGGCATCGAGCCACCATCCTCCAACTACTAATCCTAGGGATAGGAGATGATCTTGATGTATTGATGTATATATTATGATGCTCAAGGATATGTTATTTTAATGCTTAAACAATATATGCATTGCTTTAAATTATAAAAACATATTTAGTGATGAACATGTATGTCTACTTTAACTTCCATGTGATTGATTTCTCAATGCTTCATGATTAAATTGATACATGTATTATCTAAAAACATGTATGTTTCTAATTATATGCTACTTTGACAATGTAAAAGAAGAATGTATTAAGCCTAAGAACTATATGAATAATGTGATTTAATTAACTCTAATTAAACACAACATGATATAATTTCACTTAACACAGAAGAAATTATATAACATGCTAGCACATATGAACTGTAAATCTATTACAATTTACATAAAACAATCCAAGACAAACAATAAAGCAATGAAACATGCATTTCAAGAATGAAGTAATGTAGACCAAACAATATAACATCATTTAATCCTACATACTTGAATGAAGACATGTTTTAAACTAACTAACCATTGGAGAATCCCGATTTACAAAAAGTGCAAAATTTTCATGACAACAAATTGGCAATATGACAACTTTTGCATGATTTGACAAACTTAGACTCTAGACTATCATAGTCACCCAAAATGAATAAATTTGACTTTAAAACATCAAAAATGACTCAAATAGACTTGTGGTCACTTGATCCCTCAATTTAGACCATTTTGACCCTTATTCACTCAATTTGCTCTAGTAAACCCTAGATGACAATTTTATCCAAACATGGACAAAATTGTCACACTCCTAGGACATTGAATTACAAAAAAAAAAATGACCCATACGATCTTATTACATTGCCTCTAACTAATAGAAAATCATTGTGCTACTGGCTCATGCCTTCATAGAGAGGTGCTCCTACACCACATTGTGACATTCTATAAAGATGATTTGGGCATGCACCGATGGTACATTACATGGTGGGGGAGGACATACCTTGGAGAAATTTTACCAACAAAATTCCCTGGAGAAAACCCTGGACCAAGGAGACATATAGGAGATGGAGAGGGATCTGATACATTTGAGGAGGGCTCAGATGATTAGGTTGATGATACAAGAGTGAAGGAGGCAGGTGGAGATGAAGATGATCTTGACATCAGAGAGGGAGATTAGGATAGAGATGATGAGGGGGACAAAGAGGAGGAGGAGGAGGAGGAGGAGGAGGAGGATGGCGAGGAGGATGAGGAGGAGGAGGATGATGAGGAGGAAGATGAAAAGGATGAGGAAGAGGAGGAGGAGGAGGAGATTAAGGAGGAGGATGAGTCAGATGTAGTTCCTCATCACTTTGAGGAGGATACCATAGCCCTAGATCCATCGAGCCTCCCATTATATGTGGAGAAGGACCCTATAAGGGGTCCTAATCCTAGTCCCCATCATCCCATAGCCATTGTACAAAAATAGTATGAGTATGGAGAGCCTAGCGGGTTCTAGTCTCAGATGGTCTCTTTCCATGATCCGTACTGGTGGGAGGGAGATCGAGGTAAGGTTTCCCATTATTGATTAACTTATGTATCTTACTTGTTTAGATTTGATGATATAAAATGTTACTGATGAAATTTTTTCTCTTTCTTGTAGCTATCCTCCAAAAGTGGTGTTCTCTTATTCAGAATCAAATAGCAGACCTCATCATGACTGCGCACATTCCTAGTTCCTCATAGATATCAAATAGATCCTAGAGGAGTGTAGGATGACATAATGACCTTTTCTCCTATATTTGGATGGAGATGGAGGTCCTATGAGAGATTATGATAGACAAAGCATGATCTAGCAATATCACAGACAAAGGTAGCCACATACCATGGGATTACGATGGAGAGGGATCATAGGATCTCCTCGTAGAGTCACTCATGGTCCATATCGTGATACACCCCCATGGAGCCACCCCCATGGCCAGATCAGGAGTGGGCATCTAGCCACCATCCTCCAACTACTAATCCTATGGATAGGAGATGATCTTGATGTGTTGATGTATATAATATGATGCTAAGGATATGTTATTTTAATGCTTAAACAATATATGCATTGCTTTAGATTAGAAGTAACATATTTAGTGATGAACATGTATGTCTAATTTAACTTCCATGTGATTGATTTCTCAATGCTTCATCATTAAATTGATACATGTATTATCTAAAAACATGTATGTTTTTAATTATATGCTACTTTGATGATGTAAAAGAAGAATGTATTAAGCCTAAGAACTATATGAATAATGTGATTTAATTAACTCTAATTAAACACAACATGATATAATTTCACTTAACACAGAAGAAATTGTATAACACACTAGCACATATGAAATGTAAATCTATTACAATTTACATAAAACAATCCAAGACAAACAATAAAGTAATAAAACATGCTTGTCAAGAATTAAGTAATGTAGACCAAACAATATAACATCATTTAATCCTACATACTTTAATGAAGACATGCTAACATATTACCCAATTTTGAAGAAAGAAAATATATAGAGAGAGAATAGAAAGTAGACTAGAAAGAGAGAGAGAGAGAGAGAGAGAGAGAGAGAGAGAGAGAGAGAGAGAGAGAGAGAGAGAGAGAACTAGGCATGGTATCTATGAAGGTGCATAGCATTTATGGGTTCCTTGAGAGGCATACCTTTCACATCTACTATCTTGTAAGCACCTAATCCATAGACCTTGACAACAATGTATGGTCCAACTCAATTATGACTAAATTTTCCTTTCTTCTCAGGTAAAGAATTCACATTATGCTGATTGTCATAAAGGACTAAATCACATACTGAGAAGGAATGTTGAATAACCTTATAATTGTAGCTTCGTTGCAAATTTTTATGATATGCTTGAATATGATCAAGGGCATTTATGCACTGTTCATTGAGCATCTCAAGTTGTTGAAGTCTTTTCTCTCTATAGGAATCATCATCCACTATACCCCTAAGAGAAACTCTCAAATAAGGAATTTTTAACTCCAAAAGCATAATGGCATCAACATGATAAACACGATTATAAGGAGTACAACCCGTAGCAACACATACACTCATGCAATAGGCTCAAAGAGCATAGGTTAATTGAGTATGCCAATCTTTACCATGCTTGTTTATAGTCTTTCAAAGAATTTGTTTAATTATCCTATTATAAGACTCAACTTTACCATTTTATTGAGGATAGTAAGGTGTTGAAAATTTATGTTGAATATGATATTTCTCAAGAAACTTCTTCACATCCTTATTTTTTAATGACATTCCATTATCTGAAACTAAGCCAAAAGGAATTCCAAATCAGGAATTAATGTTTTCCAAAATGAATTGGCAAATTACTTCAGCAATAGTGGATTGAAGAGGAACAACTTCCACCCACTTTGTAATGTAATCAGTGGTAGTTATGATGAAGGAGGAGATATTTTACCAATAATATCCAAACCCTATGTAGAAAAGGACCAAGATTCCACATGAAATACAAGTTCCTGGGCAAGGGCATGGATCAAAGTGCTATGCTACTAACACTAATGACTGTGTGTGTTAAATTTGGGGAACCTGCAAGAGCACAAACACTTATATAAACCATACTTTTCATGGCTTAGTTAATCAAAAGCAAGAAAATGATATCCATTGCAAGTCAACTTATTGCCTCCTAGAAAGTGAGAGTATGGATTGCTCACAGATTGCTAAGCTATCTAGTGACTAGACTACACTCAAATGGAGGATTTTTAAATGCATGCAACTAGGCAAATGCAATATTGATAATTAAATGCAAGCTTGAATGCAAGATTAATTGATTAAGTGAAATAAGATTATCAAGAAAAATTATCAAAGCTCTAAATGAAGCTAAGCTAGATTATATGCTAGAAATTGAATCTATATAAGAGAAATGAATCTAAGCTAATGAACTAGAACTCTAAATGATTCTAAGATTAAATGAAAGCTAAATGAAAATTAAGTTGATTGATAAATTAACTATGCAAAGCTTCTTCAAAATTTCCTCAATAACCCGCAACACAATATTAGCATAATAACGATGTAAAATTCTCAGATGTTGATTGAAGAATGAGAGCCTAAATTTATAGGAAAATCAAGAGGGAGACCAAAGGTAAGGATTGATCTTTAATGAATGGTCAAGATCGATTTGAAGGAAGTACAATCTAGGTGAAATGATTTGATTGGACAATTTAATTCCATTTTGGAGAGATAAGATTGAGTTCAAATTAGTAACTTAGATTCTTTCCATTTTTCTTGAGTTCAATCGATTTGTTTCCTTTTTTGAATTTTTTGTGCTCATAATTTCAAATTTATTTTTCAAATTAATTGCTCTTTCTTGATTTGTTTCCTTTTTTCAAGATTTATGGCAATTTTTATTTATTTATTAAATATGCAAAAGATATTTAATTAAATAAATGAGATATTTGATTTTAAAAAGATTTTCTATTTTGAGTTTTGAATTTCATCAATTAATTAAATGAGAATTTAATTAATTCTAATTGACATGTTGTATTTTTATACCTTAGGAATTAATTAATCAGACTCTCATGATTGATTTAAATTGATTATTTGATTTAGGACATTGATGAATTTTATTTAATTTAAGCACATTAGTTGAGATTAGGGGCCCATGGTTTTGGATGACCATTTTTAGGGTATTACAATGAAATTTTTTAACAAATGCAAACAAATCCTTTTCTGTGGTTCGCCAATAATATCCCATTCAGAGCAATCTCTGAACTAAAGATCTACCCCCCAAATTCCCCCCACAAGCACCTAAATGTCCATCAAGAGAAAGGTACCATCACTCAAATATCTCACGATATTGTTGGCTTGATGTTGACTTTAATGTATTTATCACTTGTTGTCATTGATGAAACACTCACACACATATATGATAACATTGACTACTGGTATAACTTCAATTGGTTTACACTACCAACCGGTATGTTTAAGGTCTATCTCTAACCAATACTTTGTGTCAACCAGTATGTGCCTAAGAGATAACCTATGGTAACACTAAGACTGTATCAATATGAAGATGAAGGTGAAGGTGAAGATCAAGTGGAAGATTCCTGGACAATGATTCACTAGTTTTATTCCAACCTGTATTGACTGCTCTAACCAGTATATCTTTTTTTATGATGTGTTACCAACACTGTTTGTTTGGCGGTCATTTTTGTGATGAGTTATGACTAAATGTCTAGATACACTGCACCTAGGAAATTGTGTTCCTATGACCGACATAAGGTCTGAATGCCTATTTAAAGAAAACTGAGTGAAGCATTTTGGAAGAGAAATGAAAAAGAGAGAATAGATATAGTAGAGGTAATCTATGCAAATACTTTTGCAGAAGAGTGATAAGTGTTTAAATGGAGAGCAATGCTGAATAAAATTAGAATGATTTGATCAAGCAAGTTTGTGCTACGCATAATAGATCAATCTTTCTTGTTGTTTCTAATCATTATAACAAAACTAAATCCCCTAACCGGGTAAGCTCTAACAAGCTTCATTGTATAAATTCTCTGACAAGGTGATCCATTAGTTTGGATTCTCAAATCCTCCAGCAAGGTTACTCTTAACAGGGAAGTACTCTTAACAAGTTATAAGCTTCTAATAAAGCTTGGAATCTCTAACAAGATTCACTCCTAGCAGAGCTCTTTGTAAGACCTTAACTGATCTATTTTCTATTACTGCAGATGGTTAACTTGTGAGTTCCACCTCCCCATGGTTTTTACCTATTTGGGTTTTCCACGTATAAACACTTGTATTATGGTGGATATTCTACTTTATGTGGATGTTGTTATTTCATTTTGGATAGCATGTATTTTGTTTAACTGCTTCGTTAAATTTATTTATCGGTCAGTGTTTAAAGTAGTGTTTGTTTTGGAGTCACTGATTCACACCCCCTCTCAGTGTTTTTCAAGTCCATCAATTGGTATCAGAGCCTAACTTGTTTGAAGCCTAACCGCTTATAAGGGAATCTGGAAACTACCATCGGGGATAGAAGCTACTTTGAGATGGTTAGAGAGCTAGAAGCTAGTAGAAATGAAGTTGAATCCCTTAGGGGAAAACTGAAAGCTTCTCAAGTCAAGAAGAGAGAGTTATCTGAAAAACAGTTAGAAATATCAGACAATAGTTCTTCAGACAAAGCTAATATTGATGCTTTATCGTAAGAAGTTGAAAATTTGTAGGGTGAGAAATTGAATCTAAGGAGAGAACTGGAAGGTCTCACTATTCACATGAGTCAAGAGCTAAAAGCAAGAAGAGTTGCTAAAGATCTTTTTCAAGGTAAGAGATCAAGAAATCATAAAGATCAAATGGGAAAAAGATACTTTGCATGAGGACTTAATAGCTGAAACAGAAGAAAAGGAAAGCCTAAAGCTAGATCTTGAGTTGGCATCATCTCTGAAAGAGAATCTATCTAAGCACAATGAGGATCTTCTCAATAAGCTTACTTAAGCCAATGAGAAACTAGAAAAGTTTGTCAAAAGTTCTACCATGTTGGAAGAACAAATTCAATCACAGAGAATGAAGGGTGATATCTCCCGACTTGGTTTTCATACAATTGAAAAAGGTGAATCCTATAGGATAAAGAAAAAATATCCAAAGAATAAAAATGCTTCGAAAGTTAATAAGACTATCGGTAATAAGGCCTTTAAACCTGTCTTCTTTGTTTGTCATATGCCTGGTCACACTGCAAATGCCTATAGAAACAAACCTAACATGAATGCGAGTTACAATATTAATGCTAGGTATATGTCTAGAAAGTATGAAGGACATTTCTACACCTGTGGAATGTATGGTCATAAACATATTGAGTGTAGATATGAATCAAACAATCCTATACCACACATGCATCTTAGACCATATGGTAACCAGACAAGGAATTTTGATAATCTAGTAAACATGAATTGGCAAAGATCCTATGGAAACCAGTTTAGTCCATTTGAAATGGAAAGGGGAACAAACGTTGTTTGCTCCTTTTGTAATAACCTTGGCCATGTGGCTATGAACTATAGAAAAAGAATAGGAAGAGGTAATGCAGGACCTTGGAGATCATCTGGTATGGTTTGTTACCACTGCAACAAACTGGGGCATCTAGCAAAGTTTTGCAAAACTAGAAACAACAAACTGGTCAACTCTAGGTTGAGGAAATAAGAGAATATATGAACTAGACATGGAAGAAGAAAAGAAAAGAATTGCCTGTAGAAGAAATCACTCCTTCACCCAATGAAGAGAGTCCAACACTGGTGACTTAAGCCTGTCTACAACGGCTAAGAGGAGTGTAACGGTAAAACATATTTCAGACCCCTAGTTTTAGAATAAGCGAGAAAGAATTTTTTTTGAATTTTGGTCCGTTTGTGCTAACGTGTTAATCAACCAGTATTTCACTTAGGCAAAAAAATTAGGTTTTGTAACCTAAAAGTAAGAGCATTTATTACGGTCGATAAAAAAATTTAAATTAATGATAAAAATAAGTTTTACCTTATCATTTTTACCCTAACTCTTTCGGAAAAGAAATTGAAGCCACTGCAGAGTAGAGCAAGATTGTCTTGGTGTGAATTTGTTGAATTTCTCTATGATTAAGAGAAATCAAGTTGAATCGAAAGCTGTAGAGAAGCGAACAGGAGTGCATTTGATCGGTCCAATCGGGAATCAAAGCCACGTGCGAAATTCTAGGTATTTCCTTGTATACCACCTTGAAACTTGTTTATCTAGAATGACATCTACTTCTAAATCTATAGGGAGGTTGATGATCACTATTGAGCCTAAGGAATCTCTAAAGGCAAATGAAATTATGTCTTACAATGCATTTTCATAAGTCCCAAGTGGAGTCATAGTCAAAGGTGATTTGTCTAGCTATATAGATTGCAAAATTGAAGGTTTGGGAACTCTTCATATCTTTACTTAGCTGAAATCTCTCTGTAATAAGGATGGAAATATTGAAGCTAAATATGTTAGGGCTTATGAAAAAGGGTTTCATAATGATGCCTACTTTCTTGAAGACTTTGAGGATGAACACATAAGAATAATTTTGAGTCGAGTCCATGGCAAAAATATGTATCTAGAGAGGACTCACACAATAACCAAGGAGGCTATTAGGGCCATAACGGGTTATTTCTCAACCAATAAATTCTATGAGTTGAGGAGAATTAAAAAAGACACTATCTTCAAGCTAATCGGTTCTACCTCTAATGGGTGTTCTTTCTCTATTAACAATATCAAAGATCCTGCGGTGAAACTTGCAGCAACGGTGATAGGCTACAAAGTATTTTATTCCGGTAGACTTAACAATGTTCCATTCGTAGCAATTCATACAGCACATAGTATGATTGTTGAAAATGAACAATATGATATTTGTGAAGCTATCAGACTAGCTATTTCAAAATTTGAAATCCATTAAGAAGGACAATACTCAGAACTTCAAATTTGGTCAGCTGTTGGCTGGATTATTTTTCTACTTTCAGAATTTTCTACCTGGTATGGTCCAAAGAACAATCGGTTAATGCACAGATCAAGAAAAACATTAAGGTTGTAAAGAATACCTTTTCAGCTGCCATGAAAAGGTACTTAAATGAATTTCAGAAAAGATGAGCTTGAGAATGAGGTTACTTGAAGATGTGGTAAAACACTTTGACAAAGATATAATCTTCACGGTTACCACTGAATTTTTCCTGATGCAAGCAATTGAACCAAGGGCGGAAGAAATGGAAGATATGAGCTATGAGGTCAATCATGACTTACTGGTTGGCTATGCTAATACCTTGTTAGCATCACCTATAGACAAAAAGAAGGCAAAATTAGACATTCTAGCAATCCAAGATACACCTGCTAAATCCGGTACTGCACCTGTAGCTAAAGCTAAAGGAAAGCAAAATAAAAGTGAAGAAAAATCTCCTATGAAGAAAAATACGAGGGTAACTCATAGTGTGCTAAACAAGAAGGAGCCAACACCTAAAATAATTGAGAAAAAGGAGAGTGTATCAAAGAAGAGGAACAATAAATTGATTTTGCGACCAAAGTTTGAAGGCACAAAATCTGAAGAAGAACCTAAAAAGGAAAATGCAACTAATAGAACACCTAAGAAGGTAAAGGTAGTGCTGAAGGAAACTACATCTATAGATATCACCACCTACAAACTAGCAACAACATTTGAAAGAACAATGAAGTCATTGGGAAGAAACAGGTTTGACAATGTCAAAGAACATTACGATTATTTTACTGAAGATGAGCATAAGCAAGTACTTCAATAGGTACTAACCTATTTGGGTCATTACAGTAGATCTCCACATGAATTGGAGAATGATATTTCAGTTTCTTTATATAATACTTTGTTAGATAAATGGGAAGAAGCCACTCAAATAGAAAAGAAGATTTTTGATGAAGTATTTGTGCAATACTTCCCCAATCTATCATCAAATGGAATTAGTGCTTTAATTAAGAAATACAAAGCATATTTTGATTTCACAGTAAGAATACTGAATCTTCTAAATGAAAAAGGTCATTTGTTGAGTTTGTGATACATCAGCTAACCCATATAATCAAAAAGAGGGAATATGTCATTCACCCAAGCAATAAGGATGATACCACATAAGATGTTCCTCAACCAGAAATGGATGAAGAGGAAATTGTTCCAGCTGATATAGTCTATTCAACCAAGAAGAAGGATGAATCCATTATTATTGTTGATGAGGATATTGAGGATACAGTGGACCTATCTGAAGTTATTACTGCACCAGATATGGATCCTCCTTCAATCATAGAAGTACAGGATACAATAGGTGATCAACCGAGTACTCAAGTAAAGGAGGTCAGTATACTGGAAACTGAGCAACTGAAGAAACCCCAATCTCCACTAGTCACTGAGATCACTCAAAAGGAATCCACTGAGGAAGCTGCTACTCAACAAGAAGAAGATGCAACAGAGAAGAACATAGAAAGAGCCATCATTAAGAGTACACCTCCTGAATCAGCAAAGCCAGAACTACTTGATGATGATGATGAAGACTCTTTAAGTATTGTAGGACCTATTGACATGAATACCTAGAGTGCATCTAAAATGATGAAGATTGCTAATGTTATGAAATCTTGTGGACATAAGAAGATGTTGAAATAACAAAGAATTGAGGTAGAGACAATCAAGGATGCAGTAGAAATTTTTTCTGGATTACTACCGGAAACCTTTGTCACACATCTTCCCACTCCTATCAGCAAACTTGGTTAGTTAGTTGCAGAGACATCTGATCAAATCAAATCACTTGAAGATGATGCTCAAATATCTACTAAGAAAAGCCACAAGAAGGCATATGGAGACAAGCTAGCTAAGCACATTGAGAATGGAAAAATTGCTTTATCTCAAAGTAGTAGTCACTTGAATAAAGCTATTGAATCTAGAGGAAAGTATCTTGCCTCTACCTCCAATGTTACTTTCTTCTATTCTAATATTTTTAAGAATCAAGTTGAGACTGGGTAGGAAATAGAAAGGTTGTGCAAGGAATATGTCCCACTCCAGGACTCCATTCATGTCTTTAACTGGTCTATAGATGAATTGCATGACAGACTGATCAGGAATGATAATGAGAGAGATAAGAGTTTTCAATCTCTAAGAGAGCTCAAGATTCATCTTAGCTCATAGATCAACATTCTTCAGAGAGCCTACTCCAGTGCAAAAGCTATTCTTGCTACACCTGTGATGTGCTCGCTTGATTTAATGGAATAATTATATTCTTAGTTTTTTTCTACTTCAGAGTATACAAATCAAATATTGGAATCATGGCAGAATGCTCTATCCCAAATGAAGCAGGATTTCAATAATATTTTCATGAGAATGGCATGAATTTGTTTTAATTTGTTTTATATGCCGAACTCTTTGATACAAATTCTCTCTCTCTCTCTCTCTCTCTCTCTCTCTCTCTCTTTCTCTCTCTCTCTCTCTCTCTCTCTATATATATATATATATATATATATATATATATATATTTTACTTTATCATTTTGGCATTGTTGCCAAAGGGGGAGTAATAATATGTATGTGTATTTTTTGAAATTTTTGTATTTATTTATGAATTAAGGGGGAGTTTTACAACATTAAGGAGGAGTGTTACATTCAAAGAGATTTTGTGTATATATATGTAGATATGTTGTGTAAGCACACTTAGCTGTATTATAAATTACTCAAAATTTCTAAGTGTTGCCATCAATGCCAAAGGGGGAGATTGTTGGCTTGATGTTGATTGTAATGTATTTATCACTTGTTGTCATTGATGAAACATTTACACACATATATGATAACATTGACTACTGGTATAACTTCAATTGGTTTACACTACCAACCAATATGTTTAAGGTCTATCTCTAACCGATACTCTGTGTCAACCGGTATGTGCCTAGGAGATAACCTGTGGTAACACTAAGATGACATCAATATGAAGATGAAGTTGAAGGTGAAGATCAAGGGGAAGATTCCTGAACAATGATTCACTAGTTTTATTCCAACCGGTATTGACTGCTCTAACCGGTATATTTGTTTTTATGATGAGTTACCAGCACTGCTTGTTTGGTACTCATTTTTGTGATGAGTTATGAATAAATGTCTAGATACTCTACACCTAGGAAATTGTGTTCCTATGGCCAACATAAGGTCTGAATGCCTATTTAAAGACATTCGAGCGAAGCATTTTGGAAGAGAAATGAAAAGGAGAGAACAAATATAGTAGAGGTAATCTATGTGAATACTTTTGCTGAAGAGCAATGTGTTTAAATGGAGAGCAATGCTGAATGAACTTAGAATGATCCAATCAAGAAATTGGGTGCTAATCAAAATAGATCAAATCTTTCTTGTTGTTTTATATCATTACAACATAACTAAATCCCCTAACTGGGTAAGCTCTAACAAGCTTCATTGTATAAATCCTTTGAAAAGGTGATCCATTAGTTTGGATTCTCAAATCCTCCAACGAGGTTACTCTTAACAGGGTAGTACTCTTAATAGGGTATAAGCTTATAATAAAGCTTGGAATCTCTAACAAGATTATCTCCTAGAAGAGCTCTTTGTAAGACCTTAACCAGTCAATTTTCTATTATTGCAGATAGTTAACTTGTGAGTTCCACCTCACCGTGGTTTTTACCTATTTGGGTTTTCCCCATATAAACACTTGTGTTATGGTGGATGTTGTTATTTCATTTTGGATAGCATGTATTTTATTTAACTGCTTGGTTAAATTTATTTATCGGTCAGTGTTTAAAGTAGTGTTTGTTTTGGAGTCACTGATTCACCAGCCTCTCTTAGTGCTTTTCAAATCCATCATTTATGTGAATACCATTCATCAGAAAATATAATGCAACAATATGCCACATCACTAGAATTATCAGCAATAGCCGGGGTAGTGATGTTGTGAATAGTAAATTTAAGATCTACCAAGGGGTCATCTAGAGACACAAGAGAGGCAACACATGCCATTGCATTAGCATGTCGATTATCTTTTTGAGGAATGTGCTCCATGGTGTAAGAATGAAATTTTTGCAACAACAATATAGATATATCTCTATTTTGTGATAATTTATCTTTTTGAGCTTGATAAACTCCTGTCACTTGTGTTATGATTAGTTAAGAATCTCCATAAATATGTAGATGTTTCACATTCAATGCCAACAATGCTTTAATTCTAGCTATAAGAGCCTCATATTCAGCAATGTTGTTGGTACATAATAAATTGAGATATTGTGATAAAGGAATAGGCTTCTTTTTAGGAGAGATTAAGACCACCACTGCCCCCGATCTTATACGACACTTAAAGCCATCAAAGTACAATTCCCAAATCTCATCATCCTTAGTGGAAAAAAGTAATCATCGGGAAAGGACTCTGGAATAGGTAGGGAGAAGGGTGAAGGAGCATCAACTAAGTGGTCAGTCAATGCTTGACCCTTTATTGCCTTTTGTGCGACAAACTTAAGGTTAAACTTGATCAACATCATAACTCACTTAGCTAAGTGTCTGGAAAGGTCAGTTTTGGAGAAAAGATGTTTAAGAGGATCAAAATTAATGATAACATGGACCTTAGCATTCAAGAGATAATGCCTCAACTTTTAGGTTGTAGACTAGTATCAAGTGGAGCTTTATTTATAGGTGGTAGACTAGTATCTTAGACTAGTAAGAAATAGAGTTGTATTTCATAGTCTACAACAGAAGCTGAATATGTGGCTGCATCCATGAATTGTACACAAGCTATATGGATGAGACATGTATTGGAAGGATTCAAGACGGATATGACAGAATTGGTGATCATAAATTGTGATAACACTACTGCTTTAAACATTTCAAAGAACCCAATACTACATGCTAGGACTAAACTGTATATTGAATTGAAGCATCACTTTCTGAGAGAAAGAGCACAGGAAAAGAAAGTGAGATTGGAGCATGTGTCAAGTAAGGAGAAGTTGGCAAATATATTCACTAAGCTATTACCTAAAGCTACCTGTGAATATCTCAAAGGTAAGTTATGGGTTATACCCCTACCCAAGGTCAACTAAGAAGATGTGGAAGCATCAATCCAGTGGACTCATTGAATATCTTTCTCGGTGGATTGATGACAAGTGGGATACTCCTCAAGGAAGGCAGCTAAGATGAGGCACACATAAATGATGGAGATAGTAGTAGAAAAAATGAAGATAGAAGATGCCTTTGCACCTTTGGCATTGTTGTGAAAGGAGCACAAGAAATGTAACAGTAAGGGGGAGAAAAAATGAAATAGGGAGAAGAACAAAAGAGGTGATGAACAGATCAGTACAACATGGCATGATAAGTTTCTGATATTTGTCATCAGTTGATTGTTTAAGTTGTTGTATTATTTTAGTGTTTCCATCAATGCAAAAGGGGGATATTGTTGGCATAACTGATAGAGATGATGATGTACTAGTAAAGGTTGATATGAGGATATTGATGGACTGTTGGTGATGATATATTGATGGACTATTGGTGATGATATAACTATGATATGATGCTTTATGATCAGTTATTTGTATTGTCATTGATGGCAACCATGTTTGTTTATGTTTGGTATATCATCTAAATTATCTAAGCTTAGTCTAACTGGTAATATATTGATTTGGATAGCAAAACTACTAAGTAACAGTCAACCGGTAAGAAGGAACAGAGAAGGAGATGGTTGCAGTAGAGATGTGTGTTGAGTTAGGTGTTGCAGTTTTGACTGTATGCTTATGACATTATAATGAGTCTATGACATGAATCGCATCATGTTTAGGGAATTGTAATTCATGTTTGTAATTGACTTTTGCATATTCAGTGCAGGGTTTGAGAACCGGTATCAATATCTTTACTAGTGATGTTTAATATTTTGGCAGTAAATCTTATCATGTTCATTACTTAGTGATGACGTGTCTAAAATCATATGTGCTAATAAGATTGCATTTAAGCACATACAAGGATCAAATTTCTTGAGAAACAACGAAGTTCTTAGGAGAATGTGATAAGCATTTGACAACTTATCGAATCAATGTGCGGTGATGTGTTATGACCATTCAACAAGTTTAATTGTCTTGAAACTTGTTGTAATGATTTGTATGATAAAATATAATGATTTGTCATGATCTCATATGATATATGATGTAAATTCATTGTATTTTAGGGTTTTGTAACCGACCTAATTGTAAAGTGTATTTAGGTCAAGTTTCAGAAGGTTTAGTGTGTCGGTGATAAGAGAAGAAGAGTGTATCAAACCATATTGAGATGTCTGTATGAGTGAAGCAGATTGGAGCTGAAATGGATCCATACTAGCAATCAAAGAGTGCATTGATTAGATCATTTATATGTTTTTCCCTAATAGTTGCAGTAGTATTTAAATCCCTTATCCTAGGAGATCCTAACAAGCCTAATATTTTAAATCCCTTCAGCAGGTGACTCATTAACTTGAGTTTAAATCCTTTAGCAAAGTTAGTCCTAATAGGGTAGAGATCCTAACAAGGATGAGGTTAAAATCCCTTAACCAGGTGACTCCTAATAGGGTTTCTCTTAACCAGGCATTATTGTAAAGCTCCTAACTGGGCTAGGCCTTTAACAGGGCACATTTTGAAAGAGTGTAAATTTTGTGGGTACCAATTCCAACCGTGGTTTTTCCCATTTGGGTTCCCACATGAAAAATATTTTTGTTCATGTTGTGGATGGATTGTTGAGTTATTCATTTAATGTCTTTACTATATTTTCTTAATGATGAACACTTAAGTTGCTACCAGTAATTTTTTGGTAAATCTAATTTGAATACTGTTTGATCAGCTACCGGTACTAGTTATGAACTATTTTTGAGAAGTATTTGCAGAGTGGTAAAAGATTTCAGTTTATTGTTATTACTGATTGAGTCCCCCCCCTTCTCTCAGTATTAACTAGATCCTCATAATAACATATCTTGCAATGGTTACCGGTGGAGAAGAGCATTTGGAAATTTGGTTTAAGTCCATGTTATGTCATGTACATTATTATATTGGTCTGGTGGTTGATATTTGTATCGTGTCATGTAATTTTGTAATTATGAGTTGAGGGTTTAGCTGACCTTGTTGTCAAGGTTGATGAATTATATAAATAGGTGATATTGTCATGTAATTGGTGTATCTAGGTTGTGTCTACATTATCAAAGAGTGGTGTATGTGTGAATAGGGATTCATCTTTCGATGTGATGTATTGAGCAGAGTTTGGTGTTGCAGAGAAAACATATGTGCTTAACCGAAACTATCATTAGACATTTGCAGATGTTATTCTTGTAGTTCATTCCTTATAGATTTTAGTTTGAATCTTGTTGTAAGATAGTGAGACTTCCCTGAGGGTTGTACCCTACTGTCTTATTATCTTTTGAGCAATGAGCTCTAGGCAGTGTGCCTGGATGCTGGTGCATTCCTCATTGTAATATTTTCACATACTACTGTAGAGTATCATCTTATTGTGGGTAGGTTCCCACCATGTTTTTTTACCTTAACCAGGTTTTCCACATCAAAATCTTGGTGTTGTGTGTTGTTCTATCTATTTTCTTTTCTTTTTTGTTACTGTAGTTTATCAAATTTGTATTTGTGGTTGAGTTTGTAGATCTGGTAGAAAACTGATTCAGCCCCCCCTCTCAGTTTTCCTTCATTGTTGTTGCCAACAACCTTGTATGTCCAACATATTGGTAATGATATTCTCATTCTGTCTCTATGTTCATGATCTTATTTATACAGGTTATTGCAAAGTTATCATGGAGAAGCTTCAAGAAGAAATGAAAAAAGAGTTTGAAATGTCAGATTTGGGACTCATTCACTATTTTCTTGGTGTGGAAGTAAAACAAACATTAGAAGGTATATTTATTTCCTAAACCAAGTATGTAGGTGATTTATTGAAGAATTTTAAAATGGTGGCATGCAAAGCACTTGCAACCCCCATAGACCTTGGTGAAAAAATAACCAAGGAAGATACTAGTTCAAAGGTTGATGCTACTTAGTATAGGAGTTTGGTTGGTAGCCTCATGTACCTCACAACCACTAGGCTAGATATTATTTATATTGTGATCCTCATCTCTCGATTCAAGCAAGATCCACATGAGTCATATCGGTGGGCTACTAAAAGAATCATAAGGTATGTGAGTGGTACACAAAATTTTGGCATTCAATATTCTCCCACTGAAAAGTTTGAGCTAGTTGGTTACATAGATTATGATTGAGTTGGTTAAGTGGATGATAGAAAGTCAACATCTAGTTATGTCTTTTCATTTAGCTCTAGAGTTATATCTTGGAGTAGTAAGAAACATGCAATCGTGGATCTTTCTTCAACAGAAGCGGAATACATGGCAACTTCATCAACAAGTTCTCAAACAATATGGATTAGAAGGATATTGACATATCTATATTTGGTTCCTAAGAATCCAACCACCATATCTTGTGATAACACAAACACTATTGCCATGACAAAGAATCCAGTGTTTCATGCAAGAATGAAGCACATAGAGATCTAATATCATTACATTCATGATTTGATTCAAGATGGACAAGTGGAGTTGCTGTTCTATCCTTCATCTGAACAATTTTTTGATATCTTCACCAAAGCTCTTCCATTATTAACTTGTGTTACTTTCATAATTCAGTTGGGACTCACCTCCATTCATCATTCAGGGGGAGATTGAAGATACAAATGATGTGTTGGAATGAAGAAGATCATGTTTTTTGTTTTTTCTAGCTAATAAAACAAACTGCTACATAATAAAGCATCTTTTAGTTTTTTGTTTGATTTTATGCTCTGTAAAACTACTATCTACACAATGAGATAGTGAATTCTTCTATTTTTTTATGAATTTTAGTTTAGTTTTATTGTTTTCTCTCTGATCAATTTAAGGGATTGGTTGTCTATAAAAATAGTCCTGTGTAATTGTAATAATATTAAGTTAAGTTTTTAAGATCAATATCAATATGAGTCTTATGAAATAACAACCTTCTTGTTCTTCTTCTTCTTTTAGCTCTGTTTTCTACATGTTAAATTTATAATCTTTTATTTATCACATGAACTGTATTTTAGATGATTAACCAATGTATCTATATTCTTGATTGGTTATCACCTTCATCAAAGGTTGTGTTAGAATGTAATTTCTCCCCATTCAACTTCTAGTCTGCAGTCTCACTGTAATTCAACTAAATGTTACCATCATGCAACATTGGCATGCATTGTCAGTTGTAGTCCTCTCAATAATGTAGAGAACATGCATAGGTTATGAGATAGTTAGCACATATGTATAGGTTAGTATATATAGTTAGCTCTAGTTAGCAATCTGTTTTAATCACTGATCTACTATAAAAACTAGTATGTTGACAAGTTTGTTTTGCTTTGTTTAATCCCCTAATCGATGGTGTCAAGTTTCTTATCAAAAGACAATGTAATATAAATTTTGTAATCAATGAAAAGTTAAAATAATTTTCTGTTGTAGCAGTATATTTCTATGTATGCTCTATTTTTATCTTTTCTTTCAGATTGGTATCAGAGTTGAAAGATCATGGGAAGGTTTGAAAATTAAATAAGAGTTTAAAGTTGCAGTAAGATGTTAAATTGAAGTTTTGTAGAATGATCAAAGATGCTAAAAATATGTTGTGTGGTTTCTAAGAGGTCATATCCAAGAGAATGAAAGCATACTACTGCTAGTAAAAGAAGTTCTGGGCTATTTGAAAAAGGATTATTGCAGAACCTTGTAAGGGAATATCACAATAGATAGAGAGGAATCATTATTGTGTAGGATATTTCCAAACTTGGTATCAAGATTGTTGTCCAATAGTTTGAAAAAGTGAAATTGATAATGACTACAGAAAATTAAAGAAAATCTGCATGCCCAGAAAAGAGTAAACCACTAAGTGTAAGGAATTTAAGTTTCAATTGTGAATAGCTACCTATGCTTTGCAAATCATTATGTGATACAGATTGTAATGCCACCTGAAGAAAGAAGACCCAATCATAGAGACCATCAAAACATAGGGATAACCAGTCAAAGTAAAGTTACTAAGGAAGCTGCAGCTTTAGAAAACATAAAACAATTACAAGAGGAAGGATTGTTTTAAGTTTTGTTCTGAAGATGTTGATGGTGAGGAACTTGAGGAGTAAATCATAGTTTGTGGTCTCAAAGACAAAGTTCACAGATTTGGTAAGAGGTTTAAGAGTTTCTTGAATCGCAACCAAGTATACAAGGTGAGTTAAATTGTTTTATGTCAATGGGAAATATGGAAAAAAAGTAAGTAGAGAAAATGCAAATCTAATTTGTGAAAAAGATCTTTTAAAGGAAGAATTAACCTGGAAATTAAGAAGTGTAATTCATAGTTGATAGCAAATTTAAAGGAGTTTAGAAAATAAAGATGCAAGTATTTGTTTGAAATTGAGAAGCATGAAAAATAAATGGAGAATATAATATTAAAGTAAAAAATAGAGAATTCGAAGAAGAATTAAAATTGTTTGATGAAATCAAGAAAGAGAATGAAGATTTGGAAAACAAGTTGAAATTGTTGGAAAAAGAAAATAAGATTTTAAAATAAAAACCATTAGTGATGATGTATCATGTCACATAGAATATTTTCTTTGTTAGCTTGATCAATTAGTTGATATGGATGATGACCCTAAAGTTTGTTCAAGTGAAGATGGTCAAGTTGAAGGTAAGGATATGCGTAAATCCTCAAGTATGATTTGTGATGTTAATGTTGAAAGATGATGCAAAAAATGGGTTATGAAGGAAAAGGATTAGGAAAACATGGACAAGGAATTTAGGAGCCCATTCAGTTGGTTATGAGGCCTAAGAATGAAGGTCTCGGATATGGTAAGAAAAATAGATTTGAAGTTCCTAGTATTCCAAGTTCACGAAAAATAAGCTAAAAGTATTTAGTGGTTGCATTGTCATGAGAAGGACTTGAAGCAAATAATTGGTGGGATCTAAATCCGTGTACCCTATGTGGATTGAAGAATCATTCTGAAAAGACATGTTGGAATAAAAAATCTATGATAGGTTGCATGAAAATAGATTATGGATGGAATGATGGATCAAGCTAGGAAACAATTACAAATATCATCAAAAATTTGTTTAGGTATAAAAGTTCATTTTTGAATGAGAGAAATCATCAAAGTTTTGAATATTTAGGTCAAAGGAAAATATTGTCTAACAAGACGTCTACAAATAGTGAGTTTGCAAGAAGATTCAAATTGAAGTTTTTAAGGTTTGAAGGAATGCCATAGCAATTGGAGGAAGCCAAAAGAAAGGAAAGATTTGAAGATCAAGAGATGGTTAGATAAAAATTATCAGGCAAATAAAATATCAGAGAAACTCTAAAGACTTGGTTATAGATATCAAAAAGAGACAAAAGAAAAGACTATAGTCACTAGCAAGGGAATTTTAAATGTTGTAGCATATGGTCAAAATTAAGGAGAAAGGACCAATGCATCCAATTGTAGTTTCAATAAGAGAGAGTGTGGTAGAAACCAATCTCAAGAACAATCATCAAGGTTTGACAAATCTACTATTCAATGCTATTATTGTAATAAATATGATCATTTTCTAAATGAATGTAGGAAGAAACAAGCATAATTTGAGAAACTTGGTGCAAATTAATCAGATGTATCTGATAATAATTTAGGTAGTTTATTCATAACTTGAAATGTGGCAAAATAAATCTTTAGTGATGTATGGTTTCTAGATAGTTTCTATATTAACCACATGACTTGAAATAGAGAACTATTTTCTAGTCTGGATGATTTTGTGAAATCTAAAATAAAAATGGGAAATGACATTGTAGTATCTGTAATGGGGAAAGGTGTTATATATGTATTGACTAAAAATGGAGAAAAAAAGGTTCATTCCTGATGTTTATTATATGTCTAGATGAAAACATAATCTAATGAGTGTTGGTCAATTAATTGAAAAAGGGTATAGAGTTATCTTTAATAATGTTGTTTGCACAATCTTGGATAGAAATCCTAGTGACAGGTTGATTGCCAAGGTTATGATAACAAAGAACTGGATGTTTCCCCTTTAGACTAGACATGGCTCTATCATTTGTGGTATGGACACCTTGATTTTGATGGCTTGAGCTTATTGCAGAGGAAGAATATGGTAAAGGGTTTTCTAGTTATCATGCAACCTACAAATTCTTGTGAAAGTTGTATAACGGTAAAACAACATAGAGAAATATTTCCAATAGGAAGTTCAACTAGAGAAAAAGTACCTTTGGATCTAGTTCATACTAACATTTGTGGTCCAATGCAAACCCCATCCTTAGGAGGAAATCTATATATTTTCAACATTCACTGATGATTTCAGCAAGAAAATTGGACATACTTTGTCAAGGAGAAGTATGGTGCTTTCAATAGGTTTATGTAGTTCGAATGAATGATGGAAAAACAAAGTGGTCTCTTCATTAAGGTACTCGGATCTGATAGAGGTGGTGAATATAGTTCTAATGAATTTTTTGATTTTTGTAGAAATCAGGGGATCAAGAAACAATTTACAACCAAGTACATACCATAGTAGAATGGTGTAGTAGAGAGGAAAAATAGAACTATAATGGAGATGGCAAGAAGTATGCTAAAGGCTAAAGAACTTGTCTAATGATTTTTGGGCTGAAGTAGTAGCATGTGCACTATACATTCTAAATAGAAGTCCCACGAAGAAGTTAAAGACAAAATCCCTTGAAAAAGAAACATGTAGTGGTAAGAAACATTCTATATCTCATTTTAAAATATTTGGATGTTGTTGTATATGTTTTAGTTCCAACTGAAATAAGAAGAAAATTGGATGATAAGAGTGAAAAATGTATTTTCATTGGTTATAGTGAGAAATTAAAAGCTTAGAGGCTATATAACCCTATTTCAAAGAAAATGATTAGTAGCAAGGATGTAATATTTAAGGAGGAAGAAGCATGGAATGGAAATCTTGACAATGTAGTCACAATTGGAGCACCAATTATACCAAATAATGAAGAAGAACAAGAAGGACAAGTTGATCACCCAAATCAAGTAGGGCCAAGAACTCCACCAAGAAATCTTGTGCAAGCTCAATCAACAAGACATGTAGAGCATCCCACTCTAAAAGTAGGCAATGAGACAACTCCTACATTTGCTACATCAAAAGGTAAGAAAATGAGAAGCTTGAAAGAGATATATGAACAAGGTGAAGAATGCTTGGATTTTTGTTCAAATTTGTCTTTATTCTCTTGTGATCCTATGTGTTTTGAAGAGGTAATTAAGGAGGAACATTGGGTCAAAGCCATGGATGAAAAAATTGATTCCATTGAAAGAAATCAGACATGGAAGCTTGTTGATTTACCTGAAGGTAAAGACTGCATTGGTGTCAAATGGGTTTATAAAACCAAATTTAATGGAGAAGGTTAAATTTATAAACATAAGGTTAGATTAGTAGCAAAAGGTTTTGCACAACAACTTGGAATTGATTATAATGAAAGATTTGCTCTAGTTGATAGGCTTGATACTACTAGAATGGTTTTAGCAATAGCTAAACAAAATAATTGGAAATTTTTTCAAATGGATGTGAAATCAGCTTTCTTAAATGTTTTTCTAGAAGAAGTGTATGTGAAACAGCCACTAGGATATGAAGTGCATAGACATGAAGATAAGGTCTATAGATTGAATAAGGTGCTCTATGCTCTCAAACAAACACCTAGAGCATGGTATAGTAGGATTGATTCATACATGACAACAAATGGTTTCACCAAAAGTGGTAATGAACCCACTTTATTCACAAATATTAATAAAGAAGTTCAGATTTTGATTGTGTGCTTATATGTTGATGATTTGATTTTTACTAGGAATTTGTCTATAGATACTTTTAAATCAGCAAAGATAAAGGAATTTGAAATGAAATATTTGGGTTTGATGAGATACTTTTTACGCATTGAGGTAGTTCAATCTAATAAAGGAATTTTTATTTATCAATCTAAGTATGTCAATGATGTATTCAGAAAATTCATAATGTTGAATAGTAAATCAACACCAACTCCAGTTGCTATAGGAACAAAACTAAGGAGAGAGGACAAGGGGTGAAATGTTGATCCAACTTTGTTTAAGAGACTTGTTGGATGTCTCATGTATCTCATAGCTATAAGGTTGGACATCATGAATGGTGTTAGTTTAATCTCAAGATTCATGGAGTCGCCAAAAGAATCACATTGGTAGGTTGGAAAAAGGAAATTGAGATATGTTGTACGAACCAAGGGAAATGGAATTTTTTATATTCCACCACTAATGAGTTTGATTTGATTGGCTATACTAATAGTGATTTTGCAGTTAATATTGATGATAGGAAGAGCACTTTGGGATATGTTTTTCATTGTGGTATAGGTTCAATCTCATGAGCATGAAAGAAGCAAGCCATAGTGATGCTCTCATTAGTTGAAGCTAAGTATGTAGCAATCACATCAGCAACCAGCCAAGGAATCTGGATGAGAAGAATATTGAAGGATCTATTGCAAGTACAAGAGGAGGCTACACCAATATTTTGTGATAACAAATCAGCAATTGCACTATCAAAAATCATGTTTTTCACCAAAAGAACAATTATATTGATACGAGATATCATTTCATCATAGAATTGGTCAAAAATGGAAAAATCTATCTCAAATTTTGGAGATCTGAAGATCAGTTAGCTGATATTTTCACTAAAGAATTGCGTAGAGAAAACTTTAGGTATTTATGAGAAAATTTAGGAATAATAGATGTTGAAATTGTTAGTAGAATAAATCAAGGAGGAATGTTAGATCCAAATTGCATGTGGTCACATTTTGTAATAAAATAGAGACCTCAAGAAATAAAAGGAAATAGTCAGTTCTCTCTAACTGAACTCTATAGTTGGCTTTGTGCTCGTATCTCTATCCCCCATTATGCAAACAGTTAGTTCAAACATGTTCCCCATGACTTCCATGATTTGGGCGATATTTGTTCATGCATAGTTGTTAGACAGTTAGTTTTCTGATTTCATATTCTATCCACCATATCAACTGTTATGATCGGTGGATTATTCCTCCATGTATGGAGAAGACAGATTGTCTTATCTTCTAGTTATGTAGGATGAAATTCTCTATAAATAATAGACAAGTGTAATGAATTTCGATGAGAGTTAATAAAAGAAAAATTCTCTTTATTTTTTCTGTGTTCTCTAGCATGTCATTCAATAAAAATTATATTTTTATATTGCAGTAGTAATATGTTTCTATGTTGTATTTCTTTTCCTCTACTTACAGATTGGTTTCTCTTTGTTTGACAGTGATCGAACTTTATTTATGGAAGGATCAACCTATGTGTTTGCTTTGGTGCCACAATAAGTTTTGTAGATCACCATGAGCTTCTATTTACTATCAGTGCCTCTTTGGCGAATTAAAGGATTTTACAGATCGCATATGCTATGCAACAGTCTCATCATATTCATTAGTTCCAAATCGGCTCGATTGTTGAAAGGTTTACAAAGTAGGCCGTGTGTTCCTTATTCTTGGCTGGTGAGAATGTATATCCTTGGTTCGTGGGCTATATAGTATCAATGATTTACTTAGGGTACCAAGGTTGTCATTTTGGTGCACCATTCTCAGTTGGCGCAAACGCCATACTCGGTGCTTTCCAGTGTCAGTTTAAATATTTGTGCCATTAGATTGAAGTGTGTAGGTTTTTCTTTAGCTTGCGACCTTCCTCTTGAAGGCACATGGTGTTTGGCAGTTATTTTTGCCTTGGGTTGGCCTTCATAGTCAGTGGTAAGATGACTACTGGGGATTGTTCTCCTTAAGCTGTGGCCATACACTTTGCAAAGTGTGCATCCTTACATTGATCAGATCGTTTGTGGCACATTATATAGGTCAAAGGTAGTCATTTTTTCCCAAAGTAGCCATTCAACTACGTTATTACTGATTAGCATTTTAAGCTTGCTTGAGTGGTGTTGTGAGCTTGTGTGAAGTTGGCTCCAATGGTGCTATTTGTGGGATTTCGCCTTTGTGTCAGGTTCCATGGTATTAGTCCTTCTGAAGCATGTGTGGAGGCTAATTGACTTTTGGATTAGCTCTCGTGGTTGAGTATGCGGTGGCACGCTACATTTTTTATACCTTTGGGCCCTAATTGGGAGTTTTGCCTTCAAATGACCATTACTTGGGTGTGCGGTTTTAATTTTTGGCAAACGAGGTATCATTGAAAAGGTGGTTCCATGCATTATGTATTGATCAAAGTATTTTCTTGAGCATCACTTTCTTGTAGACACATTGAGATGCAGTGTCACATTCATGTCTTTTGGAGGTTTTAGCACACACATGTCATATTATTGTACTCGCATTGTATTATAAAGTGGCATGGGGGATTGTATAATGCTTTTATTGTTTACCAATCACAACATTTTCAAGTGAGCATCCCTCCACGACAACAAAAGGATCTTCAGTATTCTTGCCTCAAGCATGTCTATAGTTTAGTGCACACCCTTTGTTTAGTTGCAAGTACTTTTTTTGTCACTTCCAATGTTATATCTTCTCCTTCATCTATTGCTTGGTGACACACAGTTTCAATGGATTTTTTATGGCTCTCCCTAGTTATCATTTTGGGGGGGTATTCTACTGTTCCTACTAATTCTTCCTTGGTTTTGATTTGAGTGAGTTGAGACACTCTTGCATTCATATTTTATGGAGGGAACCTTCCTTAGTTGATCATAGTTCTTTAGACTATTGAACCTATATTTTCAACATGAATTAGTTGAGCACTGATGGTGAGATCATTCATGCAACTTCATTTGTTGACTAGTGTCATTGGGTCTCTCATGCAGATTCGTGTGCCATCTATACTCTCAATTGATAGATTTTATTCTAACTGTTTTTATCTAATCATTGTTGGAGTAGTTTTATTTGGAGCACTCATATAGATTTTTACCTTCTTGATCTACATCATCATTTGGGAGATACTTTAGTTACACCATATCATTTGGGAGATACTTTAGATTTTTACCTTCTTTTAGCGATTGTCTACATCCTCGTTCTTCAGTGATGTTCTACATGTTCTTGTTTTGTGACATTAATTTGGAGGCTTTTTAGTCCTTCATGTTCTCTCTTTTGGAGAGGAGTTTTCTCCCACAAGGTTTTTCTCCTTTTCTCTATCTGTGAGAGAGTTCATTCCATGGTAGTTGTACATGGGTACCTAATATGACGATGTGGCTAGGACCCATAATACATTTCATATTGCATGTTGTACTCCCTAAGTTACACTTCAGCTAGGGTGTTGGAGTAAATAGCGGTTTAGCTATTTAGGTTTACTTAAGTTTCACTTAAGATAACCAATATTTAATATTTATATATGGTTAGGTAAAGTTTAATATTATTTTATTACCTGCATTTAGTATTTTGTGTCGGGTGGTTGTACCTACCCTTGTACCTCATTGGTGCTCCTCTCTTGCCTTTTCCTTTCTAGGAAAGGCTCTTGTACATTTGTACTCACCTCTGATCAATACATCTTGTATATTGGTGAAAACAAATATGCTTGGGTTGCTTCTCTTATGTGTGAAGCATGACTTGCAAATTGGTTTCTTGATTAGGTGGAAACAGTTACTTTAAGAACACCCAAACTTGAGTTCATTACTTAATTATCATTATAAGTTCTCCTCAAAGTGTTATTGACATTTTACAATAAAAGGGATTAATATGAGAAGGCAACCTTGATTGGACCAACTAGATAACTAGAAACTAGCAATAGTGACATGACTCTAATTTGATCCTACAACTCTAGGCGAACTAGTCAAACCCGAAAACATTACTTATATCAAGGATCTTGGAAATGGTAGAAAATTAGCCCTCTTCCCATGTATGTGTCCCTCTCCCAAATGATACTTTCCCTCCCTTCTCTCCCTTCTCTGAGAGTGACTAGATCTCCTGCATCCACTTAGACATATGAAGGTATTTAGGCATTCTTTTTTACCATACAATGTATCCATATAACCAAGCATTAATTGCTATAATTTATATCATTTATTAGATTAATCCATCAACAAATTTTTCAATAACTTCAAATAACATCACCACATCTTTATTTATGCAACTTGAGGAAAAATCTAAAATGTTCATGAAAGAGGGATGTAACATATCCCCCCCTTGTGAATCATTGTGCCTAATAATTAATTATCAACACAATTAATTATAAAATATTATTGCAATTAATATCACATAACGTCATTAGCTATTTAAAATATTAAAAGGATGAGGAAAGTTTTGAAGGATTTCATCATAATCCTCCCAAGTGGCTTTGATTTTTGCATAATGGTCTCACTCGACCTTATAATATGTGATCTTAAAGTTACGTAAGTGAAGCTTATGTACCTTGAGCACCCTAAGTGGCTTGATTGTGACCACTTATAGATCCTACACTTGCAAGGAGTTCTAGTCAAGATTGTGGTCAACGTGTAATATGTACTTCTTTATATAAGATACATGAAAAGAATTAAGCAACTAGGTGAGACCTAGAGGTAGATAAATCCTCTAAGCTATTAGCTTGAAAACTTATATAACTTCAAATGGTCCCACATATCTTGGTACCGATTTAGAAGAATTTAAAAACTTAAACTAAACTATTTTATGGTTGGACCATTAGGAGTACTTTCTCTCCTACCATAAATTATCTTAAAATTCACTTTGCATCTACATAGCACTTTTATCGAATGATATATTTTTATAACATTTATTGGATCAGCTTAACCCATTCTTCCATTTCTGAGAGCATCTCAAGGATGAGGCTTATCCTATCTTCTAGCTTATCCCTTCTCATAGGTGTTTGGCACCTCCTTCCATACAATGCTTCAAATGTTGCCATCTTAATGGTAGACTGATATGAATTATTATATGCAAATTCCACAAGATATACGTAATCCTCCCACATATGCTACTAATCCATGCAATCAATTCTCAAAATATCTTCTAATACGTAATTTACTCTTTTCATTTCACCATTTGTCTCGGTTTGATAAGCTAAACTAATGTTCAACTGGGTTCCTAATGCAGCAAATAGGATTTTGAAAATCTCAATGTCATACTAGCATCTTTACAAATATAATTTTTTCTTAAACACCATGTAAACAAAAAATTTCTTGAACAAATTTATGGGCTATTATGGGTGCTCCATCCATTAGGTTACCTAGTATAAAGGGAGCTACCCTGGTGAGTCTATCCACTACCACTATTATAGAATTATGTATATTCTTGGACATAGGTAAGCCTTGAATAAAATACATGTTGTTGATCTACCATTTCCAATTTGAAATGACATGAGGTTGTAGTAACCTAATTGGGTGTTGGTGTTGTTCCTTCACCTCTGACATTCAAAACAATTTTCCACAAATATTGCGGCATCTTTCTTCATTCCCTTTTAGAAATTAATTTGTTTAACATTTTATAATAACTTTGTAAGACCTGGGTGTCCCGAATACAAAAATAACTGTAGCTCCTTCAAAATCTATTTTTTTAATTTCATAGATTGAGGAACATACATGCCACCTTGATATATGTGTTAATTTTTGTGCCAACTTCGTAGGTTTTGACCACTCAGGATAATGTCTCATGGGATAAGAAAAGTCAAAGGTGGGTGGGATTTTCACTTAACCCATGAATTAAAATTGATCCAACAAAGACTACGCTTGATAAGGAATTGTCCAAAGCAAAGCAAAAAACCCTTATCCTGCAAAGTAGAACGAAGGCACAAATGATGTCGCGGGATAAGAAAGATAAAGGCCCCATTGCATGATCACTTTATCCATTATGAGTCCCACGTGCTTTAATTCTTCACTTAAGTTCCAGCCCCAATATCCCAGTTGTGCGGGATAAGCAAGTCATATGGATGTGTGAGCAGGTGTTATCCCGCAAGCATCGTCATACAATTTCCTGACAACGTGGGATAAGACTAAGAAGAAATGTTATCTTATAGAGCAAAAGGAAACACATTGAAGGAAAAGATTTTCCTTATACTGTGTTTTCCTGTGTGAGTAAGGAAAAGGATGTGGGATAAGAAGACAAAGAGGTAACAAGAGGAAGGTTCTTATCTTGCATGGCAACAAAGACCCAAGGTTTTTAGAACATAAAGGAACAAGAATGAAGAAGCAGGAACGATGCGGGATAAGGATGGTCAAGGGTTACCAATTAAAGGATTATCTTGCAAGGGAAAGCAAGGTCTAGTGGTGGTGGGGTAAGAAAGTGAATGGGAACAAAGGTGCATTTCCTTATCCCATGCGTTCTCATGGGGAAAAGGAAATGACCTGACTGTGGGATAAGAAAACAACAAAGAAAACTATAGAAGAGGCTTATCACATGGGGATACAAGGAATATATTCAAGGGCCATGAGATAAGGAAAGACAAAGGCGATAAAGTAAATTCTTATCCCGTGAGGGTAATGAGAATGTCCTCACAGTGCGTGGAATAATGAAACAAGGAAATACCAAGGAAGGCTTATCCTGTGGAGTAAAAATAGACCCACCAAGATGACATAGGATATTAACTTAGAGCAGCTCAGTGGTCAAGCACAGCAAGGGAAGCGTGGACCCGGGGTGCCATGTCGGACACGTGCGGCCATTGGATCTTCATAAAGGCTCAATCTGATGAACATGTTTTAATCACATATTGGGCCTACTAGATTCCTATGTGGATAGATCTCGTACATCCATCTTCATGCGAACCTTCTAGATCAAGGATGGACATTTTAATTTAAGGTGGCCATTGAGTTTTAAATTCTCTGTAGTACGGTGGTCATCGACCTCATGCTCGAGGATTCTTTTTTCTCAGTTGGCGGCTGATTTTGGACCTAATCTTACTGAAGCTGCCAGGGATTATCGCCATGACTCCTGAAGTGACCCTGCCTGCCAATTTTGGATGCCACTCATGCCTCTTCAATCATTATTAAGACTTTTGGGTCTGATAGAGATTTATCAAATGCCATCCCATGCAAATTTCTCCTAATTTGTATGAAATGATTGTCCCTCATATGCCTCTGCAACCAATTTTAGACAAAACCCACGCTCAGTCATTTCCTTTGGGATACTCTTTGGCTCTGCAGGTACCCCTAGATGCATTCAAATGAAAGGTTTTCCTTGATTTGTGAGGTTTTTATGCTCTTCCAGAGGTAGAGGATGCTCTCTAAGTTAGATGCAACATGCTATTAGATCGTCCTTGATCTGATTTTCTTCTCCCCTCTTAGATTTTTGTAACATAGCCCAGGTGGGGTTAGGGTTTTTATCTTCAATTCAATCTAAGTTATGCCTCCATTATAAAGGGAATTTTTTGTAATTTCCTTAGGATTTTCTCCTCCTTTTCTCTTACAGTAATCTATGATTTCTAAAACTATAACATCACCTTGTCTCTGCATTAATAAAATTTTCTTGCCTTACCTAGTTTTAGTTTATGCAAATTTGTGTGAATGCATCTTTTCTTACTTTCTCACCATTTGTGATAGTCTTGAATCCTCTTAGAGTGGCATCTGAGAACATTGTTTGTTCCTTTGCCATTGTTAATAATTCCAATGTTGACTTAGTCTTAGAAAGGTAGAATTAGAAATTTGTTTATCTTTTAGGCAGTTTTATTGATGTTCTATGCAATTATAGGTGGGGATAGATCAACTTTTAGTCTAGGTGAAAGACTTATTTCCCTTCTTTCATGCAACCCTTCTCTCTCTCCCTTTTCCTTGTCAGACCATAGAATAGTTTTACCAGTGTTGGGTTGGTCCAACACTTGCACTCAAACTGAATAGAAAGTCGACCTAATCTAGAGACTCAACCTCACAACAGTTCAAGGTCCTATACTTGAGAGGTTGTTTTCATGTTTCACAAGGTTGGTGGTCAAGTATGATGACCAAGGGTACAAACTTTTATGACAATAGTTATTGGCATGCCCGGTGGGACAATAATTTTTGGCACACCTAGTGGGACAAATTTCAACATACTTGATGAGGATTCAGTGCTTTTTTTGAGAAATTCATCCTTTAGAGGCATTCAATCAAGCACTTGGTGAGGATCATGTGCCACTTACAATGCAACAATACAAACTAGAGCATCTTCTAGAGATAATTTCCAATACTCTAAAGTTTCATATTCAAATTCTAGAAGAAGTAGAGGTAGGCTTTTGTTGTCGCCTACAAGGGGAACTCAAGGAGAATTTGGTGTAGGAGAACCTCTTCAACAAGACAATCATGGATCTGATGATGAATATTAGGATCCTTGAGTCATTGTGAATGTCTTTTGCTTGTGAACGTTTCATGTATTCAATAAGGACCCCACCATTGAAACCATTATCACAAATTAGGCAACTTGATAAGCCAATTTGGACAATTTGGTGTATGAGGGGTAGATTGATGTTTGTTTTGATGTTTGATACAATTTTAGGGTCTGTAGGTGATGTTTGGTTTATCCAACTTGTGTGGATCCCAAACTAATGCGAATTGACAACTTTGTCAAAAAGTGCAACTTTTGAAAATGCAACTTTTGTAAGCAAAAGTGTAACTTTTCAACTTTTGGTTGTTGTAAGCCTCTCCATGGCTCCAACCTCTTAAAAATTTAGTTGGAAACCATTGATGAAGGATATAAGCCTTGTGGACATGATTCCCAAGGTTAGAGTTATTGTGGATTGAAATTTGAAGGCAATAGAACATTAAAAAATGAGCTTTTCCAAGAAATTTTGAGTTTGTAGAGGTTGTACGTCCTTGTACGGATTGAATTTGACAAAATCACTCATGGAGAAGATGGAGGGTTGAATCACCATTTTTTTTGCAGTGGTATGAGGATTTTATCTTTTGTGAGTAGAGAGAACCCTTCAATTTGTTGACTATAACCCAAAAAGCAAGGGTTTGGCTAGGGTTTTGACCAAAAATGGCCATATCTTGCATTCCTTCCATCTACAAGTTTCTTCCTTTGGTGGACTATAGGATTGGTCAATGTATTCTAGGATTTTCATGGGTTTTTGTAGGGAAGGCTTTGTTGTGAGGAGAATGAGATAAATCTAGGTAGGCATCTTCATGTGTCTACCTTAAACTAAATTACAACAATCACCCTAAAATCTTGTAGCGGTGGATTCCAGTTGTGAAACCCTAGAATTACAAATTATTTACCATCCCCCATATTCTCATGAAGTTTTTTTTTCAATTGGGAATATAGAAATGGGTGTTGCTTTGTAAATTATACCTAATTGCCCAAATTAGGTCTCTAGGCTTCTAAGGGGATCAAAACCTTAGAATGCAGATCTTGCCAAACCATTTTGGGGATGAATGTAACTCCTAAAAGGGTATCTGCAATGATAAACAATTTTTTAGGGTGTGTGAAATACCCGCTAAATAGGGCTACTAGCTAGAGGGGTAGGTTTCTAAAGGAAGTATAAGGCATTGAAGACAAAACCTAAAAATAATGTTTGGAATAGTCCTTAGGAGTCATTTATTAACCAGTTCAAAATCCCCTAAGAGCAAGAGTTATGGAGAGGTGTATTGAAGATGTTGAGACCTTTTACTCATCTTGAGTAGGAGCTAGTCCAAAGGATTGTGTGTAGTTCAAACCTTAAGGTGTGGAGGCCTTCTTGGTAGGATCCTTATTGTCATTTGAAGGTTCAAAAACTAAGACCTTTGGATTTTTCCTTAGGTGTGTGAAGGGATCTGCATCAAGTGGTATCAGATCTTAGGAGTATACTTTGGACCGGCGAAGAAGACAAGATGTCAGAGGAAGAGGGATCCCAAGATATCCCATCAAGGATGACTAATGGTGACTTGGTTGTCTTGGTAAATAAGTAGATGGAAAAGAGTAGATTAGTCAGGGCTAAGAATCAGGCCTTGAGAAATTAAATGGACCAATTGAAGGGAAAAGTGGTTAGGGGAGAGAGAGACTCTGGAGGAGATGAAGAAGGGGATGAAGAGGAGATCCCTAGGCAGAAAAAACTAGAGGATCCTGTAGACTAGAGACCACTGATGAGTGTCCTCAAGTCCATGGAAAGAGGAATAATGGATGTGAAGTTAGATCTGCTAGTTTTTGCAGGAAATATGGAGCTTGATACAGTGATGGAGTGCATAAACTCCCTGGACAATTTCTTTGAGAGTGAAGACATACTAGAGCACCAAAGGGTGAAGATGGCCCAATTCAAAAAAAGGTTTGTACTGACTTGGTGGACTTTCATCCAAGATGAGAGGGTGAAAGAGGAAAAGAGAAAAGTGGCTACTTGGAAGAAGATGATGGCTTTGGTGAAGGAAGCCTATGTCCCAATGGACTATAATGTCCAATTGCATAAGAGAAGACATAACTTGAAGTAGAAGGAGATGGAAGTGAGCTCCCACATAGAGGAGTTCATGAAGTTGTGTGTGAAGGCCAAAGTAAGGGAGAGTGAAGATGAGAAGGTCATGAGATATCGCAATGGACTAAGGTTTTCCATCCAAGAAGATTTGAACCTCCACACCCCAGAGACAATCCAAGAATGCTTTCAGTTGGCACTTTAGGTGAAGGAGAATCTAAAGAGAAGGTAGGAACAAAATATCAAAGGAAAAGGGAGAAAAAAAGAGGAGAAAGAGGCCCTTTCAAAGGTAGAGGAAATAGTTTTGGATACCAAGGTGATTCTAGCCAAGAAGGTACCAGAGGAGAGAGCAATTATAACCAAGGAGGAGGATACAATCAAAGAGGAAACTTTGGGGGTAGAAGACCATCCTCTAGAGGAAGATCTGAAGGAAAAGTACCTCCTAGATGCTACAACCACAACCAAGAAGGGCACATGGATAATAGGTATCTGGAGAAGGCTACAAACTCAATGTGAGAAAGGAGGAGCAATTTCATGTATGAATTTGATTGCCAAAGTGTGGCAAGTGTAAACATTTATCAAAGTGTTAATTCTCTTGATAGCTATGGCTACCCTAAAAGAGGAGAGGCTCTGATGATGAGGAGAGAAGTAACCACCATGAAGGTACTTGACAAGGAGCCCCCACAAATAAAGTCTCTTTTCAAAAATACCTGCAAGGTAGGAGGAAAACTATGCAAGGTCTTGATAGACTCCGGGTCTACTAAAAATATTGTGTGACTTGAAATGGTAGAGAAGCTTAAGTTGAGAAGGTTGCCACATCCTTACCCCTACAAGGTCTCATGAATCACCCAAGGTCAGTAAGTAGTGGTAGAAGAGAAGGCTTGGGTAGGGTTTCAGATTGGATCATACAAGGATAGATTTCTATTTGATATAGCCAAGATGGATGCATGTCATCTCTTGTTTGGGAGACCCTAGAAATTTGATTTGAAGGCTTATCATGATGGGGTTAGAAAAACCTACTCAATCACTAAAGATGGTAAGGTGATATAAATTTTACCCCTGATGGAGAATGAGATAGAACAAAAGCAAAAGGATGCCAAAGTGTTGTTGGTAGAGGAAAAGAAGTTCATGAAGGAAATTGTAGAGAAGGATGTAGTTTTCTATGCACTCATTCCCAAGTCCAAGATGACAAAGAAGGAGCAGTTTACAAAGAGGAAAGAAGAAGGATAGAGGCACATAGACCCTATAGTCAAAGAGTTACTGGACAAGTACAAAGGCATCATCTCAGATGGTATGCCAAGATCCCTACCATTGGTGAGAGACATAAGTCACTGCATATATCTAATCCTTGGATCTACCCTACCAAATAAAGAAGCATACAAGCTTACTCTAGACAAAAATGTAGAGATGGAAAGACAAATTGAGGAGTTTCTAGAATCAAGGCTAATTGGCAAAAGTCTAAGCCCATGTGCAGTACCTATTGTTCTTGCACCCAAAAAAGAAGGCACTTGAAGACTATGCATAGATGCAAGGGCCATCAACAAGATAACTATAAGGTACATGGTTCAATTTGCGCTGTAGATCTTCATGTTGACTTTTTATTGCCTTAGATTCATTAATAAACTTCATGCATGACATACCAATCATTTAATAAATTCCATCTCATCAGCTTCCTTCATTAAATAACACATGCAAACATTTAATGCATTCTGTTATAGCTCAGTTACAACTCGGTAACAACTCAGTAAATAATAAACTTCACTTGGTAGACATTCTGTCTTCATTAACCAATAGCGATAACCTTAGGGTTTACCGACTAGGTTCTTTGCTTGATAACATAGTATAGTATTAACCTTACAATTTACAACATATGTATGATGTCAAAACAATCTAAACATCATGATCTCATCATTGTCTGACTCATTAATAGTTTCCCATTGAATACCTTATTCATCCCCTTATTCATCATATTCTTTCCTCTCTCTTTTACCGACATCGTTATATTCTTCAAATCATACTTCTCAAGATATGGCAATATCATACTAAGTTAGAAAATCAATTTCTTGACATCAATGACAAAATAATAATATCAAGACAATAAAACATCCTTAATCAGTTATATCCATAATCATCAACAACCTTCTCAATATCCTAATGAAATGACAACAATCTTTCATTGTCTATTATAATGCAATATTGCCAACAATCTCCCCCTTTGGCATTGATGGCAAAACCAATTGATTTGATATTAAAAGGTTCGGATATCTGTGATGTTGAAAAGCTAAAATGCTCTCCCCCATACATTTGACTTCTCCTATTTTCTTTAGTCTTCTTTCCAATCTGTAGTGTTCTCAGTTTTGTTTTAGTCTTCTCCCTCGATATTAGTCTTCTCCCCCTTTGACAACAATGCCAAAAAGTAAAGAAATAAAACATAATTTTTGTCTGTATGAAGTGATTTCCTGCTATTGTGTATCAATTCAGTCTCGGTTAGAGCATTTTGTCTTCAATTCCTATTGCATGTATTATTTCCTATAATAATTCTTGTACACCTTTAGAAAACATCCTAAAGTGTATAAATCAGCATCAACTCCCAAAAGATATTCGATAGAGTCATAGGATTGATGCTTTCACCGAACTCGGTCAGTGAGTAGAAGATAGGGGTAGGACCCCTAACTTACTTCCAAGATATTCAAAAGTATCCCTTGGTAGTGGCTTGGTGAAGATATCTGCTATTTGTTCCTTTGTGCTAACATACTCCAACACCACTTTCTTCTCTTGAGCTTCTTCTCTAAGATAATGATATTTGATAGAGATGTGCTTTGTCTTGGAGTGCATAATGGGATTCTTTGAAATATTAATGGCACTAGTATTGTCACAGAATATAGTTACTGGCTCGGTAACTTTCTCATTTATACCTTCCAACTGATAGTTTTGATACTTAATATAAGTATAGATCCAATAGCCAACAAGATGAGGGGAGGGGGCGTGAATCATACAAACTTAATCATCCATCAAAACATTAGACTCAACCTCAGTAACATATATATCAGTCATATAACCAAAAATTGTCAAATATGCAAGCTTAAAAGCATAGGAACAATATAAACCTCATAACACCAGATTTAACATGGAAACCCAAATAGGGAAAAACCACTGCGGGATTTCAGACCCACTAAGAAATATACTCTTCTAGAGTATGCTCGGTTAAAAGCAAATCCTGTTAAATATTACAAACACATTGCTAGATGTGACCTGGTTAAGGGATTTCCCTCAGATCTGTTAGGATCTTCACTTTGTTAGAAGTGACCTTGTCAAAGGATTTCAAACACTCAATCAGAATGTCACCTTGCTAGAGGATTTTACAAATAAGACTGTTAAGTCCACTTGGTTAAGATATTTTCTGGTACTTCTCAAAATAATAGTAATAAAGATATGTCTGCAACTTCACATCTAAAAATGCTAAAGCAGATTCCTATTTGTTCAATACATTCTAGACATAGAACTAATCTTGTCTATCTGCTGGGCTCTACACCCTGTTATCAAAATAGGTCTTCAAGCTTCTATGCTTGGTAATCACTAAGTAGCATCCCTATGCATACACTTGCCCGCATACATTGTTTATCAACAGTTTCCTATTTATAAACAATTAGGTAACCACTTAATCTAATTGATCACATTTCCCATGATCAATCATAGCCATCAGATCTTCAATCTTGTCCAAGTTCAATGCATCTTTTGAGCTGAAAACATTTTACCCCGCCTTGGAACTTGCATTTTCACCTTGGAACTTATGTTAGGGTAATGTGGTTCAATCTGAGCTATAGATCTTCCTACCGATCTTTCTTTGCCATAGATTCTTTAACACTCTTCATACACGGCTTACCAATCATTGATCCATTCTAGCTCATCAGTTTCTTTCATTAAATATCACATGTAAACATTTAATGCTTTCTGTTATAGCTCGGTTACAACTCGGTGAATACTAAACTTCACTCAGTAGACATTCCGCCTTCATTAACTTATAGAGATAACCTTAGGGTTTACCAACTAGGTTCTTTGCCTGATAACATAGTATAGTATTAACCTTTACATTTTACAACATATGTATGATGTTAAAACAATCTAAAACATCATGATCTCATCATAGTATTATCCTATGTCTTTTACCAACTTCTTTATAATCTTCATATCATACTTCTCAAGATATGGCAACATCATACTAAATTACAAAATCAATTTATTGACATCAATGACAAAATAATAATATCAAGATAATAAAAAATCTTTAATCAGCTATGTCCATAATCATCGACAACCTTCTCAATATTCTTATTGAAATGCCAACAATCTTTCATTGTCTGTTATAATGCAATATTGCCAACAATCTCCCCCTTTGGCATTGATGGCAAAACCTATTGATTTGACCTTTAAAAGATTCGGATTGCTATGATTCTAAAATGCTAAAATGCTCTCCCCCATACATTAGACTTCTCTCAATCTTCTCCCATATATTAGCCTTCTCCTCCTTTGATAGGTCTTCTCCCCCTTTGACAACAATGCCAAAAAGAAAAGAACTAAAACATAATTTGTTTCTATAAGAAGTTATTTCCTGCTATTGTTTATCAATTGAGTCTCAGTCAGAGCATTTGTCTTCAATTCTTGTTACCTATATCATTCTCTGTAATATTCTAGTATTAATTCCAATACACTTTTAGAAAACATTCTAAAGTGTATAGCTCCAACATCAACTCCCCAAAAGATATTCAATAGAGTCATTAGATTGATGCTTTCACCAAACTTGGTCAGTGAATAGAAGATAGGGGTAGGACCCCTAACTTACTTCTAAGATATTCAAAAGTGTCCTTTGGTAGCGACTTGGTGAAGATATCTGCTATTTGCTCCTTTGTGCTAACATATTCCAGCACCACTTTCTTCTCTTCACCTTCTTCTATAAGATAATGATATTTGATAGAGATATGCTTTGTCTTAGAGTGCATAACAGGATTCTTTGAAATATTAATGGCACTAGTATTGTCATAGAATATAGTTACTGGCTTGGTAACTTTCTCATTTATACCTTCCAACAGTTGTTTGATCCATGCAATGTTGGTACAATTCAGTGTTGTAGCAACATATTCAGCTTCTGTTGTTGACTGAGAAACACATCCTTGTTTCTTGCTAAGCCAACTCACTAGTCTTTCTCCTAAAAAGAAATATCCTCCACTTGTGCTTTTCCTGTCATCAATGTTGTCTGCCCAATCAGCATTAGTATAAACTTTTAAACCAAACTCATTTCCTTTCTGATATACTAAGCCATAATCTTCAGTGCCTTTTAAGTATCTGAAAATTCTTTTGATTGCCATCATGTGTGTTTCCTTAGGATCTACAGAAAATCTTGCAACAATACCTACTGCATGTGCTATGTCTGGTCTGATGTGAACAACATATTGCAACTTTCCAATCATAGATCGGTAAAGTGTCTCATCAACAGATGTAGATTCATCATTCTTTTATAATTTACAGTTCGTAGTCATAGGAGTACTTACTGGTTTTGAATCCTCCATTCCAAATTTCTTCAAGATTTCCTTTATGGACTTGGATTGAATAATGAAAATCTCATTTTTCATTTGCAGTATGTGTAAACCTATAAAATACTTTATCTCACCGATTAATGACATCTCAAATTCTTTGCTCATTTCATTTCCAAAGTTCTTGCATAAAGAGTCATTTCCACAAAATATAATATCATCAACAAATATGACTGAGATCAGTATTCCATTTTCATCATTCTTCATGTACATGTTGTTGTTCTCACTTGTCCTTATAGAACCAATTTTAATCAAATAAGTGTGCAATCTTTCATACCATTCTCTTGGTGCTTGTTTCAAACCATATAAAGCTTCGTTCAACTTACATACCTGATCTTTATTATTGTCTTCAACAAATCCTTCAAGTTGTTCAATGAAAACTTCTTCTTCTAATATTTCATTCAGAAATCCAGATTTGACATCCATTTGATATACCTTGAAGTTCTTGAAAGCAACATATGCCAACAATGTTTTTACTCCTTCAAGTCTAGCAACAGGTGCAAAAGTCTCACCATAATCAATTCCTTCTTCTTGGGCATAACCTTTGCAAACTAGTCTTGCTTTGTTCCCAATGACCTCCCCTTTTTCATTTAGCTTGTTTCTAAAGATCCACTTTGTACTGATTACATTTTTGTCCTTCAGTCTTGGGACCAGTGTCCATGTGTCATTCTTCTTGATTTGATCAATCTCTTCTATCATAGCATTTATCCAATCTTCACTGTTAAATGCCTCTTTCACTATTCTTGGTTCAAATTCAGATATCTGACTTGGTGCATGGTGTCTTCTAACATACTTGGCTAATACACGCTCGGTAGGCTCTGTATGATCTTCTTCATCACTTGGTAACTGGATATTTTCTTCATTTTCTTCAACAGTTTTCTCAGTAGGACTTCTCAGTTGCACATAGACAAATCCTTCATACTCTTCTGGTTCTTTGGAGTTTCCTTCATCATTTCTTTCTGCAAATTCATCAATTTTCACATTTGTACTTTCTACTATTTTGTTAGATGATTTGATCAGACATTTAAATGCTTTGCTTCTAGAAGAATAACCTAGAAACATTCCTTCTTCACTTTTCTGATCAAACTTTCCATTTCTATCATCTTTATGAGCATAACATCTACTCCCAAAGATTTTGAAATAACTTACATTAGGTTTCTTGCCATACCAGATTTCATAAGGTGTCTTCAAAGTACCTTTATTTAATTGAACTTTGTTCAAGGTGTAAACAACTGTGCTTATTGCTTCTCTTCAAAATGTTTGTGGAACTTTCTTTTCAATCATCAATGTTCTAGCACAATCCACAATAGATCTGTTTCTTCTTTCAACTATTCCATTCTGATGTGGAGTTCTCAGTGCAGAAACTTGTCTTTTAATACCATGATCATTGTAGAATAAGTTGAATTCATCAGATGTAAACTCTCCTCCTCTATCTGACCTGAGACATTTCAGTTATCTTCCTATTTCATTTTCAACTCTTGCCTTGTACCATTTAAACATTTGAAAAGCTTCTGATTTTTCTTTTTAAAACATTATTGAAATCATCTTTGACTAATCATCCACAAATAATATGAAATATTTATCACCATAATAACTTTGAACTTTCATAGGACCACAAAGATCAGTGTGCACTAGATCTAAAATTCCCTTAGAAGTGTAGGACTTACTTGTAAAGCTTGATCTTGTCATCTTACCCATCTGGCATCCTCGGCACATACCATTCTCTGGTTTTTCAGGACTCGATAGACCTCTTACTCAGTGCTTCTTACTTATCTTGATCAGGTTATTAAAATTAACATAACAAAAACTTTTATGCCATAACCAGGTATCATCAATATTTGCATAATAACACTTATTGTGAGGTTAATCAAGGTGAAATGTATTACCTTTATTTTGTGTCCCTGTAGTAGCTAACTTTCCATTCTTGTCATGAACTTTGACAATTCCTTTATGAAATTCTATTCGGTAACCTATGTTGTTTAGTTGTGCTACACTCAACAAATTATATTTCAAACCTTCAACCCAATAAACATCATTGCATCTTGCATTATAAACAAGTGTTATAGATCCTTTACCTCTTACTAGACATGGTGCATCATTACCAAATCTAACATAGCCTCCATCATAATCTTCTAACATAACAAACTTGTGTTTATCTCCTGTCATATGATGTGAGCATCCACTATCTATAATCCAAGAATCATTAGTGTTTATGTGAGATATTAGGGTTTTTTCTTCATACCTTTCTTCATCTGATCCATCCTTGATAGCCACATAAACAACTTCCTCTGTATCAGTCTCATCTGATTTATCATCGTTAGATTCCTCATCAGCTATTAAGCATGTCTTTCTATCTCTTCTTCTGAAGTCTTTGGTGTCCTCTATAATGGTTATCTTTCTGTCTGTCATCTTGGTAATCTCTCCTTTTAGTAAAATCTTTGTCAGGACAGTTAGAAGCCATATGTCCAATCTTATCACAATTGAAACATTTCAAAGGTAGTTTTCCTTTATACTTACCTTTGCCTCTCGGTAACCTTTTGGCCAATAGTGCTTTAAACTCTTCTTGTTTTCTGATTTCTTCATATAGTTTGTGTACTTCTTCCATATTCTTTTGAAATCTTTCACTTGCTCCACTGTGATCTCCTTCAGAGTACTTATACTTTCTTTCATTGTAATCATTAGATTCATTAAGATGAAAATAACTAAATGCAGATTCAACTTTATTTACCGATGATCCACTATTATCAAAATTACTTAACTCAAATGCATGTAGCTTACCAATACTAACATCTAAAGAAACTGGCATATTGGGTATAGACCTCAATTCAGTGATTGCAGAAACTTGGATTGCATTGGTAGGTAGAAGGGTTCTTAACAATTTATTTGTTACATCCTTTTCTTCAATAGTTTCTCCTGCTCCTTGGATTTGATTTACAATCTCTTTTAGTCTTGTACTATACTGAGTTATGTTCTCACCTTCATTCAGCCTCATAGATTCAAGTTGTCCTCTTAAACTATCCACTTTTGCTCTTTGAACATGTTCATCTCTAGCATATACTGATATGAGCTTAGTCCACATTGCCTTTGCATCATTGCAGCCTTCTAGATCATTAAACTCTGAGTCGATCAATGGAGATGTTATTTCAATCATTGCTTGAATATGTTCTTGCTTCGTCTTTATCTCTTCCATTGTCAATGGATAGGTGCTCGGTGTGACAAAATCATTCTCCAGATAGTAGACAACATATTCTCCAATTCCTGATAGATGCAACTTCATACTTTTCTGCCATGTAGAGAAACTTGACTTATTCAGCTTCAGTGCATCCCTCTTATACATCTTTGGATCTTTAACTCAAGTGCCTTTAAACTTTCCTTTCGGAGTCCAGGCTTTGATACCAATTGATAGTTCTAGTACTTAATATAAGTATAGATCCAATAGCCAACAAGATGAGAGGGGGGGGGGTGAATCATACAAACTTAATCATCCATCAAAACATCAGATTCAAAATCGGTAACATATATATCAGTCATATAACCAAAAACTGTCAAACATGCAAGCTTAAAAGCATAGGAACAATATAAACCTCATAACATCAGATTTATTGTGGAAACCCAAATAGGGAAAAACCACTGTGGGATTTCGGACCCACTAAGAAATATACTCTTCTAGAGTATGCTTAGTTAAAAGCAAATCCTATTAAAGATTACAAACACATTGCTAGATGTGACCTGGTTAAGGGATTTCCCTTAGATCTATTAGGATCTTCACTTTGTTAGAAGTGACCTTGTCAAAGGATTTCAAACACTCAATCAGAATGTCACCTTGCTAGAGGATTTTACAAATAGGACTGTTAAATCCACTCGGTTAAGAGATTTTCTGCTACTTCTCAAAATAACAGTAATAAAGATATGTCTGCAACTTCACATCTAAAAATGCTAAAACAGATTCCTATTTGTTAAATACAATCTAGACATAGAACTAATCTTGTCTATCTGCTGGGCTCTACACTTTGTTATCAAAATAGGTCTTCAAGATTCTTTGCTCGGTAATCACTAAGTAGCATCTGTATGCATACACTTGCCTGCATACATTGTTTATCAACAGTTTCCTATTTATAAAAAATTAGGTAACCATTTAATCTAATTGATCACATTTCCCATGATCAATCATAGCCATCAGATCTTCAATCTTGTTTAGGTTCAATGTATCTTTTGATCTGAAAACATTTTACCCCACCTTGGAACTTGTGTTAGGGTAATGCAGTTCAATCTGAGCTATAGATCTTCATGCCGATCTTTCTTTACCGTAGATTCTTTAACACTCTTCATACACGGCTTACCAATCATTGATCTGTTCTAGCTCATCATCTTTTCTCATTAAATATAAGATGTAAACATTTAATGCATTTTATTATAGCACGGTTACAACTCAGTGAATACTAAACTTCACTCGGTAGACATTCCGCCTTCATTAACCGATAGTGATAACCTTAGGGTTTACCGACTAGGTTCTTTGCTTGATAACATAGTATAGTATTAACCTTTACATTTTACAACATATGTATGATGTTAAAACAATCTAAAACATCATGATCTCATCATTGTCTAACTCAGTAGTAGTTGCCCATTGAATAACTTATCCCCTTATTCATCATATTCTTTCTTGTGTCTTTTATCGACTTCTTTATAACTTCATATCATACTTCTCAAGATATGGAAACATCATATTGAATTAGAAAATCAATTTCTTGACATCAATGACAAAATAATAATATCAAGATAATAAAACATCTTTAATCAGTTATGTCCATAATCATCAACAACCTTCTCAATATCCTTATTGAATTGCAGACAATCTTTCATTGTCTGTTATAATGCAATATTGCCAATACCAACAATTGGTTGATCCATGCAATGTTGGTACAATTCAATGCTACAACAATGTAGTCAGCTTCTATTGTTGACTATGAAACACTTCCTTGTTTCTTGGTAAGCCGACTCACTAGTCTTTCTCCTAAAAAGAAAGCTCATCCACTTGTGTTTTTTTTGTCATCAATGTTGCCTATCCAATCAGCATCAGCATAAACTTTTAAATCACAATCATTTCCTTTTTGATATACTAAGCCGTAATCCTCAATGCCTTTCAAGTATCTAAAGATTCTTTTGATTGTTGTCATGTGTGTTTCTTTAGGATCTGCAGATAATCTTGCAACTATACCCACTACATGTGCTATGTCTGGTGTGCTGTGAACAACATATTGAAGTTTTCCATTCATGGATCGGTAAAGTGTCTCATCAATAGATGCAAATTCATCATTCTTTGATAATTTACCACTGGTTGTCATAGGAGTACTTACTGGTTTTGAATCATCCATTCCAAATTTCTTCTAGATTTCCTTTATGTACTTAGATTGAGTAATGAAAATCTCATTTTTCATTTGCAATATCTATAAACCTATAAAATACTTTATCTCACCAATTAATGACATCTCAAATTCTTTGCTCATTTCATTTACAAAGTTCTTGCATAAAGAATCATTTCCATAAAATATAATATCATCAACAAATATCACTGAGATATGTATTCCGTTTTCATCATTCTTCATGTACATATTGTTGTTCTCACTTGTCCTTATAAAACCAATCTTAATCAAATAAGAGTGCAATATTTCATACCATGGTCTAGGTGCTTGTTTCAAACCATATAAAGATTTGTTCAGTTTACATACTTGATCTTTATTATTGTCTTCAACAAATCCTTCAGGTTGTTCAATAAAAAATTCTTCTAATATTCCATTCAGAAATGTAGATTTGACATCCATTTGATATACCTTGAAATTTTTGAAAGCAACATATGCCAACAATGTTCTTACTCCTTCAAGTCTAGCAACAGGTGCAAAAGTTTCACCGTAATCAATTCCTTCTTCTTGAGCATAACCTTTGCAAACTAGTCTTTCTTTGTTTTGAATGACCTCTCCTTTTTCATTTAGCTTGTTTTGGAAAATCCACTTTGTACCAATTAGATTTTTGTCCTTTGGTCTTGGGATTAGTGTCCATGTGTCATTCTTCTTGATTTGATCAATCTCTTCTATCATAGCATTTATCCAATCTTCACTGTTAAATACCTCTTTCACTATTCTCGGTTCAAATTCAAATATCAAACATGTGTTATGTCTCAGTTTGTTCCTTGTCATCACTGGATCATCCTTATCTCCTATAATCTAACTTGGTGCATGATATCTTCTGACATACTTGGCTAATTCAGGCTCAATAGGCTCTGTATGATCTTCTTCATCACTTGGTAATTGGATATTCTCTTCATTTTCTTCAACAGTCTTCTCGGTAAGACTTCTCAGTTGAACATAGACAAATTCATCATAGTCTTCTGGTTCCCTGGAATTTCCTTCATCATTTGTTCCTGCAAATTCATCAATTTTCACATTTGCACTTTCTACTATTTTGTTAGATGATTTGATTAGACATTTAAATGCTTTGCTTCTAGAAGAATAACCTAGAAATGTTCTTTCCTCACTCTTCTGATCAAACTAGCCATTTCTATCATCTTTCTAAACATAGCATCTACTTCCAAAGATTTTAAAGTAACTTACTTTAGGTTCTTATCATACCAGATTTCATATGGTGTTTTCAAAGTACCTTTCTTCAATTGTACTCAATTCAAGGTGTAAACTATTGTGCTTATTGCTTCTCTCCAAAATGTTTGTGGTACCTTCTTTTCAATCATCAATGTTCTAGCACAATCCATAATAGATCTGTTTCTTCTCTCAGCTATTCCATTCTGTTGTGGACTTCTCGATGCAGAGAATTGTCTTTTAATACCCTGATCATTGCAAAATAAGTTGAACTCATCAGATGTGAACTCTCCTCCTCTATCTGATCTAAGACATTTCAGTTGTTTTCCTATTTCATTTTCAATTCTTGCCTTGTACCATTTAAACATTTGAAAAGCTTTTGATTTTTCTTTTAAAAACATTACTGACATCATCCTTGAATAGTCATCCACAAATAATATGAAATATTTATCACCATAATAACTTTGAACTTTCATAGGACCACAAAGATCAGTGTGCACTAGATCTAAAATTCCCTTAGAAGTGTAAGACTTACTTATAAAGCTTGATCTTGTCATCTTACCCATCTGGCATCCTCAGCACATAGCATTCTTAGGTTTTTCAAGACTCGATAGACCTCTTACTCGCTGCTTCTTACATATTTTGATCAGATTATCAAAATTTACATGACAAAACCTTTTATACCATAACTAGGTATTATCTATCTTTGCATGCAAACACTTGGTACAAGTTGATTCAAGGTGAAATGTGTTCCCTTTGTTTGTGTCCTAGTAGTAGCTAACTTTCCATTCTTGTCATGAATTTTGACAATTCCTTTCTGAAATTCTATTTGGTAACCTATGTTGTTTAGTTGTTCTACACTCAACAAATTATATTTCAAACCTTCAACCCAATAAACATCATTGCATATTGCATTGTCAAGAAGTGTTATAGATTCTTTACCTTTCACCAGACATGGTGCATCATTACCAAATCTGACATAGCCTCCATCATAATCTTCTAATATAACAAAACTGTGATTATCTCCTCTCATATGATGTGAGCATCCATTATCTATAATCCAAGAATCATTAGTGTTTATGTGAGATATTAGGGCTTTTTCTTCATACCTTTCTTCATCTGATCCATCTTTGATAGCCACATAAACTACTTCCTCTATATCAATCTCATCTAATTTATCATCATTGGATTCCTCATCAGCTATTAAACATGTCTTTCTATCTCTTCTTCTGAAGTCTCAGTGTCCTTTGTAATGATTATCTTTCTGTCTGTCATCTCGGTAATCTCTCTTTTTAGTAGAATCTTTCTAAAGATAGTTAGAAGCCATATGTCCTATCTTATCACAATTGAAATATTTCAAAGGTAGCTTTCCTTCATACTTACCTTTTCCTCTCAGTAACCTTTTGGCTTAAAGTGCTTCAAACTCTTCTTGTTTTCTGATTTCCTCATACAGTTTGTGTACTACCTCCATCTTCTTATGAAATCTTTCACTTGCTTCACTGTGATCTCCTTCAAAGTACTTACACTTTCTTTCATTGAAATCATTAGATTCATCAAGATGAAAAGAACTAAATGCAGATTCAACTTTATTTACCGAAGATCCACTGTTATCAAAGTTACTTAATTCAAATGCATGTAGCTTACCAATAGTAGAATCTAAAGAAACTAGCATATTAGGTACAGACCTCAATTCATTGATTGCAGAGACTCAGATTGCATAAGCTGGTAGAAGGGTTCTTAACAATTTACTTGTTATATCCTTTTCTTCAATAGTTCCACCTTCCCCTTTGATTTGATTGACAATCTCCTTTAGTCTTGTACTATACTGAGTTATGTTCTCACCTTCATTCATCCTCATAGATTCAAGTTGTCCTCTTAGACTATCTACTTTTTCTCTTTGAACATGTTCATCTCCTCCATATACTGATATGAGCTTATCCCACATTGCCTTTGCATCAATGCAACCTTCTAGATCATTAAACTTTGAGTCGGTCAATGCAAATGTTATTTCAATCATTGCTTGAATATGTTCTTGCTTTGCCTTTATCTCTTCCATAGTTAATGGATAGGTGCTCGGTGTGACAAAATCATTCTCCAAATAGTATGCAGCATATTCTCCAACTCCTGATAGATGTAGCTTCATCCTTTTCTACCATGTAGAGAAACTTGACTTGTTCAGCTTCGGTGCATCCCTCTTATACATCTTTGGATCTTTAACTCAAGTACCTTTAAACTTTTCTTCCAGAGACCAAAGCTCTGATACCAATTGATAGTTCTGATACTTAATATAAGTATAGATCCAATAGCCAACAAGATGTGAGGGGGGGGGGGGGGGAGTGAATCATACAAACTTAATCTTCCATAAAAACATCAGAGTCAACCTCAGTAACATATATTTCAGTAATATAACCAAAACTGTTAAACATGCAAACTCAAAAGCATAGAAACATCATAAACCTCATAACACAAGATTTAACATGGAAACCCAAATAGGGAAAAACCACTATGGGATTTCGGACCCACTAAGAAATATACTCTTCTAGAGTATGCTTGGTTAAAAACAAATCCTATTAAAGATTACAAACACATTGCTAGATGTGACCTAGTTAAGGGATTTCCCTCAGATCTGTTAGGATCTTCACCTTGTTAGAAGTGACCTTGTTAAAGGATTTCAAACACTCAATCAGAATGTCACCTTGCTAGAGGGTTTTACAAATAAGACTGTTAAGTCCACTCGGTTAAGAGATTTTCTGTCACTTTTACAAAATAACAGTAATAAAATCTATCTGCAACTTCACATCTAAAATGCTAAAGCAGATTCTTATTTGTTCAATACAATCTTGACATAGAACTAATCTTGTCCATCTGCTGGGCTTCTATACTCTATTATTCAAATAGGTCTTCAAGCTTCTATGCTCGGTAATCACTATGTAGCATCCTTGTGCATACACTTGCCCGCATACATTGTTCATCAATAGTTTCCTATTTATAAACAATTAAGTAACCATTTAATCTCCTTGATCACATTTCCCATGATCAATCATAGCCATCAAATTTTCTGTCTTGTCCAGGTTCAATGCATCTTTTGATCTAAAAACATTTTATTCCACCTAGGAACTTGCATATATTTCTTGGAACTTGTGCCAGGGTATTGCGGTTCAATTTGCGCTGTAGATCCTCATGCTGACTTTCTATTGCCTTAGATTCATTAACAAACTTCATGCATGGCATACCAATCATTTAATTAGTTCCAACTCATCAACTTCCTTCATTAAATAACGCATGCAAACATTTAATGCATTCTGTTATAGCTCGGTTACAACTCGGTAACAACTTTGTAAATAGTAAACTTCACTCGGTAGACATTCCACCTTCATTAACTGATAGTGATAACCTTAGGGTTTACCAACTAGGTTCCTTAGGGTTTACCGACTAGGTTCTTTGCTTGATAACATAGTATAGTATTAACCTTACAATTTACAACATATGTATGATGTCAAAACAATCTAAACATCATGATCTCATCATTGTCTGACTCGATAACAGTTGCCCATTGAATACTTTATTCATCCCCTTATTCATCATATTCTTTCCTATGTCTTTTACTGACATCATTATATTCTTCAAATCATGCTTCTCAAGATATGGCAACATCATACTGAATTAGAAAATCAATTTCTTGACATCAATGACAAAATAAAAATATCAAGATAGTAAAACATCCTTAAGCAGTTATATCCATAATCATCAACAACCTTCTCAATATCCTTATGAAATGCCAACAATCTTTCATTGTCTGTTATAATGCAATATTGCGAACATCTATGGCTTAGTAAATTTTTATAGGAAGTTTATAAGGGGATTTAGTCATGTTTGTGCACCAATGTTTGACACCATAAAGGGAGGACAAAAGTGTAGGTTTTGTTGGACCAAGGAGGCAGATGACTCATTCAAGACTTTCAAGAATAAATTTACAAAACAACTAGTCCTTTCCCTACCAGACTTCAACAAGATATTTCAAGTAGAATGTGATGCAAACCATGTGGCTATTAGGGCAGTACTTAGTCAGGAAGGAAGGCCAATTGACTTTTTTAGTGAAAAACTGAATGATGCCAAGAGGAGATACTCATCCTATGATTTGGAGATGTATGATTTGGTTCAGTCATTGAAGAAGTGGAGGCACTATTTATTTCCTAAAGAGTTTATAGTTTTCACTAATAATTAGGCACTTAGTTTCATAAGCAATCAAGAGAAGCTAAACCATAGACACATGTAGTGGGTAGAGATGCTACAAGCCTTCACCTTCAACCTCAAGCATAGAAAGGGGGTCAAGAACAAACTTGCAGATGCCTTGAGTAGGAGGGTCTTAACCATCAACCAAATTAAGATGGAGAGTGTTGGCATTGACTCCTTGAAGAACATGTATCATGTTGATGAAGGTTTTAGAGAGATCTATAAGGTATGTGAGTCTTTTGTTGAGAGGTACCATGTTGAATTTTTTGAGTTTTCGATCCAAGAGGGATTTCTATTCAAGGGTGGACAATTATGTATACCTAAGTGTTCAATGAGACTGAATATCATTAGGGAGAAGCATTATGGAGCAATAGTAGGTCATTTTTGTCTTGAAAAGACCCTTGATCTTGTAAAAAGATATTACTACTAGCCTAAGTTGCAGGCAAATGTTAGGAGGTTTGTAGAAACATGTGTGATTTGTCTGAAAGAAAAAGGGAAACCTACCAATGCAAGTTTGTACCAACCTTTCCCATTCCTTCTAGGCCATGGGAAAGCATAAGCATGGGTTTTGTGTTGGGTCTACCTAGGACAAGGAGGGGATTTGACAATGTTTTTGTAGTGGTGGACAGATTTAGCAAAATGGCTCACTTCTTGCCATGCAAAACCTCTTGTGATGCCTCATATGTTGCAGACTTGTTTTTCAAAGAGATAGTCAGGATACATGGGTTACCTCTAAACATAGTTTCAGATAGGGATCTAAAGTTCATAGGACATTTTTGAAGGACCCTATGGAAGAAGTTGGGAACCAACCTAGCTTTCTCATCCACCTACCATCCCCAAATGGATAGACAAACTAAAGTTGTCAATAGGTCCATGGGGAACCTATTAAGATGTTTGACAAGACAACATGGAGAGAAATGGGACAACATATTGTCACAAGCAAATTTATCATAAATGACACCATAAATAGGAGAATTGGGAAATATCCTTTCCAAATTGTGTATGGTATCCACCCAAGAGGTGTGTTAGAGTTGAGGGAGTTTCCAAAAGAAGAATCCATTAGTGCAGAGGGTGAAGCTTTTGCATCAGCTATTAAGGAGGTACATGACCAAGTGAAGTCTCATCTCCAACAATCTGCACAGAAGTACAAGGCTTATGCTGACAAGAAAAATAGGGATGTGCAGTTTGGTGTTGGGGACTTAGTATGGGTACATTTGAAGAAGGAGAGACTTCCAAAAGGGAAAAACACAAAGTTCATGCAGAGGAAGATTGAACCATGTCATATTTTGAATAAATGTGGATAGAATGCTTATGAAATCCAACTTCCTCTTGATCTTGGATTGTCACCCATTTTCAATGTGTGTGATCTCACCCCTTACAAAGGAAATGGTAATTAAGAGGAGGAACCAATGCAGGTTACAATAGATGATGATATTCCAAAGCATGATCCACCAAAGTTGAGCAAGGGTCTAGACACTAGAGTCATAAAGAGGACAAGGAGTGGGGAGTACATAGAGTATTTTGTGGCTCGGTAGGGAAAACTAGACTCTGAAGCAGTTTGGATGATAGACAAACAAATTTCTAACCATGGTTCAGACCTCCAAACTCTGATCTTTAGTGGTCTTGAGATCTCTTCTATGGGGGAGTATGGTCTAGGAGCACCTCTTTAACAAGACAATCAAGGATCTGATGATGAAGATTAGGATCCTTGAGTCATTGTGAATTTCTTTTCCTTGTGAACTTTTCATGCATTCAATAAGGAACCCGCCCTATAAACCATTGACATAAATTAGGCAACCTGATAAGCCAATTTAGACAATTTGGTGTATAAGGGGTAGATTGATGTTTGTTTTGATGTTTGACACAATTTTAGGGTTTAGGTGATTTTTGGTTGATCCAAGTTGTGTGGATCCCAAATTGGTGTGAATTGACAACTTTGTCGAAAAGTGCAACTTTTGAAAATGCAACTTTTGAAAGTAAAAGTATGACTTTTCCACTTTTGGTTGTTGTAAGCCTCTCAAAGGCTCCAAAATATTCAAAATTAGGTTGGGAACCATTGGGTAAGGATATAATCCTTTTGGACATGACTCCCAAGGTTAGAGTTACTGTGGACTGAAATTTAAAGGCAATAAAACACTGAAAATTGAGTTTTTCCTAAAATTCTAAGTTTGCAGAGATTGTACGTCCTTGTACAGATTGAATTTAATAAAATAAATCATGGAAAAGATGAAGGGTTGAATCACCTTTGTTTTGGTAGTGGTCTGAGGATTTGATCTTTTGTGAGTAGGGAGAACCCTTCAATTTGCTGATTGTAACCCAGAAAGGAGGGGTTTGCCTAGGGTTTTGACAAAAAATAGCCATATCTTGCATTCCTTCCATCTAGAAGTTTCTTCCTTTGGTATAATCTAGGATTGGTCAGTGTATTCTATGATTTTCATGGGTTTTTGTAGGGAAGGATTGGTTGTGAGGAGAATGAGATAAATCTAGGTAGGCATCTCCATTTGTCTACCTTAAACTAAATTAGGACAGTCACCCTAGAATATTGTAGCAGTTGATTCCATGCATGCAATCCTAGATTTGGAGATTATTTACCATCTCCCATATTCTCATGAAGTTGGTTTTGTAGTTGGGAATCTAGAAATGTGTGTTGCTTTGTAAATTAGGCGTAATCGCCTTAATTAGGTCTCTAGGCTTCTAAGGGGTTCAGACTGTTAGAGTGCAGATCTTGCCAAACCATTTTGGGGATTAATGTAAATCTTAAAAGGGTATCTAGAATGATAAATAGTTTATTAGGGGTGTGTGCAATATTTTGGAGTTAAGTGCAAAATACCCGCTAAATAGGGCTACTAGCCAAAGGGGTAGGTTTCCAAAGGAAGTATAAGGCATTGAAGACAAAACCTAAAACTAATGTTTGGAATAGTCCTTAGGAGTCATGTATTGACTAATTCCAAAGCCCCCAAGAGAAAGATTCATGGAGAGGTGTATTGAAGGTGTTGAGACCTTTTACTCATCTTGAGTAAGAGCTAGTTTAGAGGATTGTGTGTAGTTCAAACCTTAAGGTGTGGAGTCCTTCTTGGTAGGATCCTTATTATCATTTTAAGGGTCAAAAAATAAGTCCTTTAGATTTTTCCTTAGGTGTGTGAAGGGATCTACATCAGAATCACCTACACCCTTGTCTCAATCTATCCCTCCTTTTATCAGATCTTCTCAGCCTAGGAGCCCTGACATCCATATCAACAGACCCCTATTTCTATGGTACTGCCAAGAGAACATACCTTTTTCACCTTCAATGGTGGCAATCCCTTAGTCCTAGCCCAAAAGAGTGATATTCCAGTGGCATCCTTGAAGGGTATTTCATATTTCACGAGGGAGACATCTACCTCCCCGAAGGAACACATACAAGATGTGTCAAGCATCTACACTCTATTCGATGTCATTGAAGACAATGTTATAGTGAGGCTTCCTACCTCCTCGTTCAAAGGATAATACCTTTAATGGTATAGAGGGCTATCTCCTAACTCCATTTCTAATTGGGATGAGTTAGGAGAAAAGATATGCAAGCATTTTGAAGACAAAAGTGATCATCTGTCACTTATGGAGAAACTAACCACAATAAAAGGAGAACCTCATGAGTTCATGAGTAATTTAAACCATAGATTTTAAAAGACATGGGATAGAATCCCATCATTAGTAAATCCTTCATCAAAACATGATTTTCTATATTTTCTTAAGGCTTTGAACATTGACATAGCTATAATGATTCAATCTACGGGACGAAATAATCTCCCATTGGCTTATGAGACTGTCATAATGGCAAAAAATTGCTTAATACAGTCAAGAAAGTTCTCCTAGGTCTCCAATTCTCTTATTTCTAGAGGCTCCTCCATAGTAGCCTATTTTGGCTCCTATTTTGGTGGCTTCCACAAGCCATCTACTCACACCTGTGTCCTCTCCCTTATCTTCTAAAATTAAGCAACTGCACGCCTCTATTGAGGCATCAATACAAAAAATGATCAATTCATTACAACAACAACTAAAAGAATTTGGGATTGAATTGGTCTCAGCCAAGAGATAGTTTCCGCAGGATAACAACAGGCCTTAACAGCCCAAAACCAGAATTATGAAAAATAGAGGCCTAATTTTCAAGGGAAAAAAAAAATGGAGAAATGCTAGGCCCTTGAATAGTTTGAATCTCATAGCTTCAAACACCTCAAAGACTACAGTTCCAATTCAGAACAAACTTGCTCAAGAACAACATTGGTGTGTCCCATGTAATCAACCACACAATCAGACCTCGTGTTAGAATGGTGAATTTTCTCAGGCCCTAATAGCACAAAAGGATCCAACAACATTAGGGAAGCAAAAATTTGCTGATTATCCCAATCATACACAAGGAGATACAAATTTTATGAATTGGCAGGAGGCTATTTTTTTATGTAATAAATCAGACAAGTGGGGATAGTGTGGCCAACAACACAAGATCAAAAAGGATGGCCATAGATCCTAGTGCTAATTTTGCAGTAGTAGCTTAGAATCCATTTTTATCTGAAGCTACACAACCTGCCCTACAATATTCAATGCCAAATTAATTTGATTAGTAAACTACTCCAAACAAAGAGTGAGACTTGACACAAAATGTCAAGGAGGGGGAGCCACCTAGGGTTCCTATCACACCAAAATTAGACCTAGTTGCTACGAAGGTCCTTTGTAAGGCTATCATCCCCTTTAATATTATTTAACAAATGAAGAGGGCCAGCCTAAATATATCTATGTGGGATTCTCTTACTATCCCATCTCAAAGAGACCTACTTCAAGAAACCCTAAAGGGGATGAATGTTGCAGAAGGTACTAGTTGGGGTTGCAGTTCCTCAACTTCCACAAGCTTGGTGCAACCTTTGGATATAGAGAGTTCAAATAAAACATGTAGGCCTCCCTCTTCTTATCTATCATTAATCATAAGAGATAAACTTGTTCATAATTGCATGATATATAATGGTCCTAGTAGTTCAGTTATGCCAAAAGGGATATCTAACCGTCTAGGTATCAAGTATGAACTTATATTGAGAGGGGTGGTGCAGCTTGATGGCACATCAGTTTAGACTGTGGGATTCATTAAAGATTTAAATATGGCCTTGCATGCCTACCCAGGTTGTAGTGTGTTGCAAGACATCTCAGTGATTGACCTCCCTACTTATTTTGTCATTTGTTTAGATAGGGAATTTATTACCAAGATAGGTGGTTACCTATTTTCTGACTGGTCTCACATGTTGTTTAGGATAAGATATGGTACCAAAGTAACCATTAGGGTTTATCCTGTTGCCAATGCTCATATAGAGCACTATACCCCCAATTCCTATCAACATTAATTGTAACCATGAGGAGAAGGAATAAATTTTAATAAGAGAGCCTACAACTCAGTTGTATGAGGTTCCTCAATGCCTACTTGATAAGTTAGAAAATGCATTTCAGTTTGACCACATTAATGAGGTCAATAATATTTCCTTGGGTACATATTGTATACATGAAGAAGACACCCCTATTCCCAATCTTTCAAATGAAGACAATGATATGTAGGGGATATGGGACATGTTCTTTGATGGTTCAAGAAATAAAAATGGTGTGGGGGTTGGTGTATTGTTCATCTCTCCTAAGTGGGAGAAAAAAAATCTTTAGACTTTAGTTTAGTTGCACTAACAATGTAGCTAAGTATGAAGCTTTTCTTTTGGGTCTCCAAACAACACATGGGAGAGGGATCAACTATTTGAAGGTGCATGGAGATAGAGAGTTGGTTTTTAATCTGATTACAACTTAGAGCACAACCAAAAACAACCTTCTCAATTTCTAGAAACATAAAGCATGGGACCTAATTAAAGGATTTGAGGACTTCAATATTTCTAGTGTCCCTAGAAATCAGAATAAACATATTGACCAATTAACAGCAATTGGTGCTCAACATAACATTTCGTCTCATATTGCAGTAGAGAAAGAACAACAAATCAAACTTGTGGTGAGACCAGCAGTGCTTGATAATCAAGTGAATTGGTAGGTCTTTGATTTTGATCAACAAATTGTGAACTTCCTACAAGATGAAGTAGAGTTCTCCATAGGAAGCGGGACATGCTATAGGACTATTATGGAGAACAAATCATGCAGCTTGGTTCTAACAAGCTACCCAAGGGGCTGATCACCTTCGAGGGGATCTTCAACCATGATGATCAAATGAAAGGGAGAGCAATGAACCTGGCCATCAAGAAATGAGTCTACAAATCAATAGCCATGGCGGAAGGAAAAGTTCTCCATTTGGGGAAGGTATGTTCCCAATCAGATCAAAATAATTTTGTCAATCTCTGTCAAGAGTATAATGATATTTTTTATTTTACCTATGAGGATCTAAAAGGGTTTGATCCTAATCTAGCTCAACATGCCACAAAGTTAGATCCTAATACTAAACCACTCAGAGAAAAGAAAAGGCCTATAAATCCCAAAATTGAGCCTTTGATGAGGACAAAGATATCCAAGCTTATAGAATCTAGCATTATTTTTCCAATTAGCCAATCTTGTTCTAGTTAGGAAGAAAAATGAGGAAATCAGATTGTGTGTAGACTTTAGGGACCTCCACAAAGCCTCCCATAAAGACCATTATCCCCTTCCTTCCATGGAACAAATTTTAACAATGGTTAGTGGCTCTAAAACATTTTCAATCTTGGATGGGTACTTAGGGTATAATCAAATTTTAGTCCAAGGATCTGACCAATACAAGACTACATTCACTACTAAATGGGGCACTTATGCCTATTGTAAGATGCCTTTTGGACTAACAAATACAGGTGCAACTTTTCAAAGAGCCATGGATATGGATTTTAAGGGAGTATTAGCAGAATTTGTATTAATATATCTTGATGATATTACTCTATACTCCAAGCATGCAAAAAAATAGTTTTCTCATCTTCAAAAAGTTTTCAAAAAATGCACGGAGTATGGTGTGTCCTTGAACCCCAGCAAGTGTGTATTTGCCACTGATTAGGGAAAACTACTTGGACACATTGTATCTAAAGATGGTGAAAGCAAATACAAGAGCAAGGAAAGAAAACCAAAATCCAAGTAAGTTTATTGATGAAGTAAATGTTACCAAGAGAAATGCAAAAAACCTTGGAGCAATCACCCAAATGTGAAGGAGGCACAAGAACTTTTGAAAGGAGAAAAGAAAAGTAAAACCCCTTGTGATATTATGAATGAGGAAATGCCTAAAATGAGAGAGAGAGAGAGAGAGAGAGAGAGAGAGAGAGAGAGAGAGAGAGAGAGAGAGGCTCTTTTACAATAACATCATTAAGAAGAAATGAGAGAGGAAATATCTCTTAAATAGAGATGAGGAGAGGAGTTACAAAGTAACTCCCAAATCTATGAATGCCACCATTCATAAAATGTGTATGCCATGTGTCCAAATCCTCTTATGGAGGAAATCTAATATTCCTTAATAAAGGAAAATAAAAGAAATGGCTTGTCCTAATACATGTACTAGAGGACAAATTACATGTAAGAATTCCAAAGGAATATCCTAAACTAAATACAAATAAACTTAAGCCAAGTAAAGATTAAATATTCTAACACCCCCCCTTAAGCTTTACTTAGGGAGTTTACATCAAACCCTTCAATGGGTTGCAATCCAAGATTTTTACAATGAAATTGGCACTTTTCTTTACAAAGTGGCTTGGTCAAAATATCTACAACTTGGTCTTCTCCCTTGCAATAGAGGAGTGAAACTTGCTTGTCTTCAATTTTTTCTTTAATAAAGTGGTGTTGGAGAGAAATGTGTTTTGTCCTTTCATGGAAAACTAGATTTTAGCCAAGGCAATGACATTTTGGTTGTCACAATACAATGGAGTTGGTTCATGTTGAGGTAGACCCAAATCTTCAAGTAGTCTTCTAAGCCACAAGGCTTATTTAAAAGCATTAGTGCATCCTTTGTACTCAACTTCAGTGGATCCAAGAGAGGTAGATTGTTTCTTTTTACTATTCCAATAAATTTCTTCTGAACCAACAAAGAAACAATAACCACAAGTAGATTTCCCATAATTGGGATCTCCACCTAGATCGGAATTAGTAAAACATTTTAAAGTAAAATCAGAATTTTCATCATAAAACAAACCTACATTAATAGTTCCTTTAATATATCTTAAAATTATTTTAGCAACTTTACAGTTTGTTTGTTGAGGTTTAGACATGAATCATGAAACCAAACCAACACTATAAGCAATATCTGGCCTAGTAAGAGTTAAATAATTCAAACCTCCAACTAATTGTCTATACAAAGTAGGATCAACAAGAGGAGTTTGTATGTCAAGCATTAACTTAGTGCCTAATTCAATAGGAATTGAAACATGTTGAACATCATTCATTTTAAGCTTATCTATGAGATCTTGAGCATATTTACTCTGAGATAAGAAAATTCCTTTAGAGGTTTGCCAAATTTGTATTTCTAAGAAATAATGTAAAAGACCTAAATCAATCATTTGAAATTATTGATTGAGTTGGAACTTAATTTCAGAAATCAAATTATTGGAACTTGAAGTTAGAATTAAATCATCTACATATAGAATAATAATGACAATGTCATCTTTACTATGCTTAATATACAAATTTGGATCATTTTTACTTCTAATGAAACCTTGAGAAAGAAAGAATGCATTAATCTTTGAATACCACTCCCTAGGAGATTGTTTTAATCCATAATTTGATTTCTTTAATTTACAAACTAAGTGTTCATTATCTTCTTTAATAAAACCAAAATCTTGAGACATATAAATTTCCTCATGTAAATCACCATTAAGAAAATCACTTTTAACATCCATTTGGTGAATATGCCAATTCATTCTAGAAGCTAAAGCACAAGTTTAATTGTAGGCATTTTAGCAACAGGAGAAAAAGTTTTAGTATAATCTAAGCCTTCAATTTGAGAAAAACCTCTACCAACTAATCTAGCTTTAAATTTAATAACTTGATTATTAGCATTCAATTTAGTTTTATAAAACCACTTGCAACAAACAGGATTTTTACCATGAGGCAAGGGAACTAAATCCCAAGTTTGGTTAGAAATTAAAGTATCATATTCTTCCTTCATTGATTTTTGCCAATGTGGTCAATTTTTAGCTTGATCAAATGTTTTAGGATCGTTTCAATTTATAATAGTTGTCATTAAAGCATAATTATAATAATTAACTCTTCTAGCTTGAATTCTATCTATTCTAGCTAAGTATTCATCACTATCTTGAGTTAAAGATTTAAACCATTTAGGTCTTCTTTTAGAAGTAATGGATTCATCACTAGAGGAAAATTCATGAGGAGTAGAGTTATTATTATCATCATCACTATCAATAGAAGGAATAGAAAGAGTTGCATTAGGAGTAGGGTAAAGATAAGGAGGTTAGTCCTCCACAAGCACAACTTTGCTTTGAGAAAGTTCATCATCCTCCACTTTAGAAAAATCATGAATGCCTTTTTCCGCAATATAAACATCTCTTGCAACTTTTACCTTGTTAGTAATAGGATTGTAAACTCTATAACCTTTAGTATTTTCATCATAACCAACAAAAATAAAAGGAGAAGATTTAGCATCTAATTTTTTTCTTTTCTCCTTAGGTTTGTTAACATAAGCCATGGAACTAAATTCTGCAAATTGGGATTTCTACCAGACCAAACTTCTTCAAGAGTTTTATCCTTTAAGGCTTTGGTAGGTGTTCTATTAATTAAATAAGTTGTACAAGTCATAGCTTCAGCCAAAAACTTGTAATCCATATTTTTGGCATGCAATAAACATCTTGCCATTTCCACAATGGACCTATGCTTTTGTTTCGCCATACCATTTTGTTGTGGTGTATAAGGAATGGTAAGCTTATGTTTAATTCCAAAAGATTTCAAATAAGTATTAAATACATTATTGACATATTCTCTTCCATTGTCAATACGAAGAATCTTAATTTTAGAACCAGATTGCCTTTCTAAAAACATATGAAATTAAGTAAACACATCAATCACTTGATCCTTATTATGAAGGAAATATATCCATGTTCTCCTTGAAAAATAATCAAAAAAGGTAAGATTATACCTTGAATCTTGGATGGAGGGATTCTCCATGGGACCCAAGAGATCACTATGAACTAGATGCAATTTAGTATATACCCTCCAAGATTGACCATGAAGAAAGGGTTCCCTATGCATCTTACCACTCATGCAACCATTGAAAACAATTTGAGAAGGAACAATAGTAGGCAATACATCAACCATACTTTCTTTTTGCATCAATGAAATATAATTAGAATTGAGCTGGCCAAGTCTTTCATACCGTATAGTAAAATCAATAGTAGTAAACAAGGAATACTTTGTACGAGAAAATTCATAGAAGTTGAACAAGTTATCAATATTCATTTTAGCAATGGAAATAAGATGATTAGTTTTTGGATCAATGATATAACACATGCCCCTATATAAGTTAATTTTATAATCTTGACAAAGTTTAGGAACTGAAAGAAAATTTGATTTTAATTTAGGAACATAAAGAACATCATGTAATTTCCCATTAGGGACATTCACATCACCAATAGCTTCAACTTTGCAACTATGATTATTAGCTAATTGAACAGGAATATTGGAAGTATCAAGATGCAAAGATTCAAAACATTCTTTATGAGAAGTAACATGCTAAGATGCACCAAAATCAATAATCCACTCAAGTGGTTGAGAAACATTATAAGTACATGTAAATGCATGATGAGGTGCATTACCATTATTATTACCTTCCTTATAATGAGGTTTATGTTGTTGATTATTTTGATTATTTTGGTTCATGGGCTTTTTACCATTTTGCTTAAAACAATTATTAGTAATATGTCCATCTTTCCCACAATATGTGCAATGCGGTCTTGTTTGAGAATTAGTTCTTTAATTATTATATGCATTATTATGATTATTATTATGAGAATTGTTATGATAGGATTTAGACTGAGATCGATAATTAGAAGATTTATGATTATTTTTATTGGATCTAAAATTATTATTATTATGATTTTGGTTTTTAGACATAAAAGCATGTTCGCTACTTTTAAGAGTACCAAATTGAATTAATTTAGCTTCCTCTTGACATAATAAATTTTGAAAAATATCATAACTTAATTCAGTAGATAAACTAGGAATAGCAAGTTGAGCATGAATATTCATAATAAATTGTTGAAATTGACAAGAAAGACATTTTTTAAGAATAAGATGAATTAAAGGTAAATCAACTAACATAGCTCCTAAACTAGTTAATTGACTATTAATTGAATCAAACTTAAATAAGAATTCATCCATGGTTTTAAAATCAGTATACGTGAGATCATCAAGTGGATTTTGAAGCTGAATTTCTCGGGATTCATTTGAGCTATTATAAGTTGTTTTGAAAATTTCCCAAGCCTCATATGCTTTTGTACAATTTCCAATTAGAACATACAAATTAGGAACCATTGAAATTCCTATTAAACCAAGTGCTTCCTCATTTTGAGTCTTCCATCTATCTTGGTAGCAACATCCAAAATGTGCTTGAAACAAAAAATGAATGAGATATGTGTTTTTCATGAATGATAATTAGTACTATTTAATTTAATTTCAAGAATTAAAGTAGACATGATAGCAAAATGATGATGAAATTTTTTTTATCCCCTTTGATTAAAAGATGAAAAATAACCTCCTTAATAAAAAATTGAACCAAATTTTAATTTTTAAAAAAATTAATCAAGGAATGTTATTTTTAAAGATTCAATAAAAAAATTAAATTTTAAATTCTAAAATAAAACTTTATATTGTAAAAAAAATTATTTAAAAAATACTTTTAAAAACTTTACTTTTTAAAAAAGCATTGAAAAAACTTTATAACTTTATAACTTTTATAAATGAAAAGTTATATATTTAAAAAATTTAATACGTGAATGTTAAAATTAAACGAAACTTTTTTTATAAACTTAACTTTATTTTATTTCAAATAAATTTTATGTTAAAGAAACGAAGTTTGGATTTGAAATAAAGTGGACTTTATACATAAATGATAAAGAGTCTTAAACTTACATTCATGTGAATGAACAGAAGGAGCTAAGATAGTTGAAAGCAATATTTACACAAAGTGACAGTGGCTGCATAGAAGGTATGAAGGAGCAGGTTTGCCAAAAAATAATAGAGATGCTTTGATAAATAGCAAGGTTAGGTTTGCGAGATATAACAGAGATGTAATGATAAGAGATAAGAGATAGAAACCTTACACAGAGATCAGAAGATGCTTGAAGAAAAAGTTTAAATTCTAGAGTTAACAAAACACAAGGCACAAAATATAGAGAAATATAAATTGATTTAAAGTATGCTTCTATAATTAATATGATTGTAGTGAGAAATTTGAGAATAAAAAAATTAATTGAATAGGATTTGAATATGATTCAAAGTACAGAGGCTGCAGTTTCAAATTTATAATGTTTAAGTTTCATTTTGATTTAGACAAAATTATTTGAAACGAATTTAAATAGAAGAGCCTTATTATTAACCTACAGGAAATGTTATACTTAGATATTTTCTTTTAAATACACAAAAATTTAACGAAGCAACAATATGAAATTTCTTTTTATCCAAAAATCTTCAACTTAAATGTTAAAACCTGCAAGCAAATAGAGAAGGTCCTGGCCGCAAGCCTTCCAAAACAAATTATATCAAAAGGGTTTGGCGGCAAGCCTTCCAAAACCAAAACTCAAACTAGAAACAAGACTTTGGTGGCAAGCCTTCCAAAGCTTTTCTTTTTTGAAAAACTAGAATCTGAGAAGATTAAACCTGCAGGAAAACTTGCTAACAAGTTTGAAAAAAAATTACAATTGAAACCAAAACCAGCACAATAGAAAATATTAGAAAAGAACTTATTATCCTCTCAACAATGCCTACAACAAGGTGAACTCCACAGAATGATAACCTTCATCAATCTCAACTTGAAATAAGGATTAGAAACCTGCTCAGATACCATGAAAGGAAATACAAGAGCAAGGAAAGAAAAACAAAATCCAAGTAAGTTTATTGATGAAGTAAATGTTACCAAGAGAAATGGAAAAAACCTTGGAGAAATCACCCAAATGTGAAGGAGGCACAAGAACTTTTGAAAGGGGAAAAGCAAAGAAATATCCCTTGTGATATTATGAATGAGACAATGCCTAAAATGAGAATGAGAGAGAGAGAGAGAGAGAGAGAGAGAGAGAGAGAGAGAGAGAGAATCTCTTTTACAATAACATCATTAAAAAGAAATGAGAGAGGAGACATGTCTTAAATAGAGATGAGGAGAGGAATTACAAAGTAACTCCCAAATCTATGAATGCCACCATTCATAAAATGTGTGTGCCATGTGTCCACATCCTCTTATGGAGGAAATATAATACTCCTTAATAAAGGAAAATAAAAGAAATGACTTGTCCTCACAGATGTACTAGAGGACAAATTACATGTAGGAATTCCAAAGGAATATCCTAAACTAAATTAAAATAAACCTAAGGCAAGTAAAGATTAAATATTCTAACAGATGGTCTGGCCATAAACCCAGAGAGAGTGGAAGCCATTGTGTCTCTTCCACTTTCACATCATAAGAAGGGACTCCAAAGCTTTTTGGGTAGAATCAACTTTGTTAGGAGGTTTATCCCAAACCTTGAAATCTTGGTCAAGCCTCTCACAACCATGCTATAGAAGGATTTTCCCTTCAAATGGACTAAGTATGGGAAGGATGGCTTTGATCAAATCAAATAGATCATTACTCAGGCTCCTACCCTAGTAAATCCAAACTATGAGAAGGATTTCATTCTTTACACCTTGGGAGTAGAATCAAGTATATTTACTTTCCTAACATAGTTAAATCAAGATGATTTAGAGTTGTCCATGGCTTTTTTTAGTGAAGGCCTGAAGGATTATGAACTCGGGTACAACTATGTGGAATAACAAGTCATCACAATTGTGACAGCACTAAAAAAGTTCAGACACATGCTCTCAAACAACAAGATTCAGCTCCTAGTCGCACATGCCAGCGTTAAGGATTTTCTTCTCAACAAGGATATAGGTGAGAAGAGAAATGGATGGATCACTAAGGTATGACCTTGACATCAAAATTATTTGGTTAGTTTGGGGAAGAGGACTTTGTGAGCAGTTCAATTCATCTTTTGGGAAAGAGTCAGAGACCTCCCTCTTACTGCAGGAAGAAGAATAGGTTGACAACTAGTGAGATGCACAAACTAGTTGGTTGGAAGTTATGACTACCTTCTTAAAGGATGGTAGCTATCCTTCTCACTTTGATAGAACCAAAAGAAGGCATCTTAGATTGCAGTCCATTCCCTATGCCTTAGTGGATGGTATATTATTCAAAATAATCGTAGATGGTGTCTTGCTAAGGTGCATCCATAGAGATCAGACTAGCAGGTTGTTAGAGGAATTCCATAATGGGTCCTCTAGTGGCCATTTCTCAACAAAAACTACACATATGAAGAGCTTGAGAGGAAGATATTATTGGCCTTCTCTATTCAATGATGCTCATAAATGGGTTAGACATTGCAAAGAATGTGAACTTAAATTTGCTTCAAGCAACGGTTACCTTCCCTTCCTTTTCATCCCATTTAAATTGACCAACCATTTGCACAATGGGGGCTTGTCAATCCAATGTCAAGTGCTGGCAACAAGTGGATTTTGGCTGCCACATACTATTTCACAAGTTGGACAGAGGTTGTTTCTTTAAAGGATGCAATTGAGAATTGAGCGATTCAATTCTTTGAGGGGATTGCAACCAGATTTGGAGCCACTTCCACCATTATATCAGATAATGCCAAGGCCTTTGTGGGCTCTCAAATCAACTTATGGGCAGTCCAATATGATGTGTTTCTAAAAACTTCATCAAATTATTATCCTCAAGGCAATGGCTTGGCTGAGTCCTCCAACAAGAATCTAATCAAGATCATCAAAAAGACTCTTGAGGACAATTAGAGAGCATGGCACTTAAATTTGGGGACAACACTATGGGTTGATAGAATTACTCCCAAGAGAGCTTTGGGTAATTCTCTTTTCATGCTAGTATATAGAAGGGAAGCAAGGCTTCTCCTATCCCTTGAGTTTCCATCTCTATACCTAGCACATCAGTTGGAGCTCCTAGAAAATGATGCCTTGTTAGTAAGGTATGCTAAACTTGCAAAGTTTGAAGAGGTCAAAGAGAAGGCCAAGAAGACTTTAAATATCCATCAGGGATAGGTAAAGAGATAATTTGATAAGAAATCCATTTTGACGACCTTCTAAGTTGAAGATTTTTCCCTAAAATGGGATGTTAATAGAGCGAAACCTGGGAGGCACTCAAAATTTGATGCAATATGGAGTGGTCCCTATGTGATTACTAGGTGTAAGGAGGATAAGGCTTTCAAGTTATCCAGGTTAAATGGGGAAGATCTCCCCATTGTAGTGAATGGGATTCACCTTAAAGCATGCATGTAAAGGGTAGTTGTTGCAACTTGTTTTAAAAATATTATAATTTATGTTCTTTTGCTTTCTAGCAAATGCGCACACACAGGCCATTCTCTAGAATGGTGAAGTTTTGACTTTTTGCATGGGAAGAGATTTATTTTTGTTTTAGGCATTCACTTTTTGCCCAATGGACTTCAAGGCTACTAATCAATGTGCCAAGTAGGTGTGTCAACCCCTCCGAGTTGTAAAAATGTTGGCAATTTTTGTGCCAACCTTAGTAGGTTTTGACCATGCAGGATAAGAAAATTAAAATATGGGTGGGATTTTCCCTTATCCCGCGAAGTAAAAAAGATGCAAGAAAGACCGTGCGAGATAAGGAATTGTCCAAAGAAAAGAAGAAAACCCTTATCCCATGGAGTAGAACAAAGGCACAAATGATGTTGTGGGATAAGAAAGATAAAGGCCCCTTCGCACAATCACTTTATCCATTATGAGTCCCATGTGCTTTAATTATTCACTTAAGTGTCGGTCCCAATATCCCATTTGTGTGGGATAAGAAAGTCATATTTATGTGTGAGAAGGTTTTATCCTAGGAGCGTCATCATGCAGTTTCCTGATAATGTGGAATAAGACCAAGAAGAAATGTTATCCCACAGAGCAAAAAGGCAACATAGTAAAGGAAAAGCTTTTCTTTATACCACGCGTTCCTATGCAAATAAGGAAAATTTCATAGGATAAGAAGACAAAGAGGTAATAAGAGGAAGGTACTTATCCTACATGGCGATGAAGACCCAAGGTTTTTAGCACATAAAAGAACAAGAACGAATAATCAAGAACAACGCGGGATAAGGATTGTCAAGGGTTACCAATGCAAGGCTTATCCCACAAGGGTAAGAAAGGTGTAGCTGAAGGTCGTTGGGTAAGAAAGTGAAGGGGAACAATGCTGCATTTCCTTATCCCACGTGTTCTCGTGGAGATAAGGAAATGACCGTGGGATAAGAACACAATAGAGAAAAGTGTAGTGGAGGCTTATCCTATGAGGATAAAAGGAATATCTTCAAGGGTCGCAAGATAAGGAAAGAAAAAGGTGATAAAGGAAAAGCTTATCATGCGAGAGTAATGAGTGTTCTCACAATGCGTGGGACAAGGAAACAAGGAAAAACCAAGGAAGGGTTATCCCATGAAGTAAAAATAGACCCACCGAGATGCCATGGGATAAGAACTCAGAGCATGCCAGCGGTCAAGCACAACTAGGGAAACATGGACCCGAGATTGTTGGCATTTTGAGTTTATTGGCATTTTGCATAGAGATTGCATTAATGATATGTTGTCATTGATATCAATTGAACCAGTAAAAGGTATTCATGTTATTGCTAATACTGTTGTTTTTGATATTGGCTAGTAACCGGTAGGAAGAGAGTTGTAGAAGATATTGTGACCGGTATGTAAAGTTTGTGAGTTCAACTGGTGAACTGATGTAAAGGGTCAAACATTTCTATGCAATGTAATAGATAAACCCTATCAACTATCAAACCCTAACTGATCAAGTTTGTTGGTTTATTATCCAATGAGGGGTAATGATGGAGACATGTGTGATCGTTGTATGAGGATAAATTCAAATTGGTTTGGTGTGTTTGCTTATTATCTAGGGAAGGAGAAAAGTGGATTGCATTTAATGCACATGTGATGAGTTACAACTTCTAATGAAGCGGTGATCATGGAGTGGTTGGAATTTTCTTGAAGAATGTTAAGAGATTGTCATGATTTCTAATGGTCAAGATTGAACTGACTTGTTTGTAATCTCAATAATGAGAATTAGGTTTTTGTTGGTTTACCGACCTAATTCATTTGTATTTAAGGTCGATGAAGTTGTTTATAAAGGTTGTTGGAAAGTTTGATAGAAAACCTGTTGAGTGTGTGGTTTCCCAACTAGTGAATGGATCTGCACTTTTAGTGAAGGCAGATTCAAACTTAGAAGGATCTGATCAAGAAAATGTAGTGCTACACAGACAGATCAAGAAAACCTATTGTTTTCTAACAATTATAATAGAAGTAAAATCCCTTAACCGGGTAAGCTCCAACAAGCTTGGTTACTCATTAAATCCTTTAACAAGGTGGTCCATTAGCTTGGTTTCTTAAATCCTCCAGCGAGGTTACTCTTAACATGGTATTGTGCTTCTAACAAGGCATATTTATAAATCCCTTAACCAGGTGATTCCTAACCAGAATCAGTTCTTAACAAGACTTATTGTAAAGCTCTAATAGTCTTTGGCTCCTAACAGGGCAAACTTCAAAAGAGTTCAGATAGCTATCCTTGTGAGTCCCATCTCACTGTGGTTTTTAACTATTTGGGTTTTGCATGTATAAATAGTTGTGTCAAGTGGTGAATGCTTTTGTGGTTGTGATCTTATTTGTTGATTTGGTTAACTTCTAATAAGGCATGTTAAATAGAAGCATTGAGAGATGAATATGTTGAGTTAAGATTAAACATTGTTGATGTTTACAATATTGAAGGTGTTTACTATTAAAAGTTATCACAATAGTTAAGTTGGTTAATGCCAAAGTACTCCTAAGAATATTGATCTTGACTGAGATATGTTTACTTTGTTTGACTGAGTTTGAGCTTGGGAACTTTGTATCAGTTTTTCAATATACTGATTCACCCCCCCCACTCTCAGTATTCTACAAATAATTATTCTTTTATCATACCATCAATTGTTATTAGGCCTATCCAATTCCTCTTAATCTAAAAGCCTAATAGCTTGAGGAGAAGATCTTGTAGATCATGATGAAAAAATAAGGTCTGAAGTTTAACAAAGATAACTATAGAATATGTTCTTATAGAATGCATATTTACATTAAGAGTCTTTGTAGTGAGTATAGGGATCATATAGAACATAAGTATACTACACCTACTTGACCCCAAACTGATGATTAAAAGAAAGAACAACAAGAAAATTACTAGGCATTAGAAGCTATTATCAGTTCCCTGTCTGATGCTGAATATATAGATGTTCATGATCTTGAAACTGCATATCAAGTATGGAAGAAACTTGAAGATATCTATAGTGGTGATGAGCATGTCAAGATTGCTAAAGAAGAGATTTTAAGAGGCAAGTTTGATGACATGAGAATGTTTGAAGCTAAGAACATCCAACAGTGTGGTCAAAGGACCAAAGAGATAGTTCGAGAGATAAAGAGTGTGGAAGGGAAAGTGGAAGATGCCACTATAATTAGTAAGGTATTGAGAACCTTGCTACCGATCTATGCTATTTGAGTTGCAGCTATTCAGGAGCTAAAATCCATTGACAAGATAAAGGTAACTCTTGACTCTATTATTGGCAAACTTACTGCTTTTTAACTAAATGGCTATGATGGTAGTGTACAGAAATCATAATCTGCATTTAGAGTTTTTGTCTCTAACCCATATGTGAGAAGAAGTATAGATACCAACAATTTCTATGAATCTAGATCTAGTAGAGATGTTGATGATGAAGACAACTTAGTGGAACTTGAAGCATTGTTGGAAAAATGACTGCCTAGAGGCACTAGTAAATATAGAGGTAAGCTACCTTTAAAATGTTTTGCATGATGCAAGATTGGTCATATAGTAGCAAACTACCCTAATGGTGAAAATGATTACAAGAGAGACAAATTTAAGAAGTACAAGGGTAAAGGCAAGATAGATTGTCTTATAGCTATTGACAGTGGTATTACTAATGATGAATTTTATGATGATGTTAGTGAAGATATTGTGTTTGTAGCAATTAAGGAAGAAGTATTGGATCAGAAGGCACTAGTATCCAGAATGGATAACTCTAATGATTTGATCATTGATAGTGGTTGTTCACATCACATGACCGGTGATCGGAGAAAATTGCTTTCCCTGAAGGAATTTGATGGCAGTGTTATTAGATTTGGCAATGACTCACCCTGTATGGTAAAAGGTAAGGGAGTTATTTCTCTTAATGGGAAGAGCAGTGTTGATGATGTCTATTGGGCTGAACGCCTAAAGCACAATCTGTTAAGTATGGCACAACTTAATGATAGATGTTACACACTAGAGTTTAGAAATGGTATATGCAAAATCTTTGATAACAAACGTGAATTGATTGCAACTAGGAAGTAGGTGAGAGGTAATCTATTTCATCTCAATCCTAAAGTTAGCAACTGTTTGATTGAAAAAATTGATGATAGCTAGCTTTGGCATACAAGATTTTGTGATATAAATTTGGATAATATTATTAAAGTAAGCAAGTCTAAGATAGTAAGAGATCTGCCTCAGCTAGATAAACCTGTTAATGCTCATTGTAAGGAATGTAAACTAGGAAAGATGACTTCTTCAATTTTCAAGAGAAAGTCCTTCTCAACATAACACTTGTTAGATTTGGTTCATATAGACCTATGTGGACCAATAAGAACAAGAAGCATTCAAGGTGACAAATACTTCATGATCCTCACTGATGATTGTTCAAGGATGATGTGGGTCACATTCTTAAAGGAGAAGAATGAAGCATTTGGAAAATTCAAGGCATTCAGAGCCTTAGCTGAGAAAGAGAGTGGCAAAAAGATTAAATGTCTAAGAATAGATCAAGGCGGTGAATTCACTTCTGCATAGTTCACTAAATATTGTGATGATAATGGTATCAAGCCGCAACTTTCTGCACCAAGAATACCATAGCAAAATGGTATAGCAGAGAGAAACAACCGGTGGGTAGTTGAAGCTGCTAGAACTATGTTGATATAAGGAGGTGTATCAAAAACCTTTTGGAAAGAAGCTGTAAGTACAACTGTCTACACAATGAACCGAGTTCTGGTAAAAAGAGGTAAGGACAAGACCCCATATGAGTACTGGTATGGGAGATCACCTAATGTTAGCTATTTTAAAATATTTGGTAGCAAATATTTTATTAAAAGAGGTGACTACATAAGAAAGTTTGAAGCTAAGAGTGATGAAGGTATATTTCTTGGCTATTCCACCAAGAGTAAGGCCTATAAATGCTTCAACAACCGGACACAAATTTTTTTTGAGAGTGCTAATGTTTGTGTAGATGAATATCCTAAAATTTTAGAAGGAACCAGTTTTGAGAAGAAGGATGAAGATCCTTGTATTTTTATTTTAAAACTTGAAACTGATAAATCAGAAACCGGTAAAGAAAATCTTGATGTACTTGTCCAACCGGAATAAATAAATTTAGAGGAAGATGACAATGAAGAAGTTGAACCTAAAGAGAATGATCATGTTATTCCTAGGTATGTGAGACTAAATCACAGTCCGAAACAGATAATTTGGGATAAGGATGCTGGAGTACTAACTAAAAGGAGAATAAGAGAGAAATCTTGCATGGTATCCACCTTTGAACCCAAAAATGCTAAGGATGCATTTGGTGATGATCATTTGGTGAAAGCTATGGAGGAGGAGTTGGAAAAAATTGAGAACAACACTTGGACCCCGGTACCCTGACTGGTAAATAAGAATGTTATAGGTACTAAATGGGTATTTAGAAACAACTTTAATGAAGATGATGTTCTAGTTGGCAATAAGACAAAATTAGTATGCAAAGGTGATGTGCAAGAAGAAGGAGAAGACAATGGAGAAACTTTTGCACTAGTAGCAAGACTGGAAAGTGTTAGAACACTACTTGCATTTATGGCCCATAAGAAGTTCAAAGTATACTAGATAGATGCCAAGTCTACATTCTTGAATGGGATACTGGAAGAAGAGGTTTATATAGAGTAGCTTGATGGTTATGCATTGATAGATAAGGAAGACATGGTATGCAAATTGCATAAAGCTTTGTATGGATTAAAGAAGTCACCCAGAGCATGGTATGAATGACTTCATACTCATTTGATGAAGATAGGCTTTGCAAGAACCAATGATGACAACAACATTTATCTCAAGTTTGAAGGAGATGATATACTAGTCAGTGAAGTATTTGTAGATGACATGAGTAATTTTTTTGCATAAGAAATGAAGAATGAATTTGAGATGTCATTAGTAGGGGAATAAAAAAATTCTTAGGCTTACAGATACAGTAGATGAAGAATGGTATTTTCATTACTCAATCCAAGTATGTGAAGGAGGTTTTGAAGAATTTTGGTATGAGTCACTGTAAACCAGCTGGAACCCCAATGGTTACAGGTTGTAAATTATCCAAGGAAGATGCATCTAAGTTTGTAGATGAAAAGGAATATAGGTCAATTATTGGGAAACTACACTATGTTGTTCACAGTCGACCGAATATTGCCCATGCAGTTGGTATTGTGGCTAGATTTTAGAAGAATCCAAAGGAGGCACATTTGATGGAAACTAAGAGAATCTTTAGATATCTGAAAGGTACTGTTGACTATGGATTATGGTATCCATATGGTTGAGATTTTGACTTGCAGGCATACATAGATGTTTATTGCGCAGGAAATATTGATGACCAGAAGAGTACTACTAGTGGAGCATTCTTTCTAGGAGGAAGGCTAGTCTCATGGAGTATTAAAAAGAAGAGTTGCACTTCACAATCTACTGCTGAAGTTGAATATGTAGCAGGTTATATGAATTGCACACAAGCTAAGTGGATGAGGCAAATTTTGGAATGTTTGAAGATGAAAATCTTAGAACCTATAAAGACTTTGTGTGATAATACAAGTGTAATAAATATTTCTAAAAATCATGTTTTTGCATGCAAGGACTAAGCACATTGAATTGAAATACCAATTCTTGAGGGAAAAAGTTCAAAGTAAAGATGTTATATTGGAGCATGTTTCTACCAAGGAGCAACTTGTAGATATCTTTACCAAACCTCTACCTAAGACCACTTCTAAGTATCTTATAATTCAATTGGGGGTTGTCTCTCTTCATGAAGTAAATTAAACATGATGATGATTTCATCAGTCCCTTAATTATTTGTAGAATCTTATATGGATTGATGAAGGAGTGGATGTATTCCACAGGGGGGCATCAAGTTGCAGAATGATGTTGATGCACAGTAAGAGAAGAATTACATGTTTTACTTTCACTTTGGCATTGTTGTCAAAGGGGGAGAAGAATTATGTGACTGAAGAGAATAATTATGTGTCTGATAAGGTGAATACTTGGTAATGTAAACCAAGATTCCTATTCACCAACGGCAGGCTGAAGACACATAGAGCATGGTGAATACTTGGTAATGTAAACGAGGATTCCTATTCACCAATCTCAATAGCAATTAGAGGTGTTGATATATGTATTGCCATAAATGCCAAAGGGGGATATTGTTGACATTTTGAGTTTATTGGCATTTCGCATAGAGATTGAATTAATGATATGTTATCATTGATGTCAATTGAACCGGTTAAGGGTATTCATGTTATTGTTGTTTCTTGATATTGGCTAGTAACTGGTAAGAAGAGAGTTGTAGAAGACATTGTAACTAGTATGTAAAGTTTGTGAGTTGAACCAGTGAATCGGTGTAAAGGGTCAAACCTTTCTATGTAATGTAACCGGTAAAGCATATCAACTGTTAAACCCTAACCAATCAAGTTTGTTGGTTTACTATCTGATGAGTGGTAATGATGGAGACACATGTGATCATTGTATGAGGATAAATTCAAATTGGTTTGGCACATTTTCTTATTGTCAAGGAAAGGAGCAAAGTGGATTGCATTTAATGCAAAGCATGTGATGAGTTACAAAGTCCAATGAAGCAGTGATCATGGAGTGGTTGGAATTGTCTTGAAGAATGTGAAGAGATTGTCATTATTTCTAACAGTCAAGATTGAACCGACTTGTTTGTACTCTCAATGATGAGAATTAGGTTTTTGTTGTGTTACTGACCTAATTGATTTGTATTTAAGGTTGATGAAGTTGTTTGTAAAGGTTGTTGGAAAGATTGGTAGCAATACTGTTGAGTGTGTGGTTGCCCAACCAGTGAATGGATCTGCACTTTGAGTGAAGGTAGATGGAAGCTTAGAGGAATTTGATCAAGCAAATATAGTGCTACTTAGATAGATCAAGAAAACCTGTTGTTTTCTAACAATTACAGTAGAAGTAAAATCCCTTAACTAGGTAAGCTCTAACAAGGTGGTCCATTAGCTTGGATTCTTAAATCCTCCATCAAGGTTACTCTTAACAGGGTATTGTACTTCTAACAAGGCATATTTGTAAATCCCTTAACCGAGTGATTCCTAACCAGAATTAGTTCTTAACATAACTTATTGTAAAGCTCTAACGGGATTTGGCTCCTAATAGGACGGACTTTGAAAGAGTTCAGATAGCTATCCTTGTGAGTCCCATCTCACCATGGTTTTTACCTATTTGGGTTTTCCACGTATAAATATATGTGTCAAGTGGTTAATGCTTTTGTGGCTGTGATCTTATTTGTTGATTTGGTTAACTTTTGATAATGCATGTTAAATATATGCATTGAGAGATGAATATGTTGAGTTAAGATTAAGCAATGTTGATGTTTGTTGGTATTATGGATGTATTGCATTGGTTTTGTCATTAATGTCAACACTTGTCAACTCTTATTAGCACTTATCATTTGGAGATCTTTGGTTATGTTCACCAGCAAGTTCAGTGACTTATACAGAGACCGGTATTTGGTTCACCAGTAGGTTATATTGTTCACTGACACTAAGGATGACCTGTTATCATCTGGAGATTACTTGTTTATGTCGAAGACATGGTTTGGATACTTGGTTCTACTGATTTGGTTATTGGTCTAATCAAGTTGGCATATTTGTTGTTACTAGCAAATTGGTTTAGGTTATGGACCGACATGCATTATCTATTCCAGATCAACATGACATGTTATGCAAATGATTTATTGATTGGTTATCATTGTAAATGCATTGAGCCGACATGATGCATCATCACATATTGATTCATTTGTAATTGATTTAATTGTAATATTCTTAGTGAGCCAACCTACACATTTGGTCTTAGGTTTTGGTATATATGTAAGATATCATTTGTGAGATTATGTAAGAATATAAGGAAATATGGAATATGCGAATATAAGAAGAGCTATTCATGTAGACATCATTTGAAGATTCAAGGAAGGTATGAAAGAGATAAATAGAGCTTAACTAGTACTGAATCCAATATATGAAGATGTTATTTTAAGCAATACATTATCGTTCAATTTAATCATCCAATTGTAGTTAGTGTGACTCCCATCTTGTGATTGAGTAGTGAGCTCTAAGAAGTTGGCCTTTCTGCTTGTGTAGATCCCATTTAGACACACATACTATCTCCAGTAGTATCACCTAATTGTGGGTAAGGTTTCCCATCGTGGTTTTTCCCCTTATAGGGTTTCCACGTACAAATATCTATATTATGTGTTGTGGATGTTATTTCTCTTTCTGTTTCATGCATTAAGTTTCACCGGTATTGTTATTAATTGTTAAACTATCAACCGCCATTATGTTTGGTTTACTGATATTATGCATCAATTTTAATTAAGTTGTATTTGGGTTGAAATTAATAATCAACTAATTCACCCACCCCCTCTCAGTTGCCTCCAGGTCCTAATAATGTTAACAAGATTGAAGGTGTTTATAATAGTTAAGTCGGTTAATGGCAAAGTACTCCTAAGAATATTGATCTTGACTGAGATATGTGTACTTTGTTTGACAGAGTTTTAGATTGGGAACTCTGTATCAGTTTTTTAATATACTGATTCACCCCCCCCTCTTAGTACTCTATCGGATTCTTATTCTTTCATCATACCATCAGGGATGCCACATCAGACATCTACTAACATTGGATCTTCATAAAGGCCCGATCTAACGATCATGTTTTTGTATACACCTATAAATGGTCTGAAGATAGTTAATTAAATACATAGTTATTTGATTAATTCCCCTTTCCAAATAATTGAATTCATAAGAAATTTAATTAATTTCTCTATTCATCTACTAGTAAATAAATCTAAATGATTTATTTATATAGTTCATCTCACATCCCCCTTCGATTAATTAATTCTAAATTAATTAATGTCTCCCCATATTAATCAATTCTTCTAATTCCTAATTAAGATTAACAAACTCAAGTTTGTTGAGATTAAATGTCATTTTTCTATTATTTGAATTTCTAAATTCAAATGAGTACATGGCTCCTAACTTTTAACCATGTAACCTATCATCCCCTAACTTAACCAATTCAATCTAATCTTGGGTCTAACTAACCCTATCCTATCTTGCACATCCTAACTTCCTTATCCTAACCTCCCATGGTGTGGATATTCTCTCCTTGAGACACATGACACTATTTCCACATGTCTCCTCCTTTGGACACTTGCCCTTTTATGAGCAAGGCTCTTATACACTTGTCACCACAAAGATGACAAGTGTCCCTTCCTCCAACCTCTTCTCCAACTTCCTCAATCTTGACCCTTGATATCTTTAGATCAGATCTGGACCGTCGATTCCTGCCACCTCAGCTTTGGCCTTGGAATTCCTATAAATATCCCCTATTTTAGAGCAATAAGGATCCCATCTCATATCAATTTAGGCATCATTACTATAGGAAATTTGCATTTTCAATTATCTAGTAATTAGCTTTTGGATTAATCATAGCATGTTAATCGAGTTTCTTAAATCATGCATTTCATATCATCTCCATAGTCAATCATGATCAAATAGCTACTTAACTCTTGAGTTGACACTTTGGAGGTCATTGCTCTGCTGAGAGCCCACCAATCCCACACCTTCAAGGTCCTCAAGAATAGAGGAAAATGGGACATTTCAAGGAAGGCTTATGGTTTGCATTTCTAATCTAGTTTTCAATTAATTTTTTCAATTACATTTTGTTGTCTCATTATATGTTTATGCCTCTTTTCATTTACCATATTTTTAGCATCACATTAATTGGCACCCACTATGGGGCTAGCCCCTTTGATTTTTAACAAGTTTGTTGATAGGTTGATTAGCTCTTTCAGAGGGCAGATTAGCTTTCTTGGGCTCCTGAATCGCGTTATTGGTCTCTTTTGTGGCATTCTGGCACCTCACGTGACATTCTTGGGAGACTTCTCAACTTTGTTTTCATGTTTTTCTATACTTTAGCACTTTCAATCTGTAATTTAGCATTTTTGGTATGTATTGTAAAATTTTTGGTACATTTGTCAGCGTTTTTAGTCTGTTTGACATTGTTTCTGGTGTGCAGGATAGTGTTGTTGGTGTGTAGAGCAGCATTTCTAGTGTGTAGAGCAGTGTTGTTGGCACATATGATGTCGTTCTTGGTCAATTTGATGGCTTTTTTAGTTTTTTATTGATTTTACAAATATTGTATGTTGCATTCCTCATTTTTGCTTCTGGACTGTCACTTTCCAGAACCTAATTTGCAGATTGTTGGTTTTGCAGGTACTTATTTCACTATGAAATACCAGAGTCACAAAATATTTCACCATCAAAGAATGCAATATAAACTACTAACTTTATTTGCAGCCACGGGATTTTGCACTTATATTTGTTAAATTAGGCACATAGACTAATTACAATGGAAATGAACAAACATGTTTTATGTGTTTTGATGATAGGCAAGTATGCTCTCACCATTCTTAGATGATTAGAAAGTCAGACTCATCCTTTTCCTTTTCTTTCAATAGTGCATATCCTTAGCGGGTCTGCCCTCCCTAGGAGTAATAACTCTTAGCCATTAAGGCCGGTGAGAGGGGAACGACCCAAGTGGGAACGGCTAACACCAAGTACTCCAACCCACTATAAAATAATTGTGATATGATGAAAATCAAGTCAACGAAAGTGCTCAAGAATAGCTCTCCTTTGTACCTTCGGGTATATCAAACCTTGGTTTTTAAGGCTGAGAGACCTCTTAATTGAGTTTATACCCTGATGTGTCAAACGGATCCCTTACTAGTTCCAGGTAAATTAAAAGCTACCCGTTTTACCTCTGAACATTATTAAATTCTTAGTGAATGGAGGGGGAAGAATCTCTCCTTAAGATACTCATCATATGTCCCTCTTGAGCGTATGTACGAACTCCCCTTTTGAGACCTTATTGCTAGGCTCATAATGGGACTCCACAAGCTCTCACAAAGGCAAAAACATGGGTGCCCTTAATGGGGTGACAAGGCTATGTGAGCTGACAAGGTACCAAATTGTGGGCTAAGAACTAATAATCAAGCCAATCTCCTTAGGATAGACTGATTGATGTGTTTTCAATTGTTCAAAACCTATGAAAACTTGGGCTTTCTTTAAAGCTTCTTGAACATACACTTTATGTGTCCTTTGGGACAAAAATATAATCTAAATTCAGTGTTTGTAAGTCAAGTCAAGATCTCATCTATTGAAATACAAGAAAAATTGAAAAATCAAACTTCAAATGGTCAAATTCACAAGTTTCATAGCAGATTAGCTCTTTTAGTCAAAATAGTTGCGTTCATGGTCCAAACATTAGCTTTTTTGGTCCAAACACTAGCTCTTTCAGTCCAAACAATCACATTCACAATCCAAACATTAGCTTTTTTGGTCCAAACACTAGCTCTTTCAGTCCAAACAGTCGCATTCACGATCCAAACATTAGCTTTTTTGGTCCAAACACTGGCTCTTTCAATCCAAACAATCGCATTCATAGTCCAAACATTAGCTCTTTTGGACCAAACACTAGCTCTTTCAGTCCAAATAGTCGCATTCATAGTCCAAACATTAGCTCTTTTGGTCCAAACATTATCTCTTTCAGTACAAACAGTAACATCTATAGTTCAAACAGTCGCACCTATGGTCTACACAGTTGCATTTGCAGTCCAAATATCAAATCTCTTGGTGTGAATGTCAAATTTCTTATATTTCAACATTAACTCTCCAAGGTTGAGCACATTAGAGTTTCTGGTCTAAACAACAGAGTTCTTGGTCTAAACAGTATAGTTCTTGGTCTAAACAACAGAGTTCCTAATCTAAGCAGCAAAGTTCTTAGTCTAAACAGTAGCTCTCTTGGTTTAAAGGTCAACTCCCTTGGTCTAATCAACAACTCTTGTGAGTTGCATGTCAAATTGCTCATGTTGCAACATTAGATCTCCTAGTTTGTGCTTGTTAGGTCTAAATATCCATTCTCTGAGTCTGGAAATCACAAAGTTGGGTCAAAATTGAAATCTCCTAAGTTCAAACACTTAATTTGCTAAGTCTACACATCATTATTTGAACTTTAGAGTCATTGTATTGCATAGAAGAGTTTGTGGTCAGTTTGTCAGTGTTTCTGGTCTATTTGTCAGCATTTCTGGTGTACAGAATAACATTTTTGGTTTGTCTGTCAGCGTTTTTGGTCTAATTGTCAGCATTTTTGGTCTTTTTCTCAATGTTTTTGGTCAATTTAGCAGCGTTTCTAGTAAGTTTGTCAACATTTTTGGTCAGTATAGAAGAGTTCCTAGTCATTTTATCAGCATTTCTGGTAAACTGCATCAAAATCAGAAAACAAAAACAACCCATTTCTCAAATAGTCAAACATAGAGAGTAGGTCATCTTCTTGGGTCATTCAATCAGGTTATCTTCTATCTAAATAGATTCTAGAATAAGACACACAAAGGTCTCAAGTATTCACCTCAAACAAGCTAAAGATCAAACACCTTAAAGTGCAACTTCACATTGTCTTTAATAAACTGACCATTCAAACATAGTTTCTCATTAGGATATATCATCCTTTAATCACAAAACTACAACTCTTGATCAAAATAACCTCATTCTCTATAATAGGATATATCATTCCTATTGAACTTGGTCATATCAAAAATCACAAAATCTGCACTCCAAAACTAAGATCGAAAAACTTGCAAACAAGCAAATACTTGAAAAGATCATTTCATGTCTATCCATCTACAACTTTTACCTCAACAATTGATCACTTATTGCAACTCATTAAACAAGATTTAAATCTCACAAAACATTCAAAACACATGTATGCCTATTCTAACTAGGGCTCAGAGATGAAATATTGTAGAAACAGAAATAGAAACATTTGAAATAACTAAAGACTATAGAAACATGGAACACAAAGATGAAATACAAGTTGAAGAGGAAATAACAAAACAATATGTCAGAGACATCAAAAAAGATCTCAATTTGATAAATTTATGCAGAAAATATTGGTGGGAGAAAATGAAAAATATTTCCTAATGTTAGTAAACTCTAGTGCTAAACTCCTCCAAGATTTTGATATGAACAAATTGACACAAAAGAGAAATGAGCCCCCCTTAATAATGAACAATACAAGGATATTTTTGGTTTCAAACTCAATGACACATCAATTCCTAGTAACACCAGAAACAATGAGGAAACTTACATTCCACAAGAGATGAAGTAGAAATTCTAAATAGTGCTCAATCCAATGAGGATACAAGAAGGGATAGAGATGATACCAGAATAGATCAATATCCTCCTAGAATGCAAAATCATGGTCATACAAGAACAAATCATGTGGATAATCGTATCACAACTCTCACACAGTAAATACAAACACTGCAAATACAAATTCAAGATATGCAAAGAGGAAATGTTAGAAGATACTCACTTCAAGAAATTTGTTGTTATCCATTCAATAGAAACCTAAACATGAGACCACTTCCTATAGGTTTTGAAACTCCTAGATACGAAAAATATGATGGAAGCACTGACCCCCAAGATCATATATGATAATTTTGCACAATGAGTATGGAGTTTGCACATGAGGATACCTACTTGATGAGATTATTTCCAAAAAGCCTAACCAGACTAGCTATGGAATGGTTCTCCAAACTTACACCTGGAATCAGATCATTTTTAGAATTGGTAGATAAGTTTGTTTCACAATACTCTTACAACATCCAACATGAAGTAACAATGCTAGACCTATGTAACACCAAACAAAAGAGCAAAGAACCTTTCATGACATTTTTACAACCATGGAGATGGTTAGCTTCGCGGTATCCTCATACAGTGCCAGAATATAAAAATATGGTAATATTCATCGACAACTTAAATGATCAAATGAGTTATTACTTAAAAATGAAAGAAAATCAAAGTTTTACAAAAAGGATTAATAATGGAATCAGAATGGAGGAAGCCATGATAAAGAAAGGTGAGTTGAAAATATTCAAAGAAGGAGTTCACCCTCCTAACAACACTAACAACAATAATCACAATGATAAACCAAAGTTTTAGAATAGAAATCCTAATGTCATCAATGATGGGATAGTGGATAATAACAATATAAAACCAAAGCAACCGGTTTTTAATTTATCCAATCACTCAGCAACAACTCAACAAAACAATAATCACCAAAAAGCAACTATCAAAAATTTCTTTTGAAAGACAATTTACAAACATTGGTGAATCCCTTGGGTCCACTTTAAAAACACTTATCGCAAACAAATTGATTACTTTACTAGAAGAAAGAAACTTTGAACCCAAGGTAAAACCTACTTGGTGGAATGACAACCATTATTGTGATTTCCATTGAAACAAAGGACACCTAGAAGATGCTTGTCAACGATTAAAACATGTCATCCAAGATTTGATTGATAATGGAATAATAACTCTGAATGGACATACAACAAACGAATCTCACATAGCTTTCAAAACTCTTCTTTCTAGTTATGAAAAGGGTGAATCATCAATAGGGTAGAATGGTAAAGGTAAAGCAAAGGTAAACTATTCTCTTACATATTACAATGTGGTAAATGTGATCGTGGTTAAAGAGCAACAACATTAAGAACCCACTCATGTTATCCCACGAAGAAAAGCCAAAGTGGTTTTGTCGGGTCCTACAACAAACATGTCATCCACTACCAAACAATACAATCTAGTGGATCAATTACAAAAAACACCCCCACAAATATCCATCTTAGAACTATTAAAGCTTTCACCTGCACATAAAAAATTCTTGAACGAGCATTAGTAGATACCACAGTGTCCAAATATCTTGATATTAATCAATTCCAAACCATGGTGGGACACCTCACAACTCATCACTGCTTATCATTTACCAAAGGAGATGACATGTCCTTGCAACATCCCCGCAACGCTCCTTTGTATATTGAAGTCCTCATTCACAAAATGCAAGTTAAACGTGTTCTAATAGATGGTGGAGCTGGCATAAATATTTTTTCATTGAGTCTTGTTCGTGCCTTAGGATATTTAGAAGATGCAGTCAATCCCTGAAAAATGATCACCATACAAGCCTATGATGAAGAAGAACGTTCCTCCAACGGAATTGTGATACTACCCACCAAAGTGGGACCTTTACAGAAAAACACACCATGCCAAGTTTTGGACTTAGACTTATCATATAATATACTCCTGGGGAGACCATGGATAGATGACCAGCAAGCAATCCTATCTCATATCAATTTAGGCATTGTTACTATAGGCATTTTGTATTTCAATTATCTAGCATTTAGCTTTTGGATTAATCATAGCATGTTAATCTAGTTTCTTAAATCATGCATTTCATATCATCTCCATAATCAATCATGATAAAATAGCTACTCAACTCTTGAGTTGCCACTTTGGAGGTCATTTCTCCACTGAGAGCCCATTAATCCCACACCTTCAAAGTCCTCAAGAATAGAGGAAAATGGGACATTTCAAGGAAGGCTTATGGTTTGCATTTCTAATCTAGTTTTCAATTAAGCTTTTCAATTACATTTTATTGTCTCATTATATGTGTATGCCTCCCATATACCAAATCCAATGATAGATACTCTACGTAGGTATGGTCATATGAAATCAAAGGCCCCCAAGTAGCCACATCCAATCTTCGATGAGCATAATGAGTTGTATCATGTGGTATCACCTGTATCCTGCCATACTATCTTAGCACCCATGTACAAAGAAATCTCTCGATGACATAAGGTGTTGATCCAATCAGATATTGCATCATGAATACATACGATATCTCCAATGCATCCTCGAGCCAAATCTCACAATCCCTATATGGCCTCCATATCACAATATCCAAATCATCCAAGGTTCGTTGCCAGTACTCCAATTTTCCCAGCTTTTGCTGGACAATGATACCAAGATACCCATCAGCATAAGGCCTACCTGTAGGTCTCTCTCTATGAGCTAATGTTCATGTGATAGGTAAATGCTCCCAGGCCCATATCTGAAGCACGGTCACCCCTACTGATAATACAGTTGATCCCTGATACACAACTTGGTGCAGGTCATGATACAAATGCACCAACATACATGAGGCCCATGTAAATCGGGTCCCCTTTATCACCATCTGCTCAAGAAGATGACCCCATCCAATAGATAATCTCTTTGACCTATGATCAGGACAAAGGAAGCCTCCAATAAATATGAAAAGCATAGTCAGTAATGTGGCATATCTTAGCTCTAGCATCTCCTACCACGCAATATCATATCCACCTATCTTGTCATCCTCAAACACTTAGCAAAGTGCCTCTATCCCACCTCCCTCACTGAGATCATAATATACTAGATCATCCATCACAAGGTTGTGCAAAATCTAGTAGACATCCTTGGGTGTCACCGCAATCTCTCCTGTTGCCAAATGAAATGTGTTATGCTCACTATGCCAGCGCTCTGCTAAAACTGTCAGTAATCCTCGGTTTATCAAAAGTCGGGGCATATCAAGAAGGGAAGATAAACCACACCTACCAATGTGGTCTTGCTCCGTCTGGCTAAGACGGGGTATCAGCATCCATGTCTTTGGAAAACACTCTCGAGACTGAAGAACGGTAAAGTGATCCTACAATCAAATCATCTCATTATATTAATTTATTGATTTATCTATCCATCAAATCAATCTATCTATCAGTCTATTTTGCTCAAATTAAGATTTTTATCAAATTTCGTTGGGCCCTATCAATGACGCTCATCTATCATGAGGTCATTATCAATCTTATCTCATCTAGGGCATGCATCAAGATAATCAGAACTGATCATCAAATTTATCAATCAGGAGCAAGTAATTTTATCAATTAGATAGTTAATCAAATCAAAAATCAAAAATCAAATCAAGTTGACAACAAATTCCACCAATCGACAAATCAAATCACTTTCTAAAAATTGCCCAAATCGAAATAATCAAAAAATATAATCAAATCATCAAAACCTCATTGCCAAAAATTGAAAAATTTTGAAAAATCGGCACATCAAAAAAAAAAAATTTCAAAAATTGTCAAAATTGGAAAAAAATAAAAATAAAAAATATCGAAAAATCTCGAAAAAAAAAGGGAAAAAAACTCCCCCCACGGTGGCACCCAAAGTGCTTCCCTAGGCGCCTGCGGTGGTGGCCAAGGTACCGCCCGTGGCACTGACAGTGCCAATGGTGGCACCCGCGGCACCTCTGGCGACGCTGATGGCACCCACGGTGCTGCTAGTGGCACCTCCCACGATGGCCAAGGCACCCACAATGGTGCCGGTTGTGGCCACTGCCCTCCTCCACCACCGACCTTTCTCCACCACCACTACTCTTTTCCTCCCAAAATGCCAAAAATTCAAAAAAAAATTAGATGTATTTTTTTTTTAAAATGCATGTAAAATGTTTTTTTTCTTTGGGATTCAAATTGGAAATTTATTTGAAAATCTAGAAAAACCCATTTTATGAATCAAAAAACTCATCTCACAAATATTTTTTTTTTTTCCCAACCCATTTGGCAAAAGCGCTAAAAAATGATTTTTTATGCAAATAGCTAAATTTTTCATAAATCAATGAAAAATTAACAAAGTTGGGTTTTCTTGAAGTACATATCGGTGGACCGTGTGCAATAGGACACTCATATCACTGAACTTGCCCGAACCTATGCTGGTGGTATGGGATCGCCATTTTCTTCCTTGAGAGCAATTTTTTTTCAACAACTGCAGTGCACAAATGAGGAGTGGTAAAAAGAATTCACCTTTTTAAACTCATAATGGGGCATTTAAGTGGGATTTTTATTCCACTTATTTTTAATCATCTAATCAACTAATCAGCTTGGTAGGGCAGCATTTTCAAATTTCTTATCGGGAAATGAATCGGATTGGCTCTATAAATCGGAAAATCTTAAAAAATTTCAAAAAAAAAAAAAAATCGCGAAAAATTCAAAAACATTTGAAATTTATCTGATTCATCTCCCCAGGGGGCATCCTCACATCAATATATATCAATTAGCATTTGGGGCATCATATCAAGATTTATCATCTCCAAGATTGAAATAGCATCATGTCGAGATTTATCATCTCCAAATAAAATCAATATCACATCAAAACCAAATCCATATCAAATCAAGATCGAATCTGCATCGTATCGGAATCAATATCAACAACATCATCAATCAAGTTTTCTTTGAACCAACGAATTATCACACATCGCTCCAAAGAGGAGCAAAATGTATACACCTAAAAATGGTTTGAAGATATTTAATTAAATATGCAGTTATTTGATTAATTCCCCTTCCCAATTAATTAAATTCACAAGTAATTTAATTAATTACTCTATTCATCTACTAGTAAATAAATCTAAATGATTTATTTATATAGTTCATCTCACATCCCCCTTTGATTAATTAATGTCTCTCCATATTAATCAATTCTTCTAATCCCCAATTAAGATTAACAAACTCAAGTTTGTTGAGATTAATTGTCATTTTTCAATTATTTGAATTTCCAAATTCAAATGAGAACATGGCTCCTAAATTTTAACCAACTAACCTAACCATCCCTTAACTTAACCCATTCAATCTAATATTGAGTCTAACTAACCCTATCCTCTCTTGCACATCCTAACCTCCTTATCCTAACCTTACATGGTGTGGATATTCTCTCCTTGAGACACATTGCACTTTTTCCACATGTCTCCTCCTTTGGACACTTGCCCTTTTATGAGCAAGGCTCTTTGACATTTGTCACCACAGAGATGACAAGTGTCCCTTCGTCCAACCTCTTCTCCAACTTTCTCAATCTTGGCCCTTCATATCTTCAGATCAAATCTGGACCGTCGATTCCTACCACCTCAGCTTTGGCCTTGGAATTCCTATAAATATCCCCCATTTTGGAGCAATAAGGATCCCATATCATATTAATTTAGGCATCATTACTATACGAAATTTGCATTTTCAATTATCTAGTAATTAGCTTTTGGATTAATCATAACATGTTAATCTAGTTTCTTAAATCATGCATTTCATATCATCTTCATAGTCAATCATGATCAAATAGCTACTCAACTCTTGAGTTGACACTTTGGAGGTCATTGCTCTGCTGAGAGGCCATCAATCCCACACCTTCAAAGTCCTCAAGAATAGAGGAAAATGGGACATTTCAAGGAAGGCTTATGGTTTGCATTTTTAATCTAGTTTTCAATTAAGCTTTTTAATTACATTTTATTGTCTCATTATATGTGTATGCCTCTTTTCATTTACCACATTTTTAGCATCATAGTTTTAATCACAAATTGGGTCTACTAGATTCTTATGTGGAGAGATCTCATGCGTCCATCTTCATGCAAATCTTTCAAATCAATGGTGGAGGTTTGAATTTGTGATAGCCATTGAGTTTTGAATGCTCTACGGGTGGGTGGTTGTCGACTCGATGGTCGAGGATGTTTTTTTCTTAGTGAGCACTCAATTTTGGACCTGATCTCACTCCAAGCACCAGGGATTATCGCCATTACTATGGAAGTAACCCTACAAGATAATTTTGGATACCCCTCATGGCTCTTCGATGCATTATGAAGACTTTTGGGTTTGACAGAGATTTCTCAAATGTCATCCCATGCGGATTTTTCCTAATTTTTAGGAAATGATTGTCCCTCATATGCCTTTGCATCCCATTTCAAATGAAACCCATGATCATTGATTGCAATTTAGAGACTTTTTGGCTCTGTAGGTACCCTAAACGCATTCAGAAGCAGGGTTTTCCCTGATTTGTAAGGTTTTTTCACTCTTTCAAAGGTAGAGGATGCTCTTAGATCTAGATGCAACATGCTATCAGATTGTCCTTGATCTTATTTTCTTCCCCCCTTACAAATTTTGTAACCTAACCCAGGTGGGGTTAGGATTTTTATCTTTAGTTCAATCTAAGTTATGCATCAACTATAAAGGCATTTTTTAATAATTTTCTTAGGATCTTCTCCTCTTTTTCTCTTATAATAATCTATGTTTTTTGCAACTATAAAATCACCTTGTCTCTGCATTAATAAAATTTGCTTGCCTTACCTAGTTTCAGTTTATGCAAATTTGTGTATCTCTTTTACTAGTTTGTGTGAATGCACATTTTCTTGCTTTCTCAACATCTATGATAATGTTGACTCCTCTTAGAGTGGCCTCTAAGAACATTGTTTGTTCCTCTGCCATTGTTAAGAATTCCAACCTTGACTTAGTCTTAGAAAGCTAGACTTAGATATAAATTTTTGTATCTTTTAGCCAATTTTATAAATGTTTTGTGCAATTGCAGGTGGGGGTATATCAACTTTTCATCTAGGTGAAATCTTTATTTCCCTTCTTTCATGCAACCCTTCTCTCTCTCCCTTTTCTTTGTCAGACCATAGGATAGTTTTACCACTATTGGGTTGGTCCAACACTTGGACTTAAATTGAATAGGAAGCATGCCTTCTCCAGAGACAACCTCACAATAGTGCAAGGTCCCACACCTGGGAGGTTGTTTCCATGTTTCACAAGGTTGGTGGTCAAGTCTGATCACCAAGGGTGCAAACTTTCATGACAATATCATAAGACCATTAGTTTTAAAACTACATCCTTCATACCTCAAATCTTGATGAGTACTTTGCAGAGGTTCTCTTACCTGCTTATAGTACTCATCCCCTTCTAGTTGCTATTAAACTTGTGCACTAAAACTTGTGCAAATAGAAACCCTGGAGGATACATGTCTTTAGTGGCTTAAGGTATATATCACCAAATTTTATTTTCCCTTGATGTAGCTAATTTAAATATCATCATTAAAAATCAATTCCAACCACCTCCTTTGACAAGGATTCAAAGTGAATTGAGTAAATATGTACTTTAATCTTTGTTGATTTAATCCAAGCTCAAATTGCTTGCCTAGTAAGTAATTTTTCCATATTTGAAGAGTGTGTACAATTATTACAAACTTGAGGTCATGGGATGCATATTTATATTCTTAGTTCTTCAACTTGGACTTGACTCATAAGAAATTACTTGCCCATTCTACATGAGAACTCCTCCTAGTCCTTCTCGTGATGCATCTGTAACAACCATGAAATACCCTTTTAGATCTGTAACAAATCACTAATAATAATAAACCACTTTTAGGAGGTGAAATGATCATAAATAAAATCCTCACCTAGAGACATAAACCAAGATCTCAGACCAATAGCATTTCACTAGATGAAATAGCCAACAAGATTCAACTTTAATCCTAAAGGAGAGATGGATACTTTTTTTTATTATTTCCCCTCTTCGTGCTTGATATGATTTGAAGTGAATATGTATTGAATAGGTAAAATGATTGAAAATTAACAATAATCAACATAAAAAGAAAGATACAAAACTAAAATTAAACTTAAAATTATGGATCTAGTAATGGCATGTGGAGAGGGACCTATAGCTGAAATCTGAGCTTGAAAAATACAAAACTATGGAGTTAGGATCCTTAGTCCAAACATTTGTCCTATTAGTTGAGGCTTTATATCTAAAAATAGGAGGTTCTATAGATCACCCCCTTTCTGAAATTAACCCAAAATGTATCAAACAATGTAACTAATAAGATTAACCATAGGATTTTTTCTTGCTCAAAATATAGAATTGTGTCTCAATCTGATTGGCACAAATTTGCATCTTTCTGGTATTGGATCTATAACCTACACATAAAGAGGGAAAACATTCTATTTTGTAGGGGCTTACCTAAGTAAAACTCCATTTTGGTATTACCACATCCACAAGAGCTATGATGATGAGAAAGAGATATTACCCCATGTAGGGTAGAGATAAAATATAAAATTAAATATTGAATTGAGAAGATTATATCTTTGGATTGGTAATGGTGGTAATGTAATTCTATTTAGACATTCCCTCAAAGTGTTGGTACAATAACATGATAAATCATAACAAAATCCATCATAAGAACATACTTGAAGACAAGTTGTTGTAGCTTGATGCTCCTTGTACTTAGATATACTCTTGAATGAAGGAATTGAATGCTTGAATAAAACTTTTGGATTATGAAAATGATCAAATGAATTGGATATGATGCCTTTATATCAAGATGTGATCACAAATGGCATGAATATACACTATGGAACATGTTCCAATTTGGGCCCCTTTTGTATTGACTATGGTAATAATTGGTATAGTTCTTTAGGACTATGGTTCTAGGAGCTATAGTCAACACGAAAAAGGACAAACTAAAGGTGGTTGTAGAGTACACAAGCTTAGGACATAAGATCAAGTTACCTTGTGAGTTTATGATGACAATTTGGATAAGGCCAAAATAGGGTCAAAATGACCTAGGAGAAGGCACACTAAAGCAAGGTCCCAAAGAGAAGTGTGAAATTATAAAGGGGTTACAATTTATCACACTACATGAGGCTACCTCTTATTGTATTCAATTGAAATAAAATTGATAATACAATTACAATAAACTAACCAAAACTTTACCATACTTATGTTGTGGATGCCACCTAGGTTGACCTTACTACCTATAATAAAATATATAAATGATCATAAAACTAATTTAAAATTTTTCCTATGCTAACCACAGATTACCTACACATGTTCCCCAATCGTGTAGTACTAATTTAAAATTTTTCCTATGCTAACCACAGATTACCTACACATGTTCCCCAATCGTGTAGTACTAGTTTTAATCATGCATTTAAACACTCAATCGACATGTAAAATATATTGACATAATATAAATAGTTAGTTGAACCCCAACATAATTATAAATCAATCAATACATATTTAATAAATGATCAAATCATATATATCTCAACACTAATCTTTTAATTAGTGGTGGTGCTCCTAATGGGTACCCAGAATAATCACCTAGCTAAAGTGGTGGCAGCCTACCATGGGCTACTATTAGGCTCTCAAATAAAATTTTAAAAAGTTTGGTTAGAAGGAGACTTGGAGATTATTATTAATTGCCTCGAGAAGATTTTGGTCAATTGAGAATTGGATTAAGGGGTTGTTGGATATTATCGGTTATTTTGATAATTATTGCATCTCCCATAAATTTCTAGGGAGGCTAATGGGGTCGTCAACCTATTGGCTGATTTGGAATTGTCTAGAAATCATAAACTTGAATAGGGAAAACCTAATGACTTGCTAGCTAATCTAAAATATTTGGTGGACTATGGAAGGGTCCATGCGAGAATTATTAATCCCTTGCTATTTCATGATGGCTAGAGTAATGTTTTTTATGTTTTGCCTTACTTCTAGCATGTTTTATGGGCATTTTTTGGTCCTCGTTAAGAGTGAAGAAGGTTTCTATGGGGGTCCTTTGTTTCTTGATACTTCTAGAGCCATGGATCTTGGAGCATCCTTTTGTATTTTGTAGTGTAATTATGCTAAGGGGGGAGATAGGAACAGGCTCAAGCCCCTAAAATGTGAAAAAAATAAGAAAATTAGCACTATTTGGAGAATTTTGGAGAGAGGAGGGGTTATGCCTTACCTTGAAAGGCTTCATGGCTGCAATCACAGAGTTTCTAGGGCCTTTGATAAAGGGTGGAAGAAAGGGCAAGTCATTGTTCATGTGCATAATTTCAAACGTACTAACGAGCTTATCGTTGAAGTTACTGGGTTGAGCATGGAAGGGAAGAAGTTCTTCAAAGATAGAAAGACGACGAATGAAGAGGTCTAGAATTTCATCAAGGGTAAAGAGGGAAAGTGGTTGGTGAAGTAAAAAGGCGGGTACAAGATGAAGTCCATCAAACCCTTATTGGCTGAACTTTTGAAGGTAGTTCTGCAAGTTTTTTACTCTTGATGGTTCTTATTTGCTTGTGTATAATTATCATTTTGTCCTTCTCAATCACTTTAGGTATAATTGTCACTTTAGGAAAGTTTTCTTCTTTAGAATCCATTATTAGGGAAAATAAAAAGGATCAAAAGAACCCTATTATGCTTGAAGACTTGATCTTACTTTCAATGGAGCATTTAAAAAAATTCATGGGGAAAGGTAAATTTGTTAAGGATAGGGAATGTTCTGATTTGGAAGGTTATGATTCCCTTTTCTTTGAGGGTAGATGATTAAATAATGAGGAGGTAGATGATTCTAATGAGGATAAGGAGAAGAAATCTAGTGGTAAAAACACTAAAGGAAGAAAAGCTTCACTTGTTTTGATTTCACAAGATAGTTTATCTAAAAGTGCAGAGGGGAAAGGCATTAAGAAAGGAAAAAATAATGATGGGGATTGCAGAGATTCCCCATTGTGTTTGTCCCTTAATGAAGGTAATTGGGAAGGTTTGAGGGTTTCAGAAGATTCTCATCCTGAGACTAGTCATGATGGGAGAGCCCCTTTCCCTCGTGACCTGAACCTCGACTCCCCCATGTTAAATCTTGACAGGGAGCACCCTGCGGACCTCCTTGTATTGCTAAGGAATGTTGTTATCGATAATTTAGGAATTTATAAGTTTTTTATTACTTGAAATTAATGAGATTAACATTTCTATCTGTGGGGTCAAGAATAAACTAGATAACTTGAAGGACCCAAATTTGAATTGGTTGGAGAAGGAAGGTGGTAATATGGTTGTTTCCCTTTATAAAGTTGTTAAGGATATAGAACATATGAAGGAATATTTTGAAGAGAGAATTGTGATATTAGAAATGAATTATAAGAAGATTAATGAAAACTTAATTACCCTGGTCACCTTTAGCTACAAGGTTATCAAGTCCACTGTTGAGAGCATTAGAGTTATAACAGAGAAGTTTGAAAGGGCTCAGGAAGCCAAATCATTCTTCATTGATATTGATGTTGTTGAGAAAGGTAAGCAAGCTACTCATGAGGAGGGTAGAGGCCTTTGTACCTGTACTAGGACAAGAAGCAAGAAGATGGTGAACCAAGCTATGCAAGATGTGAAAGATATGAAGAAGTTTTCCATGAACCTATCTCGACTTGAAGTGGAAGCTACTAAAGCTCTAAAGTATTTGAATTAGTTATCTTTTTTTGTCCTTTTGTGTTGTGTTTTATTTTGGTCTTTTTGTGTGTCTTGGTTTCCTATTTGCTAATTGTTTACTTATGGAATTCTGACAACAACTTTTTGTAAAAGGGGTTTTGGGTCCCTTCAAAACCTACTTGACCCCTTTAATAGAAAAACAAATAGTAATCTTTTAATTAAAAAACTATGAAAAATGCAAATTGCATATGAAAAAATTACATCCACTAGGTTACCTTGTATGAAGGGAGCTACCTTGGTGAGTCTACCCACTACCACTAGTATAGAATTATGTCTATTCTTGGACATAGGTAAACCTTGAATGAAATACATGCTATTAATCTACCATTTCCAATATAGAAGAACATGAGGATATAGTAACTCGGTTGGTTTTTGGTGTTCTACCTCCACCTTCTCACTTTCAAAACAATTTTCAATAAATATTGCAGCATCTTTCTTTATTCTTTCTAAAAATAAAGTGATTTGACATTTGCTAATAGCTTGCTAATGTCTACATGTCCCAAATATGGTGTTGAATGCACCTCCTTCCAAACCCATTATTTCAATTTCACAAAATCAACCACATTTATATTTAAAACTAAAACCTTCATACCTTAGATCTTGAGGATTAGTTCGCAAAGCTTCTCTTATGTGATTATAGTACTCATCCCCTTCTAGTTGTTGTAAGACTTATACCCTAAAATCTGTGGAAATAGAAATTATGGAGGATATGTTCCTTCAATAGTTTAAGGAGAATACCACCTGATTTTCTTTTCCCTTGATGTAGCTAATTTTAATATCATAGTTAAAAATAAATTCCAACCACCTCCTTTAACAAGAATTCTAATTCAATTGAGCAAATACATACTATAATCCTTAATGATCTAATCCAAGCTCAAATGAATTGACTAATAAGTAATGTTGCCACATTCGAAGAGTATGCACAATTGCTGCAAGCTTGAGGTGATAGGATGCATAGTTTTGTTTGTATTTCTTCAACTTCCTTGACTCATAGGTTATTACCTACTCATTCTACATGTGAAGTCCTTCAAGTCCTTCTCTTGACATTTGTAACAACCACAAGATGCCCTTCTAGATTTGTAACAACTAACTAATTATAATAAATCACTTTGAGGAGGTAAAATGATGAGAAATAAATTCCTAGCCTAAAGACATAAAACAAGATACTAGATCAATATAATTTCATTAGATTAAATAGACAAAAAGATCCAACTTTAATCCTAAAGGAGAGATGGATATTTTCTTTGATTATTTCCCCTCTTTGTGTTTTGTATGATTTGATGTGAATATAAAATGACTAGGTAAAATGATGCAAAATTGCAATAATGAGCATAAACAAAAAGATATAAAACCAAAAAACAACTCAAAAGTATAGATCTAGAAATGGCATGGAGAGAAAGACTTGTAGTTGAAATCTGAGCCTAAAACAACCAAACTATGAAGTTAGGATTCTTTGTCCAAACATTTATCTTGTTAGTTGAGGCTTCAGATCTTAAATCAAGATGTTCTAAATATTAGTCTCTTTCCAAACTTTATCCAAAAAGTATCAAACTATGAAACTAATAAGATTATTCATAGTTTTTGCATGCTCAAAATTGAGAATTGTGTCTTAATCTAATTTGCACAAATTTGTATATTTTTGCTATTGGATCTGTAACCTACACATAAAGAGGGAAAAAAATTTGTTGTACGGGAACTTACCTAAGTTGAACCCCATTATGGTATTTCCAACCCCAAAACAACTATGATGATGAGAAAGAGAGCTTACCCCTATTAGGGGAGATGTTAAATCAAAAATAAAATGTTGAATTGAAAAAGATCATACCTTTGGACTAGTAATGGTGGTAATCCAATGTTCTTTAGACATGTTGATGCAAAGATTCTTGGAGCTTCTCTTAATCACCTAGTTCTTTTGGTTGCTCTCATCAACCCTCTAAATCCTCAAGCCCATCCAATGGTACTTATTAGGGGTTTTTCTATTTTTTCCTCCAAGGTCTAATCCACTTTGGCTTGCCTCCAAGGTATAGAAAATGATCTTTAACAACCAACTCTTCCTATTGAGGATTCCACCTCAATCTCTAACACACTCCCAAGGCTCCAACAACCTCTGCAAAGGATCTTACTTATCCAACGGGTTCTATGTGATTAACTCAAACCTATACAGTGTCTTTGATATATTTTATGGTTTTGAGCACCTTAAAACCCATCTCCAAGATTTCTCAACCTTTCTTGGTTTCTACCGGCTCCAAATAGGTGTAATACAATTAGCCCTCCTATGGCAGTTTTCAAGACTTAGTTGCAAATCTTCCCACACAAGGCCATAAATAAATTAGAGATTCAAGTACCCTTTGTAGAGCTGTAAAAAATATTTTGAAATTCCATCTGAGTTATCCATTACATAAACTTGCTTTTGCATTCCAGATCCTCTAATGTGTACAATGACATTTATTTTGGGTTATATGCTCATGATTTAGCTGGTTGAACAAACTTTTCAACACCAATCAACAAAACTGTAACTTTTTACAAATGTTGCAAAATGTTGCTCAACTTTTACAACTTTTCATCCTGAGAATGCAACTTTACACTCAAATGCATTCCAAGGCTCAAAAAGTCCCTCAATGCATTATAGGAGACCTAAAAATACTAATATATTGCACCCTATTACATAATGACTCTGTTCTACAGTAGTGCACTGTCATGAATTGTTTTATTAAATAATGTGCAATTTAAAGATGTAATGTGATTTTGAAATTTAAAATAGATTAGATCATTCATAATCTAGTATGAGGAAATATAGTATGCTTTTTACTCCTGCAATTGATATGAAATTCAACATTTAATATTCTTTTGGGTTTGTCAATACTAATAATTTTTTAGTGCAAGTAATGCAGGATGAGGTGAAGGAGGTCAAAGGCGAGAACACGAATCAAGTAGAATTGCTTTTAACTAAACAACTTCGATGGAAAAGGGAATCTCTCACACACCACATTAGGATTTATAATTTGCATCTTGAAAATATGAATGATTTAAATGACCTTATTTGAGTGTTTGTTCAAATTGAAATGATGAATTTGGAATGAGAAGTAGATTGATTTAAATGTTTATACATGTGCATTAATTGCATGATGTGAGTAGTGTTTGAATTAAATCTAAGTTGTGTGAGTGACTGTGAAATATTATGCTTTATTGTTAAAAGAGATAGAATGTATAAACGATTCAAAAATGAATATTGACCCTAGGTTTAATGTTCTTTTTAGATATGTATAAATGTATGAAAATTGTACTTATGAGTTTACTTTTGAAAATTGAATAATAGTATAATATATATATGAGAAATTTATTCAATCATTTACATACATCAATATCCAATTATCGTGAAATTTGACTTCTTCAAGAATTTTGTTTATACATATACATAATCATTTGAGATTAAAAATATATACGCATTATATATATATGTGTGTGTGTGTGTGTGTGTGTGTGTGAATTCTAATAATAATTTGATCATGTACTTGTAAATATGTATGTAATTATTGTAAATGTATTTATGAAATTAAACTATGTAATGAAAATCTGATATATATATTTAATCAAAGAAAGGGTTTATCAAAGAATTTATTAAACAAAGTTTAATGTTTAATATTAATAAAAAGTCATTAAATATATATATAAAATATAAATAAATTAAAAAAAAAAAAACATATTACAAATATATTATTGTTTTATTAAACATGTTAATAGTAAAAGGTGGCGGGTTAAGGGTAAACGACTATTTGAAGCCAAAGGAAGAGCCGCTTTGGTCAGTTTTTTAGTCGACTCCCTCCACCCATGGTAGCCATGGTCAAAACATTTAAGCAGGACAAGGCACGATGGGAGACTTAACACTCCCACGACCCTTGGTGGGTGACTTGGCTTGCAACATGACTCTTCGGTGTATAAGCTAAGAAGTCAGCAGTTAGTGTAAATGCCTCCATGATCCATGTTCGACTCAAGCAGCAATCAAAGCTCCAACTAAAACCATTGCAAGTTTTAAACAATAAAAAGACTCAAGCTTTCCACAAAACGAGGGTTGTATTTAATTTAAAGACATGCGTGGAGATTACAGTTACAACAAACTAATAAACGTGACAATAGAAATAATAGTAACAGTAAATAAGGCCCAAAGGATAGCAGAAAACGTAGCTCAAGATTAGAATAAATAGACGTATTAACACACACATTTGGATTCATTCTTTCTCACAGGAAGAGAAGAGCGATAATTTTTTGAAGGGAAGGTTAGAATAGTTGGAGAGAGGAGAATATTTTTGGATAATATCGTAGAGATTGAGCGATAAAGATAGCTGGATATAGAGGTAAGAATTGTTGGATAGAGAGATAGTTGGATATAGAGGTAAGGATAGTTGGAGAGGGAGAAACTTGTGATCAAGGCATGGAATCATTTGATGAAAGAACAACAAGGTCAAAATCTTACAAACCACTCTAAGTTTCCAAGAGGTTAGAATCCTTTGTTTATGTTTTATTTTATTTGTTATGTTTGGTATGAAATGTGTAGAAATGGAAGTTTAGATAATAGGTATGTACATCCAAATGGGTAGCAGTTATTATTATCTTATTTGAAATGCTTTGTAAACCATTGTGGAATAGAAGAAAATAATTTAGAGAAAAGATGTTGTTAATATCATATTTTGCACAAAAATAATTAGTTCTAATTCTATTTTAAGAATGTGTTTGCGTACTTTTGGTTATATATGAGATTAATTTCATACATGTATAACACCTTCTTTTGTATGTACCTTATTTAGTCAAAAGATTGATTTTAAGATTATTGCTTATAAAAGTTTATCATTTTCCAAAATATGAAAGATTGTCTTTGATAGATATATTAGTCAAGTAATGATTAGTAAGGAAAAAAGATATCTCTATTTTTGTTTTAAAAGAAAGATTGTATTCTCAATGGAATTTGTGTTTGAGGGAATCAAGCTAGGGTTAAGCTTGAGTTAGAAAATTTACCTTTTGGGATGGGTGTCGAATGTGGATGTTTTAGGGAGAATAGTTGTTTTTTCCAACTATTATTTTGTTGTGTATGGCATATACTCGGCCAAGTTATTGTTTGAATTATTCGTAGAAAATGATGGAAATTCCTTATTTATGCTCTCTACCACATCCTAGTATGATAGCGAATGCTTGGTTCTTAGAATGAAGTAGGAAAAATGAAAATGCATATATTATCTAGGCATGCACCAGATTCCCTCTTGCTTTAGAATTCTTTGGTTAAACCAATTCGTGTAGGGTTGGGTATTCTTGATTGACCAAGAATTCTGGGGAAGCGTAAGCTTCAAGGTTGGGCAGAAAAAGCGCTTGATTCTTATTCTCATCTGCGTTCAAAAGACAAAAGGAAGCAACTCAGACTAAAGATTGATAGATGCATCTTCTTGTATATTCTTAAGGCAATTTGGAAGCCTAAGAACTTCTTAGTAGTGGATATTGTATCATTCATGTGCATTATAATGATATATCTATGAGTGTAATTTATATCCATATTCGATGTTTGCTTATATCTTAAATAAAATATGCTTAGAGATTGAAATTTAAGTTTATTTATGGTTAAAGAGTAGTTTAGGGTTAGATCCTAAATTGACATCTTTACATTTTTGGTATCAAAGCTAGGTTTATAACACTAGGACCTATATGAGTCACTTCGCTAAGATAAATTTGGAAATTAATAGCTTTTTGTTTAAACATTACAGAAATGGTTTTACCAAGCAAACAGCCCGAAAGTTAGTAGCAAGGTATGCCCATTACCTGAGGGTTAAAAAGGATCCTCAATCACCTGTCAAGCTGGTTTTGGATGATGCCCCTTTTGAAGTGAAACAAGTCCTAGAAGAAAGTGTTGTAATACCTTCTGAGAAGAATATCCCTGAAAAAGAAAAAGAGCCTAAGTTGGAATATTCACCTATCAGGCCAATAGTGATCAGTTCTGAGGAATCTGAGGGCTATACCCCTCTAAGTAAGACTAAATTGGAAGGATATACCCCATTAAGTCCTAATGAGTCAGAAGAATCGACTCACCTGACTCTTTCTGATGAGTGATGTAACATGTTACAACACTTCAATAAAATGTCTTTCCTTCTATTACCGAATAAGGATGTAGTCCCTTCTACTATAAAATAAAGATGTATTCCCTTCTACTATAAAATAAACATGTATTCTCTTCTACTATAAAATAAACATGTATTCTCTTCTATTATCAAATAAAGATGTCTTCTATTGTATTTTGAGTTAAAAATTGTGTATTCCTTAATGATATCTATATATATACTTTGAACCTAACTTATATAGTAAATGGAAAGAAGTAGAATGAAATTATTTGATATCATTATTGTTGGTGTAAATAATTATTCATCTTGGATATTATTACACTTACTTATGTTTACTTAGGAAATGCATTTCATAGTAGTTTGCATATGAGACACTTGGGTGTTTGTGCCACATTGGGATAGTGTGTGTAGGAGAAATTCCACCTTTTATGGTGTTGATCTTCTTGTTACACTCCACTCTTGTTGTTACACTCCACATTTAGTGGGTGATCCACCTCATGTGGACTATTATATTATTTCTCCTACCTACCCTTGTTTCTTATTGAGCCACATGTCATGCTTGTGTGCTCACATATCCCTAGCCTTGCCTATATAAGCAAGCTCATCTACATTGTATGTAATTTTTATTATTGATCATTTTCTATTGATGAGAATACAGTTTATTCTTGTCCCATATTATGTCTCTATTTTGTACATTTCATTGAGCTCTTGATCTTGGCAAAATCTCACATGGTATCAGAGCCATTGGGGCTTCATTGATTCATCTTGAAGAGGTATTATTGCGACATCAAGAGGCAGATCTGAGGAGCAACATCTTTTGGGAGGCATCCTAGACCAAATCCGACCCCGCAATTGCATCCAGAAGGCTGTTTCCATGAATTTTGGTTATAAAGTCGGCCTATTTTGGTGAGAAATTTTTTTTTCGCCAATTTTGCTATTATTGTATGAATTTCAAAATTTTTTATTAATATTTCGAAAAAGAAAAAATTTCATTTTCTAAAAAATCTTTTCGAAAAATAAAAAAATAAAAAAAAATTGAAAAAATAAAAATAAAATAAAATTAAAAAAAAAAAAAAAAAAAGTGCTTTTTTGGGGGGTCCGCAGACACCCCCCCCATGACCCCATATCGCAGGTTGCAGGTCTGTCGTACCCTACAGGTCTGCAGAGCCCGTACCCAGCATCAGCCATACCCACAGATCACCCTCACCCCAATGCCGCCGGACTCTGCTGCCACCACCGCCGCTGGCATCTTCCACGCTACATGCTCTGCATCTTCCGCTGTCGTCCGTGTTGTAATCGAGCGCCCAGGTCTCTGCCTCTCCTCCTAGCACCACCACCGGTGCCGCCTCCTCCTGACAATGCCCACCACAACCTTTGCTCGCCCGCCACCGGTGGCCCCCTCAGCCACCACTGCCGCCCTCTCGGCTCCGACCGCTCCCTCCGCCGGTGGTCAACCTGACAGGCGAACCCACGTCCGCCACGTGGCTGGCGGCCACTGGCCGGCGGGTACAACCCATATGCCAAGTCATCAACCAAATCATCTACCACGTAGACACCATGTGGCTCACACAGTCAGGTTTTCATACACCACTGTACAGTGCCTAGTCAGCAAATCCGTACGGTACGGTTTGCAGAGTCATCTGCCACACCAGTTGTCAGTACAGTACAGACTCCCAGTCAGTAAAGAGGTGAAGTTTTTGTGATGGTCATACAGTCGTAAAATTTAACATAGTGAATTGATGATGTCAGCACCACGTCATCATTTTTCAAAAATTTTGCAGGCCCCTCTCATTTGCATTTTTTATTTTGCAATTCAACTTCAAATGGTCATAACTTGCTCATTTTTGCTCCTTTTTGGGTGCAATTTTTTTTGAAATGGGCTAGAATTTCATGCTTTCCGCAGTGGTGAAGAATTTTTTTGATTTTGATGCATTTATTTTTCATAAAATGCAGTTTTTGGTGACTATACCTAAGTAATCCCAGTTTTTGCAACTTCAGAGGCTTCGTTTAGGGTCATACGACCTCCTTTTCAAGTGCTTTTTTTTTTTAAAGTGCGTATTTTTTCATCTACTTTCACATGATGCTATAAGGTTGATGCCATTGTAAGTAGAAATTGTACTTTTAGATTTTGGCCATTTTTGGCTCTCTTGGTACTTGTATATTTGCTTGAATCTCAGTTAGATTCATTGCACTATTGATTGAAGTCTCTAGTATCTCATTTGAGAAGTTGTAAAATTTGCATCATAAGTCCACTTTGCCTTGTTTTGCAAGTGGCTCATTGTAATTGCACTAAGTATAAAGTGCCAAAATCATCACTTTGGTGGGGGGGGGTACTTTGCTTAAGTGAATTTGGGGGGGTGTCTCTTGTGCTTTTGTGCTCTTGTGTTCCTTCCTTTTTTGCTGCTATGGGTTCTTCTAAGTTTCCTCTCTTAACTCCTCATAATTATGCTACTTGGAAAATTGATGCATGGAGTAAACTTATGGAAAAAGGACTCACTCATTACATTGATGGAACTATTGTTGCTCCAGCTGATCCTAAGGCTGATCCAGTTGGTCACTAGGATTGGCTCACTAAAAATATCATGGCAATTGGTACCTTAAGAAAGTATGTATCAAAGGATCTCATTTTTCATATTGAGAAATGTACTCTAATCAAGGATGCTTGGCAAAAGTTTCAAGACTTGTATGGTCAAGTTGATGACATTAGGGGATATCAAATTGATAGTGATCTCACCATGTTAGATCCTAAGAACATTGATACTATACAAGATTATGTCACTAAGGCAAATGAGTTGAGGGCACAACTCAAAGATTGCGGAATTGATAAGAAAGATACTCAATTGATATTCAACTTGATAGGCAAGCTTCCACAAGAATATGCAGCATTTGTTTCTAGTTTCCAAACCCATAGGATGACAATGGGTTCAAGCTACAAAATGCCTACATTTGATGCTTTCAATGAAATGTTGATGATGGAACAAGCTAAGTTGATAAGCATGGGCATTCTTAAGGCTTCTAAGTCTCAAGCATTAGTGGCAAGTCAAGGGAACAAAGGAAATCAAGGAAAGGACAACTCAAACAAAGAGAAATGGCAATCAAATCCTAAAGAAAAAGCACCATCTTCTCCACAACAAGGAGATTCATCCTCTTCCAAGAGAGATAATTCACCAAAGAGGAAGAGACCTACTTGTGCTTATTGTAAAAAGATTGGTCATGAGGAACATCGTTGCCAGTCTAAGAAGATTGATGAGCTCACACATATCATCAAAAAGCATAACATTAATTTGCCTAAAGTCTACAAGAAGGATGATTCATCAACTTCCACTTCCTCACATTCAAAAGGAAAAGGGAAAGCACTCATGGCTTCTACAAGTGGGAAGACTCACTCTTTTGGAACAAGAAAAGGAAAAGCTCTATGTGCTACTATCAGTCATGATTCAGAGAGATGGCTTCTAGATTCAGAGGCTTCTCATCATATGGCATCTTCGTAGTCTATGTTCTCTACATTTGAGCCTTGCACCATGCCATAGATTTTGATGGGCAATCATACATACATGGATGTGATTGGGAAAGGATCTATTGACATTGGGGATAACTCCTTCAATGATGTGTTGTGTGTACCCCACTTGACAAACAATCTCCTTTCTATCTATCAAATCACACATGGTGCAACTAAGAGAGTTGTGGAGTTCACACCTGACTCAGTTTTCATTAGAGACTTGGAGACTAGAGCTATCATGCATCTCGGTTATACTCCTTCTCAGATTTTGTTGATGATGATGATTTCACATTTGATGATTCTACACATTATGATCACACTTCTTGTGATGGTTCAGATTTTGAGGAGAACTTTGGACACTTGAAAATGGGGATTCTCACATGTGAACCCGTTCTTGAGTCTTTTATTTCATCTCCTCATATTGATATCACATCACCTATTATGCCTGATGATGTGGATAGTGTGGCAGTTTTGCCTTCATGTGATTCAATGCAGCAGGATATTCATTGTCTTCCAGCTTTAGATTCATGGGATGATTACTTGACAAATATTATAGGTTTGTTTATGGAATCCTACATTGCAGATTTGGGAGACATCATTGATGACATTCATCTTCTCTTTGATGAAGGTGATCCTTCTTCGATTGTTGCGAGGGAACACTCTGACCCTCTTGTTCATTCTCTACATGATCATTCTTTCGAGGATGACATGATTGTGAATACTTATGTACAGCAATTGGAGGAGGTCTCTTTATGTTTTGAGGAGACATGTGAGTCTTTGGGACATGTTCTACATCCATCTCCACTAGATCTTGGAGTGCCTTTTTCAGTAGTGTGGCACAGTTTAGCACCTTTGGAGGGGGTATCTTTCTGCATCGACATGGGGACACTTGAGCAGTTTTTCAGAGATTCCTTTCATTATGAGTTTTCTTCATACATCTTCCCTTCATGATTGGGGAGACTTCATGGATACACCTTTGGTTTTGTTTCTTCCTAAGGGGAGGAATGTTGTTCGATGTTCATGAAGCAGTTTCTTCATACATCGAGCTTCTATCATTGGTGCAGATTCCACATTGAGGGGGGGATTCCTAGCTTCTCTTCTTCTCTCATATGGGGGGGACTTTTTCCTCACATGGGGTTTTGTTCTTCACATTCTTCTATGAGAGTTCTCTTGTATGTTTTTCATCTCTCTTTTGGGGGAGGGTTTTTTTCCCATTGGGTTTTTCTCTCTTTCCCCACTTTGTGAGAGTTTTCATTGCATTGGTTTGCATGCATTTGCATTTGTACATGGGTACCTAACATAGCCTCGTAGCCGAGACCCATATTGCATTGCTTAGTTGCATTGTAGACTTAAGTGTATTCCCCTAAGTTGCACTTAACGGGGGGTGTTGGTGTAAATAATTATTCATCTTGGATATTATTACACTTACTTAAGTTTACTTAGGAAATGCATTTCATAGTAGTTTGGGTATGAGACACTTGGGTGTTTGTGCCACATTGGGATAGTGTGTGTAGGAGAAATTCCACCTTTTATGGTGTTGATCTTGTTGTTACACTCCACATTCGGTGGGTGATCCCCCTCATGTGGACTATTATATTATTTCTTCTACCTACCCACACCTATTTCCTACCTACCCTTGTTCCTTATTGAGCCACATGTCATGCTTGTGTGCTCACATATCCCTAGCCTTGCCTATATAAGCAAGCTCATCTACATTGTATTTAATTTTGATTATTGATCATTTTCTATTGATGAGAATATAGTTTATTCTTGTCCCATATTATGTCTCTATTTTTTACATTTCATTGAGCTCTTGATCTTGGCAAAATCTCACAGTTATATTTTAAATTTATATTGTTTTCCTTAAATATTCAATAGGAGTATTAAACTCTCTAGTGGCTTTATAAGGCTATAAGTTAGGGAATATTATAAAAGTTACAAAAGATGTAACATAGCAAATATGTCTCTTATCACTAAGAATTATCAATATATCTCTCTTGCAGAATTAATAAATAGAAATGGCCTCAAGAACCACAAGGGCGGGGTCAGGTAATGGTAATGAAAGGTTAGATTAGATTCTTGATCTGCTCAATCAGCAGAGTGCAAGGATGAATGATCTCGAACAAGAGGTTCGAAGGGTCAGAGAAGTTCGATAGGAAGCCCCAAGGGTTGAGGAGCAACTTGACAACCAAGCTAGAATAGAAGAAGAGCTGGCAAAGGATTTGAAAAGGATAGCCCCACCAAAGTTTGATGGAAAAAAAATTGGCGATGGTGCAGAAGCATGGGTAATTGAAATGGAGAAATATTTTGGTCTCCACAACATGTCAAATGAAACCAAGGCAGTTTGGGTTGCTTATCAGTTGTTTGGTGAAGCTGCTACTTGGTGGGACAATGAAAAGTCAGAAAGGAAACTACAACCAAGAGAGATCACTTGGGATTTGTTTTTACAATCCTTCAGGAAAAGGTGGCTTCCATAGTTATTCTTTGACAAGAAGATGACAGAATTTCAAAACCTTACTCAAGGTAGTATGTCGGTAACACAGTACTGGGAGAAATTTACTAATCTCCTTAAGTATGTTCTGCAATACCAGATGGATGAAAGGTTCCACATTCGGAAGTTCATTTTGGGTTTAAGAACCCATATACAAGTGGAGGTGGATATCCATAATCCATTAACTATGGTGGAGGTATTTGAAAAGGCAACTAAGCAAGAGCAGAAGTTACAGCAGTTGGGGACCCTCCGAAAGATTGAGAACAACCGACTGAATTTTGGGAATAGAAATTTCCAAAGGAATCACAATAGCAACAATCGGCAGATAAGAAATCTTAAGAGGGGACCCAACACCCAGGAAAAAGGAAGAGCAAATCAGGATGGAAATAAGATAGCAAACTATAACACCAATGCTTGACAAAATATGGACAGAGGAAGGTCAGGTGGCCATCTTGGTCCTAGGGATGGGTGTTATAATTGTGGAGGGAGTCATTACGCCTCCAATTATCCACAACATACCCTAGCACAAATAGGATCATATCAGCAAGGAGCCCCTCAACATCAGATTCACGCTACTGTCAACAATCGTCAAGCTGATTTCCAAGCCGCACCTATCCAAATTATGGGTAAGCTCTTTGGACAAACAGTTTCTATTTTAATAGATATGGGAGGTACTGAATGTTTTATTGATCCACAAGTAGTTTCTAGAATATCTGTTAAATCTGGTTATATTTCAAATTCATGGATGGTTCAGTATGGAAATCGAGTAGAAAAAAGGGTAGATACTTGTCTTTTTTGCAGTGAATTAGAACTTCCTAGTTTCCAAACCCAAGTTCACCTTTATGTTGCACCACTAGGATCATATGATGTGATCTTAGGTATTAATTGGTTGACTGAACATAAAGCCATAGTGAACTATGAAGATAAGGTCATTAGTTGCATGGATGATTTTGGGAATTCCGTTGAAATTTTCGGGTCTCAAAGTCCTCTTGAATTGAGATACATTTCGGCAGTGCAACTCAAGAAGGCCCAAAGAAAAGGATGTTCCATCATTGCCATCATGGTTAATGATTTGAATAATGTAGAGAAAAGTCCTACAGATTATCCTGTCCTGGCAGAGTTTCTAGATGTCTTTCCAGAAGATCTTACCAAGTTACCACCTAAGAGAGAGTTTTATTTTTCTATAGAACTCTTACCTGGAATGGAGCCACAATCTAAGGCTCCATATAGAATGACAACGATTGAACTGTATGAGCTTAAGGCTTAATTGCAAGAATTGCTTAGGCAAGGTTTTATTAGACCAAGCATATCGCCGTGGGGTGCACCAGTGATCTTTGTAAAGAAGAAAGATGGTACTTTGAGGTTATACATTGATTATAGGATGTTGAATAAAGTAACCATCAAAAATAGATATCCTCTACCAAGGATAGATGAATTATTTGATCAAATGAAAGGTGCATCTGTATTCTCCAAGATCGATCTTCGATCTAGATATCATCAGTTAAGGATTAAGAATGAAGATATTCCTAAAACTGCATTTTGAACAAGGTATGGGCACTATGAATTCATAGTTGTACCATTTGGTTTAACTAATGCCCCAACAGCATTCATGAACCTCATGAATAGTATTTTCAGAGAATACTTGGATGACTTTGTTCTAATCTTCATAGATGACATATTGATCTATTCTAAGAATGAAGAAGAACATAAGAAGCACCTGAGGATAGTTTTGCAATGATTGAGAGATCATAAACTTTATGGGAAATTCTCTAAGTGTGCCTTCTTTTAGGAAATGGTGCAATAATTAGGACATGTCATATCCGCCGAAGGAATTTCAGTTGATCCTGCAAAGATAGAAGCAATAGTAGATTGGCCAATGCCCCAGAATGTTTCAGAAGTTCAAAGTTTTATGGGACCTGCTGGATATTATAGAAAATATGTGGAAGGATTTTCCAGGATAGCGGCACTAATTACCTCACTTCAGAAAAAAGAAAAAAGGTTTGAATGGACTGAGAAATGTGAGGAATCATTTCAACTCCTAAAGTAGAAATTGACAACAGCACCAGTATTAACAATACCAGATCCCAATGGACATTTTGTAGTAATTACAGATGCCTCGGGTGAAGGTGTGGGAGCAGTATTGATGCAAGAAGGAAAGGTGGTTGCATATGAATCATGAAAGCTAAAGCAATATGAGATGAATTATGCTCCACATGATTTAGAGCTACTAGCTATTGTGCATGCATTACAAATGTGGAGGCATTACCTTTTAGGGAAGCGTTTTGAGCTTAAAATGGATCTTTTAGGATTGAAGTATATTTTTAAACAACCTAAGCTAAATGCAAGACAAAGAAGGTGGCTTGAATTTCTAAGTGAGTATGACTTTTGTATTGAATATATCCAAGGGAAGGAAAATAAATTAGTGGATTCTCTCAGCAGAAGAAGACACCTATCTGCAATGGTTACAACAAGGACAAATTTGAAGCAACAAGTGTTGCAGAATCTTTTCGAAGATGAACATTATATAAGAGTTAAACGAGCCTTGGAAAGAGACTCTTTAGACCATCGCTATGATGGATATGAGATAGAACAAGAGGGTATTTTGAGATACCAAGGAAGGATGTACATACCAGAAGGGCGAGAGTTGAGGAAGTTGATCTTACATGAGATGCACAATACACCTTATTCAGGACACCCTGGAATAACAAAGATGGTAGCTGATTTGAAAACATTGTATTTCTGGCCTAAACTCAAGAAAGAAGTGGTTGAGTATGCACAATGTTTGGAATGTCAAAGAGTAAAAGTTGAACATGTTCATCTAGCAGGACTTCTTTTTCAACATGTTATACCAGAATACAAGTGGCAGGTAATCAGTATGAATTTGATCCAAGAATTACCAATGAGTAAGAATAAGCATGACACTATCTTAGTAGTCGTGGACAAGTTGACTAAAGTTTCACATTTCATACCTGGTAATCTAAAAGATGGATAATTTGTTCTTGCTAATAAATTCGTGTAGGAAATTTTTTGGTTACATGGAGTTCCAGAAACTATAATATCTGATAGGGATACCAGGATGACTTCCAAATTTTGGACAACATTGAATGCAGCATTGGGAACAAGGGTAAATTTTAGCTCAGCATATCATCCTCAAACTGATGGCCAAACAGAAAGGGTTAATCAGGTAGTGGAGGATCTTTTGAGAATGTATTGCATGGATTAGTAGTACAAATGGGAGGAGTACTTTCCCTTAGTTGAATTTTCTTATAACAACTCCTTTCATGCATCATTAGGTATGGCACCTTTTGAAGCACTCTATGGGCGAAAATGTCACACACCTATCAGCTAGGATAGACTAGAGGATAGGATCATTATCGGTCTAGATTTACTCAAGGAAATGGATGAATAGATGGTGTTGATTAAGAGTAGATTGAAGGAAGTAGCTGACCGATAGAAGAGTTATGCAGACCGAAATAGAACTTTTAGACAATTCGCTGTAGGAGATAAAGTCTTTTTGAGAGTCAAACCTCATAAGAGCTCTATCTCGTTTGGAAAATCATCAAAATTGGCTCCAAGATATGTGGGACCCTTTGATGTACTGGAGGTTATCAATCCAGTTGCTTATAAATTAGCTTTACCCCCTACTCTAGCTCGAATCCATAATGTGTTTCATGTGTCTTTATTGAAACCTTACAATGCTGATGCATCTCATATTCTTGATTGGCAATCCTTACAGGTTCAGGACCTAGGGGTGGTGCTAGTGGAGCCCATCTGAATCCTAGATCAACATAGTGTGAAGCTACGTAGCAGAGATTTCACTTAGTATAAGGTTTAGTGGGACCAATATTCTGAGGATAGTGCTACATGGGAGGATGCTGAGATGATTGACCGTCATTTTCCTCATTTGCTTTCTTAGGAAATAACTACTATTTAATTTTGGATATTTTGAAACAATTATTATAATTAGTTATGATGTAAACTTGGATAGCCTGTGTGCTCTTGGTATTATTATTTGAATTTGAGGTAAGATTGACATTTTGTGAGATATTATGGTTTTGTGATTATTGATGAGTGGCAAGACATTGAGACGATGTCTCTTCCAAGAGGGAAAGGATGTCATGAACCATTTTATTTAATAATGTGCAATTTAAACATGTAATGTGATTTTGAATTTTAAAATAGATTAGATCATTCATAATCTAGTATAAGGAAATATAGTATGCTTTTTACTCCTGCAATTGATATGAAATTCGACATTTAATATTCTTTTGGGTTTGTCAATACTGATAAATTTTTGAGTGCAAGTAATGCAGGATGAGGTGAAGGAGGTTGAAGGAGAGAACATGAATCAAGTAGAATTGCTTTTAACTAAACGACTTTGATGGAAAAGGGAATCTCTCACACACCACATTAGGATTTATAATTTGCATCTTGAAAATATGGATGATTTAAATGACCTTATTTGAGTGTTTGTTCAAATAGAAATGATGAATTTAGAATGAGAAGTAGATTGATTTAAATGTTTATACATGTGCATTAATTGCATGATGTGAGTAGTGTTTAAATTAAATCTAAGTTGTGTGAGTGATTGTGAAATATTATGCTTTATTGTTAAAAGAGATAGAAGGTATAAATGATTCAAAAATGAATATTGACCCTAGGTTTAATGTTCTTTTTAGATATGTATAAATGTATGAAAATTGTACTTATGAGTTTACTTTTGAAAATTGAATAATAGTATAATATATATATGAGAAATTTATTCAGTCATTTACATATATCAATATCCAATTATCATGAAATTTGACTTCGTCAAGAATTTTGTTTATACATATACGTAATCATTTGAGATTAAAAATATATATGCATTATATATGTGTGTGTGTGTGTGTATGAATTTTAATAATAATTTGATCATGTACTTGTAAATATGTATGTAATTATTGTATATGTATTTATGAAATTAAATTATGTAATGAAAATCCGATATATATATTTAATCAAAGAAAAGGTTTATCAAAGAATTTATTAAACAAATTTTAATGTTTAATATTAATAAAAAGTCATTAAATATATATATAAAATATAAATAAATTATAAAAAAAACCATATTACAAATATATTATTGTTTTATTAAACATGTTAATAGTAAAAGGTGGCGGGTTAAGGGTAAACGACTGTTTGAAGCCAAAGGAAGAGCCGCTTTGGTTGGTTTGTTAGTCGACTCCCTCCACCCATGGTAGCCGTGGTCAAAACATTTACATAGGCCAAGGCACGATGGGAGACTTAACACTCCCATGACCCTTGGTGGGTGACTTGGCATGCAATGTGACTCTTCGGTGTATAAGCTGAGAAGTCGATAGTTAGTGTAAACGCCTCCATGATCCATGTTCGACTTAGACAGCAGTCAAAGTTCCAACTAAAACCATTGCAAGTTTTAAACAATAAAAGGACTCGAGTTTGCCACAAAATGAGGGTTGTATTTAATTTAAAGACATGTGTGGAGATTATAGTTACAACAAACTAATAAATGTGACAACAAAAATAATGGTAACAGTAAATAAGGCCCAAAGGATAGCAAAAAACGTAGCTCAAGATTAGAATAAACAGACGTATTAACACACACATTTGGATTCATTCTTTCTCATAGGGAGAGAAGAGCGATAATTTCTTGAAGGGAAGGTTAGAATATTTGAAGAGAGGAGAAGATTTTTGGATAATATCGTAGAGATTGAGTGATAAAGATAGTTGGATATAGAGGTAAGAATAGTTGGATAGAGAGATAGTTGGATATAGAGGTAAGGATAGTTGGAGAGGTAGAAACTTGCGATGAAGGCATGGAATCATTTGATGAAAGAATGACAAGGTCAAAATCTTACAAACCACTCTAAGTTTCCAAGAGGTTAGAATCCTTTGTTTATGTTTTATTTTATTTGTTATGTTTGGTATGAAATGTGTAGATATGGAAGTTTAGATAATAGGTATGTACGTCCAAATGGGTAGCAATTATTATTATCTTATTTGAAATGCTTTGTAAACCATTGTGGAATAGAAGAAAAGAATTTAGAGAAAAGATGTTGTTAATATCGTATTTTGCACAAAAATAATTAGTTCTAATTCTATTTTAAGAACGTGTTTGCGTACTTTTGGATATATATGACATTAATTTCATACATGTATAACACCTTCTTTTGTATGTACCTTATTTAGTCGAAAGATTGATTTTAAGATTATTGCTTATAAAAGTTTATCATTTTCCAAAATATGGAAGATTGTCTTTGATAGATATATTAGTCAAGTAATGATTAGTAAGGAAAAAAGATATCTCTATTTTTGTTTTAAAAGAAAGATTGTATTCTCAATGGAATTTGTGTTTGAGGGAATCAAGCTAGGGTTAAGCTTGAGTTAGAAAATTTACCTTTCGGGATGGGTGCTGAATGTGGATGTTTTAGGGAGAATAGTTGTTTTCTCCAACCATTATTTTGCTATGCATGGCATATACTTGGCCGAGTTATTGTTTGAATTATCCGTAGAAAATGATGGAAATTCCTTATTTATGCTCTCTACCACATCCTAGTATGATAGTGAATGCTTGTTTCTTAGAATGAATTAGGAAAAATGAAAACGCATATATTATCTAGGCATGCACCAGATTCCCTCTTTCTTTCAAATTATTTGGTTAAACCAATTCATGCAGGGTCGGGTATTCTTGATTGACCAAGAATTATGGGGAAGCGTAAGCTTCAAGGTTGGGTAGAAAAAGCGTCTGATTCTTGTTCTTGTCTGCGTTCAAAAGACAGAAGGAAGTAACTCAGACTAAAGATCAACGAATGCATCTTCTTGTATATTCTTAAGGCAATTTGGAAGCCTAAGAACTTCTTAGTATTGGATATTGTATTATTCATGTGCATTATAATTTTATATCTATGAGTGTAATTTATATCCATATTCGATGTTTTCTTATATCTTGAATAAAATATGCTTAGAGATTGAAATTTAAGTTTATTTATGGTTAAAGAGTAGTTTAGGGTTAGATCCTAGATTGACGTCTTTACATGCACCTATTACCATCATCAACATTACATCTTCTAGGATATCAACATCCTAAACACAACAAAAGCTTGACAAAATCTTGGACAACTCAACCATGACTTCTTGGAGTCCCGAATGGTAGGTTCATTATAACAACTTGAAAGACAAGACAAAAAATTAGAACAAACCAAAATTGCTTGCTTGGAGTGATGTGTGCCCTGCACCATACTCCCCTGGGATAAACAACTCAAGTCCCTTGAGTTAAGAGGTGTGCAATTTCCACTCCATGCTAAAGTATATCCAATTCTGGTATCCACATAGCATCTAATTCAAGTAACCCTGCCCACTTGACAAGATAATGCTTGTATACTCCTTTCCTTGTCTTCTTTACTATCTTGGTGTCCAAGATACTTTCCAACTTGATCGACTAGCATGGTGGGAAATCTCTCACCCAATCTTAATTAGCCTATGATGAATTGTCCAACTGATGTGTTTGTGATTCTCCCTTGTATGGATAGAGATCACATACATTAAAGATAGGATAAATACCCAAGGTGGGAGGGAGTTCAACTTCATATGCATTTTGTTCATATTTGTGAATGACCTTGAGAGGCACAATATTTTTCATCAATAGCTTAGTAGGTTTCCCTTTTAGAAGTCTCTCCTTTCTTAGGTATGCTAGGACCAAATTTCCAATCTTGAATTGCACATTCCTTCTTGTTTTATTAGCATTCATCTTATACTGCTCAGGCTTTTGTTTTAAGGTTTGCCTTACCTTATCATGCACTTCTTTGATACCTTCTACAAAATTATCACCTTGTACACTCTTAGGTGCCATAGAACTGAGATCTCTGAGCTCTAGTATGCCCCTAGGATGAAATCCATACACTATCATAAAGGGACTTTTAACCATGCTTCGGTTAACTGAGTCATTGTATGCATATTTTGTCTGGCCAAGTACCAAATCCCAAGTCTCCCCATGTTGTTTTGTAAGGAATCTTAGAAGATTACCCAATGATTTGTTGACTACCTCTGTCTAACCATCTAATTGAGGATGATAGGCAGATGAAAAGGATAATTTGGTGCCCAACTTTCTCCAAAGTGTCCTCCAAAAGTGGCTTAAGAACTTCACATCCCTATCATTGACTATGCTAATTGGAAGGCCATGAATTCTGACTATCTCCTTGAAGAAGAGTCCTGCAATATAGGTGGCATCATTGGTTCTCTTGCAAGGTATAAAATATCCAATTTTGTTGAACCTATCAGCTACTACATACACACTATCAAATCCCCTTGGAGTTCTTGGTAAGCCTAACACAAAATCAATGCTCAAACATTCCCAAGGCCTCTAAGGTATGACCAAAGGTTGGTATAGACCTGCATTACTCACTGAACCCTTTTCGCTTTGACAAATTGCACATTGTTCTACAAACCTTCTCGCTTTTGATTGCAACTTGGGCCAATGGTAAAACCTACTAACCTGTCCAATGTTTTATCTATGCCAAAATGACCTCCTAGACCTCCTTGATGGTTTTCATGGATAATGTTTTCTCTCATAGAACATTGAGGAATGCAAAGAAGGTGTCCTTTCAATAGAAAACCCTCTTGTATCATATATTCTGAATAAGAGACATGTGAGTTGTTAGAAAAATCAAAACAAATAGTGTAAATCCCTACAAAATCTTTATCATCCTTGCAGAGGTCTTTTAACTCATTCAATCCCACACTTTGCAATTGTACCTCCTGCATAGTCATGACTCTCCTACTTAATGCATCAACTACCTCATTTGTAGTGCCCTTTTTTTGCTTGATAGTGAAGGTGTAGGATTGTAGGTATTTAATCCACTTTAGGTGTCTTTGATTCAACTTCTCTTGCCCATTAAGGAAACTAAGGGCATGGTTGTGTGTGTAAACTACAAACTCCTTGGGCAGAATGTAATGATGCAACTTCTTCAATGCTTTCACCATGGCATACAATTCCAAATTATATGTGGAGTATATTTTCTTGGCTTCATTCAATTTCTCTGAGAAGAATGTTGTAGGATGACATTCTTGGCTCAAAACAGGCCCTATTTCCCTCTAGATTGCATCACACTCTACTGTAAACAACTGATTCAAATTAGGCAATCTAAGGGTTGGAAACTCTACTATCTTAGCTTTCAACAATTCAAACCCCTTATTGGCTTCCTCTGTCTACTTAAATTCACATTTAATCCCTCCTTTAATGGTGTTGACTATAGGACCACAAACATGGCTAAAGTTTCTCACAAATTTCCTATAAAAAGATGTCATTCCATGAAAACTCCTAAAATCACTTATGCCCCTAGGTATAGCCCAATTAAGTATTGCTTCTACTTTACTTGGATCCATTTTTAAACAACCTTGTGAAATGACAAAACCAAGGTAAACTAACTCTGTTCTCAAAAACTCACATTTTTCAAGGTTGATTTTGAGTTGAGCCTCCTTAAACTTCTTCAAGACCATCTCCACATGCTTAAGGTGTTCCTCCTTGAACCTGCTGAAGACTAAAATGTGATCAAGATACACTATAACAAATTTACCAATAAAATGAACTAAACCATCATTCATGAGCCTTTCAAAGGTACTAGGTGCATTGGTGAAGTACCATGCTCCACCTAGATTGTCTAATAGGTCCTCTATCATTGGCATGAGAAACCGATATCTTATAGTGATATTATTAATTGCCCTTGAGTCAGTGCACATTCTCTATTTTCCTCCTTTTTTAGGCACTACAACTATGGGAACAACACAAGAGCTCAAGCTCCTTTTGATAAACACTTTGTGTAATACTTACACTTGTTTGGTGATCTCTTCATTTTGACTAGGTGTCATTTTATACGTAGCTTTGTTAGGCAGATTTGCCCATTGTGTCAAATCTATTTGATTATTTACATCCCTCATTGGAGGTAAATAATTAGGTATATCTTCTCCAATAACACTGGCATATTGCTTTAGTAGACCTTGCACTTCTTGTGGCACTTCACTCATTGGATCTACCTTAGCTTCATCTTTAGGCTTTAGCACTATAGCATTGCCCTGATTACCTTCTTGTTTTAATATTTTAAGGAACTCTTTACCACTCAACCACATAACACTTGACCCTACTTGTTTCTTCTCTTTTTGATCAGGTAATGGATCCATTTGATACTTATTTCTAGTCTTCGTGATGAGATAACTATTCTTTTCTCCATCATGACTAGCTTTCACATCATATTACCATGGACAACCCAAAATAAGATGACAAGCATCCATAAGCAATATGTCACATAGTAGTTGGTCTTTGTACTCACCAATTTCAATGTCAACCCATGCTTGTTCATCAACTAAGAAATGTTGACCCTGTTGGATAATGTTTTCTCTCATAGAACATTGAGGAATGCAAAGAAGGTGTCCTTTCAATAGAAAACCCTCTTATATCATATATTCTGAATAAGAGACATGTGAGGTGTTAGAAAAATCAAAACAAACAATATAAATCTCTACAAAATCTTTATCATCCTTGTAGAGGTCTTTTAACTCATTCAATCCCACACTTTGCAATTGTATCTCCTACATAGTCATGACTCTCATACTTAATGCATCAACTACCTTGTTGGTAGTGCCCTTTTTGTGCTTGATAGTGAAGGTGTATGATTGTAAGTATTTAATCCACTTTAGGTTTCTTTGATTCAACTTCTCTTTCCCATTAAGGAAACTAAAGGCATGGTTGTGTGTGGAAACTACAAACTCCTTGGGTAGAATGTAAAGATGCCACTTCTTCAATGCATTCACCATGGCATAAAATTCCAAATCATATGTGGAGTATATTTTCTTGGCTTCATTCAATTTCTCTAAGAAGAATGCTATAGGATGACCTTCCTGGCTCAAAACAGCCCCTATTTCCCTCTGGATTGCATCACACTCTAGTGTAAACAACTGATTGAAATCAGGCCATCTAAGGGTTGGCAACTCTACTATCTTAGCTTTCAACAATTCAAACCCCTTGTTGGCTTCCTCTGTCCACTTAAATTCATATTTAATCCCTCCTTTAATGGTGTTGAGTATAGGACCACAAACATGGCTAAAGTTTCTCACAAACTTCCTATAAAAAGATGTCATTCCATGGAAACTCCTAAAATAACTTATGCCCCTAGGTATAGGCCAATTAAGTATTGCTTCTACTTTACTTGGATCCATTTTTAAGCAACCTTGTGAAATGACAAAACCAAGGTAAACTAATTCACATTTTTCAAGGTTGATTTTGAGTTGAGCCTCCTTCAACTTCTTCAAGACCATCTCCACATGCTTAAGGTGTTTCTCCTTGGACTTTCTGAAGACTTAAATGTGATCAAGATACAATATAACAAATTTACAAATAAACTCAACTAAAACTTCATTCATGAGCCTTTCAAAGGTTCTAGGTGCATTGGTGAGGCCAAAAGGCATCACCAACCATTCATATAGGCCTCCATTGGTTCTAAAGGATGTCTTCCATTCATCACTAGGTCTAATTCTTATCTGATGATAACCAGACTTCAAGTCCACCTCTGTGAAGTATCATGCTCCACCTAGATTGTCCAATAGGTCATCTATCATTGGCTTGAGACACCGGTATCTTATAGTGATCTTATTAATTGCCCTTTAGTCAGTGTACATTCTTTATTTTCCTCCTTTTTTAGGCACTGCAACTATGGGAAGAACACAAGAACTCAAGCTCTTTTTGATAAACCCTTTGTCAAGGGCTTCTTGCACTCATTTGGCTATCGCTTCATTTTGACTAGGTGTCATTTTATAAGCAGCTTTGTTAGGCAGATTTTCCCCTGGTGTCAAATCTATTTGATTATTTACATCCCTCATTGGAGTTAAATAATTAATTATATCTTCTCCTATAACTCTGGCATATTTCCTTAGTAGATCTTGCACTTCTTGTGGCACTTCACTCATTGGATCTGCCTTAGCTTCATCTTTAGGCTTTAGCACTATAGCATTGCCCTGATTACCTTCTTGTTTTAATACTTTAAGGAACTCTTTACCACTCAACCACATAAAACTTGACCCTACTTGTTTCTCCTCTTTTCGATCAGGTAATGGATCCATTTGATACTTATTTCTAGTCTTGGTGATGAGATAACTGCTCTTTTCTCCATCATGACTAGCTTTCACATCATATTACCATGGACGACCCAAAAGAAGATGAAAAGAATCTATAGGGAATATGTCACATAGTAGTTAGTCTTTGTACTCACCAATTTCAATGTACACCCATTCTTGTTCATCACTAAGACATGTTGACCCTGTTGAGCCACGGCACCTTATATTTTAATGTTGACCCTGTTGGATAATGTTTTCTCTCATAGAACATTGAGGAATGCAAAGAAGGTGTCCTTTCAATAGAAAACCCTCTTGTATCATATATTTTGAATAAGAGACATGTGAGGTGTTAGAAAAATCAGAAAAAACAATATAAATCTCTGCAAAATCTTTATCATCCTTGTAGAGGTCTTTTAACTCATTCAATTCCAAACTTTGCAATTGTATCTCCTACATAGACATGACTCTCCTACTTAATGCATCAACTATCTTGTTTGTAGTGCCCTTTTTGTGCTTGATAGTGAAGGTGTAGGATTGTAGTTATTTAATCCACTTTATGTGTCTTTGATTCAACTTCTCTTGCCCATTAAGGAAACTAACGGCATGATTGTGTGTGTAAACTACAAACTCCTTGGGCAGAACGTAATGATGCCACTTCTTCAATGCTTTCACCATGGCATACAATTCCAAATCATATGTGGAGTATATTTTCTCGGCTTCATTCAATTTCTCTAAGAAGAATACTATAGGATGACCTTCTTGGCTCAAAACAGCCCCTATTTCCCTCTGGATTGCATCACACTCTATTGTAAACAACTGATTGAAATTAGGCAATCTAAGGGTTGGCAACTCTGCTATCTTAGCTTTCAATAATTCAAACCACTTGTTTCCTTCCTCTCTCCACTTAAATTTACATTTAATCCCTCCTTTAATGGTGTTGAATATACGAGCACAAACATGGCTAAACTTTCTCACAAACTTCCTATAAAAAGATGCCATTCCATGAAAACACCTAAAATCACTTATGCCCCTAGGTCTATGCCAATTAAGTATTGCTTCTACTTTACTTCAATCCATTTTTAAACAACCTTGTGAAATGACAAAACCAAGGTAAACTAACTCTGTTCTCAAAAAATCACATTTTTCAAGGTTGATTTTGAGTTGAGCCTCGTTCAACTTCTTCAAGACCATCTCCACATGCTTAAGGTGTTCCTCCTTGGACTTGCTGAAGACTAAAATTTTATCAAGATACACTATAACAAATTTACCAATAAACTCAACTAAAACTTCATTCATGAGCCTTTCAAAGGTGCTAAGTGCATTGGTGGGGCCAAAAGGCATCACCAACCATTCATATAGGCCTCCATTGGTTTGAAAGGATGTCTTCCATTCATCACTAGGTCTGATTCTTATCTGATGATAACCAGACTTCAAGTCCACCTCTGTGAAGTATCATGCTCCACGTAGATTGTCCAATAGGTCCTCTATCATTGGCATGAGAAAATGGTATCTTATAGTGATCTTATTAATTGCCCTTGAGTTAATGCACATTCTCTATTTTCCTCCTTTTTTATGCACTACAACTATGGGAACAACACAAGAACTCGAGCTCTTTTTGATAAACCCTTTGTCTAATAATTCTTGCACTTGTTTGGTGATCTCTTCATTTTGACTAGGTGTCATTTTATAAGCAGCTTTGTTAGGCAGATTTACACCTGGTGTCAAATCTATTTTATGATTTACATCCCTCATTGGAGGTAAATAATAAGGTATATCTTCTCCTATGACTCTGGCATATTTCTTTAGTAGACCTTGCACTTCTTGTGGCACTTCACTCATTGGATCTGCGTTAGCTTCATCTTTAGGCTTTAGCACTATAGCATTGCCCTGATTACCTTCTTGTTTTAATAATTCAAGGAACTCTTTACCACTCAACCACATAACACTTGACCCTACTTTTTTCTCCTCTTTTCGATCAGGTAATGGATCCATTTGATACTTATTTCTAGTCTTGGTGATGAGATAATTGTTGTTTTCTCCATCATGACTAGCTTTCTCATCATATTACCATGGACGACCCAAAAGAAGATGACAAGCATCTATAGGCAATATGTCACATAGTAGTTTGTCTTTGTACTTACCAATTTCAATGTCCACCCATGCTTGTTCATCAACTAAGACATGTTGGCCCCGTTGAGCCATGACACCTTATAGGATAATGGTGACCTTGTTGGAATGGTTTCTCTCATAGAACATTGAGTAATGCAAAGAAGGTGTCCTTTCAATAGAAAACCCTCTTGTATCATATATTCTAAATAAGAGACATGTGAGGTGTTAGAAAAATCAGAACAAAAAATATAATTCTCTGCAAAATCTTTATCATCCTTATAGAGGTCTTTTAACTCATTCAATCCCACACTTTTCAATTGTATCTCTTACATAGTCATGACTCTCCTACTTAATGCATCAACTACCTTGTTTGTAGTGCCTTTTTTGTGCTTGATAGTGAAGGTGTAGGATTGTAGGTATTTAATCCACTTTAGATGTCTTTGATTCAACTTCTCTAGCCCATTAAGGAAACTAAGGGCATGGTTTTGTGTGTAAACTACAAACTCCTTGGGGAAAAAATAATGATGCCACTTCTTGAATGTTTTCATCATGGCATACAATTCCAAATCATATGTGGAGTATATTTGCTTGCCTTCATTAAATTTCTCTGAGAAGAATACTATAGGATGACCTTCTTGGCTCAAAACAACCCCTATTTCCCTCAGGATTGCATCACACTCTAGTGTAAACAACTAATTGAATTCAGACAATCTAAGGGTGGGAAACTCTACTATCTTAGCTTTCAACAATTCAAACCCCTTGTTGGCTTCCTCTCTCCACTTAAATTCACATTTAATCCCTCCTTTAATGGTGTTGAGTATAGGACCACAAACATGGCTAGAGTTTCTCACAAACTTCCTATAAAAAGATTTCATTCCATGAACACTCCTAAAATCACTTATGCCCCTAGGTATATGGCAATTAAGTATTGCTTCTTCTTTACTTGGATCTATTTTTAAACAACCTTGTGAAATGACAAAACCAAGGTTACCTAAATTTGTTTGCAAAAACTCACATTTTCCAAGGTTGATTTTGAGTTGAGCCTCCTTCAACTTCTTCAAGACCATCTCCACATGCTTAAGGTGTTCCTCCTTGGACGTGCTGAAGACTAAAATGTGATCAAGATACACTATAACAAATTTACCAATAAACTCAACTAAAAATTCATTCATGAGCCTTTCAAAGGTGCTAGGTGCATTGGTGAGGCCAACAGGCATCACCGACCATTCATATAGGCCTCCATTGGTTCTAAAGGATGTCTTCCATTCATCACTAGGTCTGATTCTTATCTGATGATAAATAGACTTCAAGTCCACCTCTGTGAAATATCATGCTCCACCTAGATTGTCCAATAGGTCCTCTATCATTGGCATGAGAAACCGGTATCTTATAGTGATCTTATTAATTGCCCTTGAATCAGGTTACATTCTCTATTTTCCTCCTTTTTTATGCACTACAACTATGGGAACAACACAAGAACTCAAGCTCTTTTTGATAAACCCTTTGTCTAAGACTTCTTTCACTTTTTTGGCAATCTCTTTATTTTGACTAGGTGTCATTTTATAAGTAGGTTTGTTAGGAAGATTTGCCCTTGGTGTCAAATCTATTTGATGATTTACATCCCTCATTGGAGGTAAATAATTAGGTATTACTTCTCCTATAACTCTGGCATATTGCTTTAGTAGATCTTGCACTTCTTGTGGCACTTCACTCATTGGATCTGCCTTAGCTTCATCTTTAAGCTTTAACACTATAGCATTGCCTTGATTACCTTCTTGTTTTAATTCTTTAAGGATCTCTTTACCACTCAACCACATAACACTTGAACCTACTTGTTTCTACTCTTTTCGATCAGGTAATGGTTCCATTTGATACTTATTTCTAGTCTTGCTGATGAGATAACTGTTCTTTTCTCCATCATGACTAGCTTTCACATCATATTACCATGGCTGACCCAAAAGGAGATGACAAGCATCCATAGGCAATATGTCACATAGTAGTTGGTCTTTGTACTCACCAATTTCAATTTCCACCCATGCTTGTTCATCAAGTAAGACATGTTGACCCTGTTGAACCATGACACCTTATAGGATAATGTTGACCCTATTGGATAATGTTTTCTCTCATAGACAATTGAGGAATGCAAAGAAGGTGTCCTTTCAATAGAAGACCTTCTTGTATCATATATTCTGAATAAGAGACATGTGAGGTGTTAGAAAAATCAAAACAAACAGTAGAAATCTCAGCAAAATCTTTATCATCCTCGTAGAGGTCTTTTAACTCATTCAATCCCACACTTTGCAATTGTATCTCCTACATAGCCATGACTCTCCTACTTAATGCATCAACTATCTTGCTTGTAGTGCCCTTTTTGTGCTTGATAGTGAAGGTGTAGGATTATAGGTATTTAATCCACTTTAGGTGTCTTTGATTCAACTTCTCTTGCCCATTAAGGATACTAAGGGCATGGTTGTGTGTGTAAACTATAAACTCCTTGGGCAGAATGCAATGACACCACTTCTTCAATGCTTTCACCATGGCATACAATTCCAAATCATATGTGGAGTATATTTTCTTGGCTTCATTCAATTTCTCTGAGAAGAATGCTATAGGATGACCTTCTTGGCTCAAAACAGCCCCTATTTCCCTCTGGATTGTATCACACTCCACTATAAACAACTAATTGAAATCAGGCAATCTAAGGGTTGGCAACTCTGCTATCTTAGCTTTCAACAATTCAAACCCCTTGTTGGCTTCCTCTCTCCACTTAAATTCACATTTAATCCCTCATTTAATGGTGTTGAGTATAGGACCACGAACATGGCTAAAGTTTGTCACAAACTCCCTATAAAAAGATGTCATTGCATGAAAACTCCTAAAATCACTTATTCCCCTAGGTATAGGCCAATTAAGTATTGCTTCTACTTTACTTGGATCCATATTTAAACAACCTTGTGAAATGACAAAACCAGGGTAAACTAACTCTATTCTCAAAAACTCACATTTTTCAAGATTGATTTTGAGTTGAGCCTCCTTCAAATTCTTCAAGACTATCTCCACATGCTTAAGGTGTTCCTCCTTGGACCCACTGAAGACTAAAATGTGATCAAGATACACTATAACACATTTACCAATAAACTCAACTAAAACTTCATTCATGAGCCTTTCAAAGGTGCTAGGTTCATTGGTGAGGCCAAAAGGCATCACCAACCATTCATATAGGCCTCCATTGGTTCTAAAGGATGTCTTCCATTCATCACTATGTCTGATTCTTATCTGATGATAACCAAACTTCAAGTCCACCTCTATGAAGTATCATTCTCCGCTTATATTGTCAAATAGGTCCTCTATCATTGGCATGTGAAACCGGTATCTTATAGTGATCTTATTAATTGCCCTTGAATTAGGTCACATTCTCTATTTTCCTTATTTTTTAGGCACTACAACTATGGGAACAACACAAGAACTCAAGATCTTTTTGATAAACCCTTTGTTTAGGACTTCTTGCACTTGTTTGGTGATCTCTTCATTTTGACTAGGTGTCATTTTATAAGTAGGTTTGTTAGGTAGATTTGCGCTTGGTGTCAAATCTATTTGATGATTTACATTACTCATTGGAAATAAATAATTAGGTATATATTCTCCTATAACTCTGGAATATTGCTTTAGTAGACCTTGCACTTCTTGTGGCACTTCACTCATTGGATCTGCCTTAGCTTCATGTTTAGGCCTTAGCACTATAGCGTTGGCCTAATTACCTTCTTGTTTTAATACTTTAAGGAACTCTTTACCACTCAACCACATAAAACTCAACCCTACTTGTTTCTCCTCTTTTTGATTAGGTACTGGATCCATTTGATACATTTTTCTAGTCTTGGTGATGAGATAATTGTTCTTTTCTCCATCATAACTAGCTTTCACATCATATTACCATGGCCGACACAAAAGAAGATGACAAGCATCCATAGGCACTATGTCACATAGTAGTTTGTCTTTGTACTCACCAATTTCAATGTCCACCCATGCTTGTTCATCAACTAAGACATGTTGACACTATTGAGCCATGACACCTTATAGGATAATGTTGACCCTATTGGATAATGTTTTCTCTCATAGACAATTGAGGAATGCAAAGAAGGTGTCCTTTCAATAGAAGACCTTCTTGTATCATATATTCTGAATAAGAGACATGTGAGGTGTTAGAAAAATCAAAACAAACAGTATAAATGTCGGCAAAATCTTTATCATCCTTGTAGAGGTCTTTTAACTCATTCAATCCCACACTTTGCAATTGTATCTCCTGCATAGTCATGACTCTCCTACTTAATGCATCAACTACCTTGTTTGTAGTGCCCTTTTTGTCCTTGAAAGTGAAGGTGTAGGATTGTAGGTATTTAATCCAGTTTAGGTGTATTTGATTCAACTTCTCTTGCCCATTAAGGAAACTAAGGGCATGGTTGTGTGTGTAAACTAAAAATTCCTTGGGCAGAATGCAATGATGCCACTTCTTCAATGCTTTCACCATGGCATACAAGTCCAAAGTATATGTGGAGCATATTTGCTTGGCTTCATTCAATTTCTCTAAGAAGAATGTTGTAGAGTGACCTTCTTGGCTGAAAACAACCCCTATTTCCCTCTGGATTGCATCACACTCTAGTGTAAACAATTGATTGAAATCAGGCAATCTAAGTGTTGGCAACTCTTCTATCTTAGCTTTCAACAATTCAATCCCCTTGATGGCTTCTTCTATCCACTTAAATTTACATTTAATCCCTCCTTTAATGGTGTTGAGTATAGGACCACAAACATGTCTAAAGTTTCTCACAAACATCCTATAAAAAGATGTTATTCCATGAAAAATCCTAAAATCACTTATGCCCGTAGGTATAGGCCAATTAAGTATTGCTTCTACTTTACTTGGATCCATTTTTAAACAGCCTTGTGAAATGACAAAACCAAGGTAAACTAACTTTGTTCTCAAAAACTCACATTTTTCAAGGTTGATTTTGAGTTGAGCCTCCTTCAACTTCTTCAAGACCATCTCCACATGCTTAAGGTGTTCCTCCTTGGACCTACTGAAGACTAAAATGTGATCAAGATACACTATAATAGATTTACCAATAAACTCAACTAAAACTTCATTCATGAGCCTTTCAAAGGTGCTAAGTGCATTCGTGAGGCCAAAAGGCATCACCAACCATTCATATAGGCCTCCATTGGTTCTAAAGGATGTCTTCCATTCATCACTAGGTCTGATTCTTATCTGATGATAACCAGACTTCAAGTCCACCTCTGTGAAGTATCATGCTCCACCTAGATTGTCCAATAGGTCCTCTATCATTGGCATGAGAAACCGGTATCGTATAGTGATCTTATTAATTTCCCTTGAGTCAGTGCACATTCTCTATTTTCCTCCTTTTTAGGTGCTAGAACTATGGGAACAACACAAGAACTCAAGCTCTTTTTGATAAACCCTTTGTCTAAGGCTTCTTGCACTTGTTTGGCGATCTCTTCATTTTGACTAGGTGTCATTTTATAAGTAGCTTTGTTAGGCAGATTTGCCCCTGGTGTCAAATCTATTTGATGATTTACATCCCTCATTGGAGGTAAATAATTAGGTATATCTTCTCCTATAACTCTGGCACATTGCTTTAGTAGAGCTTGCACTTCTTGTGGCACTTCACTCATTAGATCTACCTTAGCTTCATCTTTAGGCTTTAGCACTATAACATTGCCCTGATTACCTTCTTGTTTTAATACTTTAAGGAACTATTTACCACTCAACCACATAACACTTAACCCTACTTGTTTCTCCTCTTTTCGATCAGGTAATGGATCCATTTGATACTTATTTCTAGTCTTGGTGATGAGATAACTGTTGTTTTCTCCATCATGACTAGCTTTCACATCATATTACCATGGACAACCCAAAAGAAGATGACAAGCATCCATAGGCAATATGTCACATAGTACTTTGTCTTTGTACTCACCAATTTCAATGTCCACCCATGCTTGTTCATCAACTAAGACATGTTGACCCTATTGAGCCATGACACCTTATAGGGAGTGAGATGAGGTAATCTTTTTAGTTTGAGCTTATGCACCATTTCAACAAAGATAAGATTCTCCGTGGAACCTGAATCCACAATCACCTTATAAATTTTCACATGTGACTTACAAGTGGTCCTAAATAAACTTTTCCTCTATGGTGGCTGTTGAGCTTGGGGTATCTTGAGCATTGTTCTTCTCATCATTAAATTTTCTCCATCTGTCACTGGCTCTGCCTTGCTGATTTGAGAGGTCTCACTTTGAGTATCCTCCTCTTGCACCACTATCTGAGTCCTTTCACCCATGTATGATCTGGTTGAACTTGAGGCTTTTCCCGCACAATAACTCATGGTATGTCCAAGTTGATTGTAGTGATAACACCTACCAATGAAGACTGTATTTCCACTTCCTGAGTTTCCAAACCTTGCCCTAAAATTGCTTCTCCCTCTAAAGGATTTCCTATATGTTCCTCTTTTAGAGTCCCCACTTCTTTCTTGGTTTTGATGCTCTTCATTTCTTGTAGAATTTTTCCCTCTACCAAAGGTTCCTCTATCTCTGAAATTTTTACCACCTCTATGCTTCTGATTTTTCTCACTTCTCCTTTTGATATTTTCCTCTACACTTAATGCCAACTGAAAACATTTATGAACAATGTCTGGTGTGAGGATGCTTACTTCATCTTGTATGTTTTTCCTAAGTCCATTCATGTATCTTGTCAATTTCTCCATTTTATTCTCATGCTTCCTAGCCCTCAAACTTAGTTTGTGGAATTCCTCAATGTATGCATTGACATCTAGTTCCCTTTGTTTCAAATTTTGTAGTCTCTTATAGATTTGAACTTCCTAATCCCCTGGTAGGAATTGAGCCTTAAGCCCTATCTTCATACATTCCCATAAAGTTATCTTTTTCTTCCTACTTACACCCTTTCTTCTTGCATCATGTTGCACCAAACCAATGTTGATCCCCTCAATCTTGACTTGGCCACATTTACTCTTTTCTCCTTTGCTACCTCCATATAATCAAAATAATTATTTAATGCTTATATCCAATATAATAGCTCCTCTCCATTGAGATTTCCTCCATAGGTGGGTAATCCATCCATGTTATCCTTGGAGATGGATTTGACTGCATCCAATAACAATTCTTGGTCTTGGGGCATTGCTACTATTGTTTGGTCCTCCTTATCTTCCACTTCTTCATCTATCTCATCTCCCCATTCTATCTTAACCTTCCCCTTCTCGTTCTTAGCTTCTTGGGATCCTTTACTTCCTTCTTGATCCTTCAATCCTTCTAGCATCTCTACCACCACCTATGAAACATCTTGTTCAAGTTCAACGCAGTGAAACCTAACAAGGACCGAATGACAAGAGAAAAAATTTAAGCAAGATCTTGACCGATGAACCAGACAATGAAATAGACAAACATAACTTCATACATGGACGCGTATGGAATGAAAATTGTATATGGGCCCAATAGTGGCTCTACATGGGGACTGGGTGTCATAAGATACCAAGCAATGAATCATAGAATCTCTGGTTTCGCAACATAACTGACTAAGGATTGACCTACAACAAAAATGGACACACCTAAACTAGCAAGACAAAAACAAATATGTACAAACTAACAGGGGATGCCTGTTTACAATTGATACAATTTTAAATCCTACCCATTATAAGATAGGGGAAGCTCAAAACCATCCTAATAAGAAAGTTTAAAACAATTAGGTCCCTTTATCTCTTAGATCACATAAGGTCCCTTCCACAGTGACTCAAATTTTCCATGAGCACCTTTCAGTTCTCTTCTTTTATCCCATAATAGCACTAGATCTCCTTTCATGAACTTCCTAGGCCTTGCCTTCTGATCAAAAATATTTTTAACCCTCATCTAATGTTCTGTGATCCTGTCAACTAGATTTTCTCATTCTTCTTCAATTTTGGTTAAATACATGATCTATTTTTCAATAGAGCTCTAGAAGAATGTGCCTTCTATCACCGTCTGCAATTTAGAAGCCGCTAATTCTAAAGGAAGAGAGATTTGTGCATTGATACCATAAACCAGTTCAAAAGGTGACATTCCTATTGCCCATTTTGGTGAAGTTCGATCTGCGCATAGTGCTTCATGTAGCTTCTTATGCCAATCTCTGAAATTTTCACTGACTAGCTTTCTCATGATATTGATTAAGTTCTTGTTACTTGATTCTGCCTTACTGTTACCCTAAAGATAATAATCAGAAGCATGTGCCAGAGCAATTCCGTGATCATAGCAAAAGAAGCTCAATTCTGATGAAGAAAAATTTGATGCATTATCTATAACTATTTTATGAGGGACTCCAAACCTAACAAGAATATTCTCCTTAAGGAATGTACACACAATTTCTGAGGTAGTTTTCCTTATAGGGATAGCTTCCACCCATTTAGTGAAATAATCCATCACTATTAATATGTGAGTGTGCCCCGCACTAGAACTAGGATTCAAAGGACCAATAAAATCTAGTCCCCACTGCTTAAATGGTTCGTCAATTACCACAGGCCTCAAAGGCAAGGCAGATAACTGGGGCTTACTAGTAAATAGCTTGCATTTCTCACACCTTGCCACCCAAGCATATGCATCCTGGAACATCCTTGGCCAATAGTAACAATTTCTCAGGATTTTGTATGCAGTAACCATAGAGGAAAAGTGACCCCCACAGGCTTCATTATGGAAAGTTTTCAATAGAGCTTCTTGGTGCGGTTTATCCACACATCGGAGGAAAGTGCCATCTAAACCCTTTTTATACAATATGTTATTTGAGATAACATGTACTTTGCATCTTTCAACCTCAAATTCCTTTTTTCTCTAGGAGAATGACGGTATGGACAGTCCCCATACGTAAGATAATACGACACGTTAGTGAACCAAGAATCTTGATGATCAATGAATAGGGTTAAAGGTAAATTGTTGTCCTCTTTGGACTCACTTTCCGCCATCATTCTATAGAGGCCTTGTCCTTTGACCAGCTTAGTGGGCTTGATATCTAAATTGAATTCCTGTATCTTGGAAACCCAAGATGCTCTATTGTTGATGCCAACATCTTGTTGAGTTAAAACATCCTTTACTGTAGAATTAGGAACAAAAACAATCACATGCGAGCAAAGTATATAATACCTGAACTGCTTCATGGCTTTAACCACCGCATAAGCCTGCTTCTCTATCTATGAATACTTCAACTCATTCTTCTTTAGGGGAACACTAATAAATGAAATTAGAACTTCCTCATTATCTTCACCCTTTTGTACCAAAATCCTGGACATAGTATGGTCTGATACATAGCAATAAATAATAAAGTCCTTATTAAAGTCTGGATTTACTAGAGTAGGCACATGTGCATTTGCCTTCTTAATCTCTTCGAAAGCTTTTCTGCTAGTTTTATTCCACTTAAAAGCTACCTTCTCACTCATCATATTCACAATGTACTTGGTTGTTTCAACAAAATCATAAATAAAACATCTTAAGAAGTTCACTTGTCCAAAGAAAGACCTCACTCCATTTCTATTTGAGGGGAGACTAAGCTATTGTATCGCCTTTACTCTCCATGGATCAACTTTTACTCCTTCTTGTGAGACAATGTCACCCAAAAGTTTCCCTTCTGTGATGCCGAAGACAAACTTTTTGGGATTTAGGGATACCCCATGCTCTCTACATCTCATTAGAACTTTTCTCAAGTCCTGCACATGATGCTTCCTTTTTCTAGAGAATACAGTTAAATCATCTAAATACACCACAATAATCTTATCCCTCAAATGTCCAAAAGAAAGATCCATTGCTCTTTGAAAATTTGCTCCTGCGTTTATCAACCCAAAAGGCATCCTGTTATAAGAGAAAGTTCCCCAGGGAGTTATAAAGGTTGTCTTGTGTTGATCATGCTCTGTGACACTTATCTGATTATACACAGAGAAACCATCCAATATAGACATCATCTCTAAGTTGGAAATAGTTTGTAAAATATGATCCATCATAGGCAGGGGATAATTATCTTTCAAACTTGCTTGATTTAAGTTTCTAAAATCAACACAGATCTGTATCTCGTCATTCTTCTTCCGAAAAGGAACTATATTTGCAATCTAGGTAGAATGGTGTATACGATAAATAATTCAGGCCTTCCACATTTTGTCAACCTCATGAAAAATCGCTTCTACTACCTTGGGATTAAAGTTTCTTAACTTCTATCGGAATGGATTAACACCTGGTTTCAAAGGAATTTGGTGTTGAAACTTTGCATCCCTAAAGTTCTTCAAATCATCATAACTCCATGCAAAAACATCCTTAAAATCAACCAGCAAATCAATGAACCTCTTTCTTTCCACTTTAGAATAGCATTTTCCCAAATTAACGAATTTAGGATCATCATTGGTACCAATATTAATTTGCTCATACTCCCCTGAACTCTAAATCATAGGAGCTTCCTTATCTCTTCACTTAACATATCCATCTTTCCTGTCAAAAAGACGTTCAAGAGAAACTAAACCCTTTGGGATTTTATTTCCTTTTAACCGCAACATCCCATCATGTACTTCCTCTTGCGTGTCAGGAGAAAACTCTTTTCAACTTACCTCTGACCATTCATAAAACAAGGATGTAAAAATATCAGCACATTTCAAAAAGTTCTGAACTTGTTTATCATTTTCAAACACCTGCCAGGATTCAGAATTATCTGGCACACTAGGTCTATAAACTAGTTCAACCTTGTAAGTGTTGGTCGTGAAATCCTAGTGTGGAACCAGCAAGGCTGCAGATACCGCCAAAGAATCTGCCTTCGAATTAAATTCCCTAGGGATGGCTTCGATTGAAAAAGCATCGAAGGCTTTAATCTCATCCCAAACACTATTTCTATAGTGTCTCAATCTCTCATTTTTACCACAAATAAGCCCCTCACCTGCTTAACAATAAGTTCTACATCACCCTTCACTTTCAACATTTTGATTTGCAACCTCTTTGCTTCAGCCAGACCTAATAGCAAGGCCTCATACTTGGCCATATTATTTGTGTTTCAGAATTCCAACTTAAAAGAATAAGGAATGCTCTCTCCACGGGGGGATATCAAAATGACCCCAACACCTGATCCTTAAGATGAACAACTCCCATGAAATTCCATGAACCAGAGTTCATTTAACTTACCTATGCATCTTTAATTTGCCCTAATAAAGGAACCTGCTTGGAGTCCATGGAGTAGCATTTGCCAAAGGTCTTTATTAGGGTTAAACCTAAAGCCTTTCCTACAGCCGAAGGCATGACATTATTGGATGCCCCTGAGTCAATTATGCAATTACTCAACTTGTGCCCATTAATATATAAAGACACATAGAAAGGTTCTAGTTTATTTTCAAGGTTGGGTTCAAGGAGATCAACTTGCAAAGGAGTAGACCTTGATGAGCTCTCAGGGGTTACCTGAGTAGGATTGACATTAGCATGTGCCAGTGGATCAATACTCATGGGTGTCTAGGTTTCACTTGCTAAGGCATGGGCATCATCCCCTTTGACAAATTCAACCAATCTATCTAGTTCTCTTGGGTTCAACTTCAAATACTTAATCGGAGAGATCTGAACACAAGATGTTTTGCAAAACTCAATGATATCAAAAGAGTTAGTAGAAGAATCAAAACTTGAAGGAGCAATTCCTGGAACCACTTTTGACATACCTCCACCACGGGTCAAGATTTCTTTTCCCTTCTCAAAACTGTGTACGGGTGTTGTAGCATCTTGGGATCTCAAATTCTGTTGAGTTCTTGTAAGAATTGCATATGAAGAGTCTTCCAAAGATACCAACATGTTTCCTCCCCTCTTTGAGTTGGAGACATATTCCATATAATGAATTTGAGAGTCGTCAGGCATACCTTGGGAACCTACTTCATCCACTTCTAAGATTGTTTCCCCTTTACTGATCATTTGAGAAAAATGAACCATCTCCGGGCACGAAGATCCATCATGTTCATCAGTAAAATGAAACACAAGAATTTGTCTTGAGTGCTAGCACCTCAATAGCAAGTCTTTGTTGGATAGGGGGTAGTTGTAATTCTCTCCCTCCACCTCCTGCCTGTTGATTAGAATATCTCCTAGGAACATCTTGATATGGCTGAGAATAGGAAGTATTTGCTTTAGGAGTCTATCTCTTTAGGGAAATTACATCATTCATTAACCATTGAATGATAGGATCTAAGGAAGTAGCGGGTTGTGCATTGGATGTTTGCACTTCATGTTTCCATTTGCCCGCAGTCATCCAATCATCTTCTAGTTCAACTGCAAGGGTTTTGGCAGCATTCAAATCTGCAACCCTTTGCCTACAAATCAAGAAACTTATTTCAGAGGGCATTGAGTTAATAAAAAAACATTTGAGATTATCATCTGAAGGTTTTTGGTAGACCAGAATCTTGTGGAGAATCTTATCAAATCTGGCTATGAAGTCTCTCATAGATTCAGTAAGTTCCTTTTTCAACTAGGATAACTGAGCTAGGAGGGAGTGCTCATCTTCAGCTACCTTCAATCTAGCTTCGAATCTTGTCTTCAAATTCTACCAGGTCACTATCACACTATTTGGAAAATGATAAAATCAATCCACCGCCACTCCTGTCAATGTTTGGATAAACAGCCTGATAGCCACATCTTCATGTTGAACCTCTATCACTCCATAGGCTACACTGAAAGCATTCAAATGCTCATCTACAGTGACCATCCCATCCCTGCTAAATTTAGGTAAATGATCTCTAGCATCCTTTGGCAAGGGGTTAAGGTTCAAGCCTAGGTTCAACGGGCCTACAGTTGCCCCCCAAGGGTTATTGGCCACCATTGGAAGTATAATATTAAGGGGAGTAGGGTTGAATGAAATGGGTATGGCAACACCATGTAGGACCAATGCTTGACAAACTAGAGACGCAGGTGATGATGGCAAAGGAGATAGAGGTCTACTTCTTGCCTTCCATTGGGCTGAGTAGGTGTGTTGGGAACGCAGATTCTGCAATTCTTCAAAAATAGGATCAGAAACCCCCCCTCCTTTGGGATCTAGTAAATGGTCTAGAGTCTAGTGTGGAACAATCAGGGCAACAAATGTCTAGGAATCTAAAATTGATTATCAAGGATGTGGATAAAGAAAAACCTAGGAACTACTATTCTTTCAATAACTAACACAGACTGATCTGATTGTCATTCTATTTCGGTAAGAAGGGCACTGATTCTATCATATTCTGCTCGACTTCTTCTGTGCCTCCAATCTAGAGTATCTAGCTCTAAGGTAATGTTACTTTGTTCCTCTTGTACCCAATTTAGATTTGGTTGTAACAAAGGCAAAAACCCTTCAAGAGGCAATACCATTTATAGAAAATAGAGTACACTATAATGATGACCTGGTTTTACAATCAGTTATTCTCTTCGTTTCCCCAGCAGAGTCACCGAAAATCTGTTGGTAAACAGATTTGTCTTTTCTTATCTATTTAATTTAAAGCACTGTGAATCATAGAAAAGTAGACAAACTTTTCACCAAACAGTTGGAAAATCATCTAATTGATTAACCTCTGAATTTAGGTAGAGCTCCCTCTAGTAAATATTCATTCGGCTCCAAATTACGTATAGTTAATAGAATGCTTTTCAGCAAAAAGAACTTAAAGGCAATTGCATACACCAGTCAATACAAAATGAATGCAAGCACTGATCCATATATAAATTTTTATAAAACCGATAGACTTCATATGAACACTAAAATAAAATGAAAAAGATTATAAAGATGAACTTAGCCAATAGTTTTCTGCACATATAGAAAGTATAATAGCCTCTTCTTCGAAATAGATTTAGACAGAAATTAGACTTCAAAAATCAAACACACAGATTTGAAACTGAAAATAGTTGTTAATAAGATTTCACATTCACTAATGGTCATCTACTTTCTTCATACACAAAATGTTCTTAGCTAATCTTAAAGATAGTCTTTTCCAAAAACTTAGCGAACCCTTTCAAAGTTATTACATAAGATATTTATACGTCATCAAACCCAATAGTCCTTTTTAACCAAAGTAAAATTAACTCATAAGAGTTAATGGAAATCAACCCTAATTGCAACAACCAAAATTTAAAGAAAATAACTAGGCTTGCTAGCAAATAACTGTCAGCAGCACTAGTCATGTAGTTTGCTCCATTTCGGTGTGATCGCTCGAGTTAGTGTCTTGAACAGACACCATCACCACCTTGGCTGCGCTCCACTCTCGATGCACTTTTGAAAACTCTTGGATTACCGTTATGTGTGGCAAACTGATATGAATAACCCTCTACTTCTAGAGATCCTTCTTCCTCTTCACAATTTGCACTTTATCTCTGTGAGAATCCTAATGATCGAGGCAAACGGTGAGCATCAATTCCACCTTAGAGATCCTTGTGAAATCTTCCACAAAAAAGGATTTCTCCATCTTGATCTGTCTGATGTGGCTGCCGAACTAGTTAATCATCTCCGTGGTGTCCTCTAGAGTTTCACTGTCTTCCTTAAGTAATTGAACATCCACATAGTGTAAGTCCTTCTGCATGGCTGCCCTCAAAGCTATTAATTCTCCATGCAGACTGGCTGACTCGCTATAACCCTACTCAATAATCTGATTGTGCCACTTAATACTCTCCTTGCAAATGAACATAACATCTTCATTTAGTCCTAACACTTGGTTTTTAGCAAGAAAGTTCATTAGCCCATAACATTGAATATCCCGCATCTGCTTCAAAATCACAGCCCATTTAGACTTCTCCTTCTTCCATGAGACCAAGTCAGAGTCTAAGGCTTTGGTGACCTCATTGGCATCCTTAAAAATCTGGACCAAGTCGGTTATGTAATTGGTTGCCTGACACATAATTGTGGTGAGCCATTCTAAGAAAACCTCAGTAATCATCCTGTTCCATTGAACTTCATCCAAGAATTTTTTATTGCTAGGTGACTTTTGACTAAAAGGACCTGAATGTTGGGATAATGGAAACGGGCTATTCTGCAAAGCATGGATATACTGAGCCATTTGTGTTAAACTTTGTTTCAACTCAGCCTTGTCCCTCTCATCCTTCGAAGTATGGGAGATGATTCATTTGGTGGAAGACTCCAAGTGCTTAACATCCATGGCTTTGGTTCCAATTCCCAAATCTATTTATTCAACAACATAATCTACTTCTAAAACCGTAGCAGCATCTTTGTTAGGCTCGGGTCTAGCAATGTTTGCAATCCAATGCTTTGTATTTTCATCAAAGTCAATCATTGCCTCTTTTTTTAACTTTTTGGGCTTTGTAGACCTTCCCAGACATTTACTTACAGCGTCCTCCATTGATATTGAAATCAAAACTACATTCCTTTTCTTGGTGATGAAATCACTTAGCCATTTTGGTGCTAGGGATAGTTCTTTCGAAGACATGGATGGAAACCCTGCTGACGATGGCGGCGTGGTATGGTCTATATGAGACTGGATTTTGAGTGTTCCTGAGTCCTAAAAAATAGTGTCTATTGTCCACTTCAGAAATAGGGGATGCCATCTTGCTCGGTGTTTCTTCTGGGTCCAAATCTAGAATGAGGTGAGAAACCAGCAATTTGAAACCCTTCTTAGATCTTGATCTAGTAACCCAACCAACAACAAAAAGCTCAACCCCAATGTTAAGTTTCTCTTCTTTAATCCTTTCCTGTGCTTTTCCTGCATAAAAAATGGGAATGTTAGTCACAACAAAAATTTTACTTGTAGTACTCCTCTTCCCACTTTTGCTTCTTGAACTGGTGGCTCGTGCTGGGTGAAAATGGCGACCCTTGAGCCAAGTTTTTGTCCTTCAGATTACACCGAAAGTGAGTGTTTGAAAACTGTCGCCCATCTTCTTGTTCCAATCTTATTTCTGGAAGGGGGTAATCATGAACCCATTTCATAAACTCGGAGTCAAGTGTGTCTTCATCATCATTGGTGACACTTGAGGTATCCATGGGTAACTTCATATCATGAATTTTCTTCCAAGTTAGTCGAGACCAACTCCTTCTCCGTACTTCAAATTCATCCTGACAACCCTCCCAATAATCTTCCAACTGAGGAACATGTTGATCAGGTACCGCTTTCTTTACATACTGAGCAATGAAACCCCTATTGTCAAAGTTATCCCTCTTTACAAAGGACTTCAAATGGAACCTTTTAAATTCAAGTTCAAGGTTCAATGCATCATAAACTGATCTACAGCTATAATATCCTAAATCAATGGGAAAAATTCTACTTGTGTTGGAGTCTAGATACTTTGATCAATATGTAGGAGTCTGAGACATACCTAGGAAGTCTAAAGGGTTCACCCTTAAATCCTCCAACTCTTAAATAAGTGAAATGCTGAACTGTATGAAGAAACTGCCATATATGTTGACGAGCTCAACTACTTCTGTAGACATTATTCTATGCAAATTTCCCTATAACTCAAAGGTCAGCCTGCCAGCAAAAACATCATTCCAGTGGAGATAATCATCAACATGCCCTTTCAAAGTTAAACTAGGATGATACTCATAAATCCTCATGCCTTGAACCCATTTTACATGTGACAACCCTAACCACTCTCTCACACAGGAAAGCATGTATAGCAGATAAGATGACATATTAAAAATTAGGCATTCCAAGATAATTACTCAGACCCTCATGTAATCTTTCCGCAATAACAGTTCCCCAATCAGTGAACCCATTTCTATCCAGAGTGACTTGGATGAAGAAATACATCCAGTCTTCCCAGTAAAAAGAGTGAGAATTACCCTTCACCCTACTCAATAGTATGACCAAATCTCGGATTGCTAGAATTAAATGTTCACAAGTTAAAGGTCTCAGCAGCCTCGAGCCCCCTTTTTGGAATTTTACGAGCCAATTCCGGGCAATCATTGTTTTATAATATTGCTTCTTCTCAGAGAAGATCCGTAAGATTTACTAATGGTCCATTCTTCATAGGGTTCTCAGTGTGGAATACCCATGACTGCCATTATGGTATGTCTGTCAATAGAAAATAAGACTTCACCATCATTTCTCCTTATGCACCTATTGCCCTTGTCGTAATGATTCATGCATTCTAATACTAACTCTAGGCAGGGAGCAGCTGTGGGGAAGACAGCGGCTTCTAATAATCTACTCTGAGCCACATCTCTCATCATGGGGTCTGCGATTGAATTCTTTACTCTCTCCAGAAAGACCTTTAAATCTAGTTGCACTAGGGTTGTGTCACCCAACTCTGGTAAAGAGCTTACAAGGGAAGACGAGCTCATCAATTTGGGTAAAACAGGCCTCATATTTTGGTTTGTGGTTTTCCCCAAATAATTCCCAAGAGAAGAAGGAAATTGAAAACAAATACAAGTAGCTAAAGAACACCCAGATCTTTTAAAACAAACTGCAGCAATTTAGAAAATTGTTGAACATACCTTCCTCTACTCTTTGTAAACCTCTATCACTGCCTAATTTTCCTGCTCTGAAAACTCCTTCTCAAAATCTTCCCACGAAAATAATAATTCCAATGAGACAGCTACTCAATTTTAAAGCGGAGAAAATCTTACCCATCATTACTAAAGCTGCCTTCATTACTCCTTGTTCGTGTGAAGTTACCTTGAAATGATTATGCTAAGGTATGCCTTAACCGTTAAGTCACTTCTCTTCTGACACAACAGATCTTCACACATACTTGCCATAAATGGCAGATTTCAAATTATTAGAAAAAGCAATATTTCTTCTCTCGACAGCCGTTTATCGTGTTCTGAAAGTCCGTGCCGTCACCATGTCAAAAGTCACATGCCTCCCAAAGAACCTATACATAAAACTTAGAGCCTTGCACAATCATCACAAAAAGATACTAACATGATGGATGTTGAACTTGAACCTTGAACCAAAAAGGTTCAAGTTCAAGGTTCAAAGAATGCAAAATGCCGACAAGAACTAGCAAAGCTTAAAATTGCGTGGGGGAAGAGACGCTTGAAAAAAATGCTCGTTGAACTTTGAACCTTGAACCAAAAAGGTTTAAGTTCAAGTTCAAGGTTCAAGTTCAATGCAGTGAAACCTAACAAGGACCGAATGACAAGAGCAAAAATTTAAGCAAGATCTTGACTGATGAACCAAACAATGAACTAAACAAACATAACTTCATACAAGGATGCATATGGAATGAAAATTGTATATGGGCCCAACATACGGTCATCAATATCTCTAGTACCCTATATGCAAATCTCTTGACTCCATTTCCCTATGGAGAAATTCATTATAATGGACTTGAGAAGTGGCTTTGTGAGATTTAGCAGTAAGCATACTCTGACAGTTAAATGGGCCAGTTCATATAGGATAAGATTGTGCTTGATAAAAATACCAATTTGGTTAGCCAAAATTTCCACAATATTTGGATCACGATATTCAAGAGGGAGCCCCAGGAGAGTAATCCAGAAAGGCATGAAAAGAGGGGGAACTGACTCCATGCTAGAATTTGGAACCCATGCCAAAGTGATAATACCAATACCCTTACAGAACCATCCCTTGAATCTATGAACACAATTTCTATATTCTTTAGAATAAAAAATGGCAATAAAAAAGAGAGACTGCTTATCCATCAAAAAAATATCCTTCAAGCCCAACCAATTTTGTTTAGCCCAAAATGAAAGTTGCATAAAGGAAATAGTAGAATGAAGTTTACCAATGAGGACTATGGCACGTAGCAAATCTATTTGAGGCTGAATAAGGTGGTTTGGCAAAACGATCTTATACACACCTTCAGATTTGCCTAATTTTCCAATGTTAGCAGCAATCTTGTTCTTTGGTAAGACTGGAGCCCAACTACCCTCTTTAGCTATTTCATTTAGACTTTTCCCATTACCTTCTACATCTAAGCTAAGTTCTTGTGGATTGGGAAGTAATGTGGAAGGGGTTTTCTTTCTCCAGCTCTGTGTAATCTGTTTTGGTTTGAAGGGTGCTCCTTGATGCAAGTTGTTTATTGCGAGATTGTTTGGGGTTGAAAGGAATTTGGGGTTTATCAACTGGGTATTGTTTGGCCAAGTCACATATGATGGGAGATTAGCAGGATTAGCCTACAATTCAGATAGAGAATGATGTGAGAATGGTGGTGTCCCCTCACAAATGTCAAATGAGGGCTGTGGTGTTCGATCTAGTCTGCATACAAACCGATGTCGTAGGAATCTTCTTTCTCTCCCCTTATCCTGATGCCAGCCTGGAAACCGCTAGACTCCATCAAAAGAGCATCTATTCTTTGATATATCATCCTGTAGCTGCCACGTAACCCACTTAACTCGCACAGGTCCAGGTCCTAGTAACCCTAGTTGCATGTTTCACTGCATCACTCTGAGTTACTCAATGCTCAACTTCCTCTCACGGTAAAAATTTTTTACCCTTCGTCACTAGTGTCGGGTTTCTTTTGTTACTTTGGTTGTGTTATGTCATTGCCGTGGATTTTCCTCGTCCTCCCTGGTGAGCCTTGAACCATCCATTGTGTCATGTGACCATAATTTGCTTCAATACATTTTGTCAAATAGTTCATTCCCTTCGCTTATCCATCGCTTCATATCTCGGCATAGGCTGACATAAGTTTACGCATTGTTGGCCTTCCATGAGCTCATATTTGACTCAGGATTTCTATCAAACGTTTAACAATTAATATTTTAATTTTATTATTATCATTTATTATTAAATTATATTTCAAAGTGGGGACATTACACTAAGGGTATAGACAAAAATCCATCTAAAGATGAAACTATTGAATGGTCAAAAGATTCGATTTTTAATATTGAAGAAATCAAAAGAATTAATGAGACTCATGATGTGCCCCTTAATTTGGTTCTTGAATTCTCCTTGCCTCATTTTTTCCTCAGTCAAGACCTATGTAAATGATGCACTTGAAGGGTTAAGCAATCTTAAGGATTACAGTGATGATAAATCTAAGGAACAAAATACTAGTGGTGGTACTAAGTCTGAATATTGGCATGTGTTGGTCATGGAGTTTTTTGGATCTCACTATCAATGTCGATAGCTTAAAGACCCCCCAAAACTACCTTGCATGCAAAATAAATACACAATCAATTAAACACCTTGAGAATGGTATAGAGAATTTTGTAAGGATTAATAAAAGCCTAATGCAGAAACAAGTTATGGAGGTTCTGATAGTAAGAACAAAGATTGAGAGAAGGAGAAAAAAGGAAACTCATGCAAGGACAAAGGATGTTCAAGTAAGAGGAAAGAAGACACATGCCTCATCCACTTGGGAAGTGGAATTGGAGGAGATACTAGATTGATGGATCTACATTTTCCAATGCCCCTTTTTCTCTTTTTATGTTCTACTTTTTTCTATTAGTTGTTTCTAGGTTGTAGTTTTTGAAGTTTGATAGTAGTAGTTGTTTAATTAATATTTAATAAACCCTTTGTTCATTTGGTTGTTGGGATTGATCTTCAATTTGTTGTTATGTTTTTTGAATGACGGTTTTTTATTTGGATGTATAACATATTGGGGACCTTCCCTACTTAATCTAATAAAAAGATAATAAGCAAAACAAATAAATTACCTCCATTAAATATTCAGGTGGGTCTCTGCTCTAGTCAGAAGGATGTTCAAATAGAACTAGACTTTACATTTGTTTGTAATATCCTTTCCTCTTTGGTCCCAAATTAGCATAATGTAGAATTTTCATCCATTAACATCATTCTAATGCTTGTGAAAATGCTCATAATGGGATTTTAATGGTAGCCTTTCCTCTTGAGGAACTCAAGGATGTGGGCTTTGACATGGCTCTAAATAAATTCCCAGGTTCAGATGGTTTTAATACTCTCTTTTTAAAAAAAATTGGGATGTGGTGGGGAAGCATGTCCTTTTAGTCTTGAAGGAAGGAAGACATAATATATACATCCTAAAAGGGCTTAACATAACTTTTGTGTACTTAATTCTAAATAATGAAACACCTCAAACCTTTTCCAACTTTAGAATAATTGCTCTTTCTAACACAATTTATGATTTTTTTATCAAACTAATCACCTCAAGCATGGCTAAATTGATCTTTGTAGTGATCTCAAAGGAGCAAGGATGTTTTGTTGTAGGAAAAGAAACTCATGAAAAGTAAATAATAGGTTATGAGGCCCTTCACTCCATATCTAAATAAATATTTTGGCTATGGTGCTTAAGCTTGACTTGATGAAATCTTGTGATAAGGTAAACTAGGATTTTTTGTTACCAGTCCTTAGAAAGTTTGGATTCTATAAGAGTTGGTACAAATGGATCTTATCTTTTATTTTTTATGTCAAATCCTTAATTATTGTTGATGGGTCAAATTGTGGCTTCATCTCCTCTTCTCAAGATATTTGTTAAGGGGCCCCCTTATCCCCTTTCCTCTTTATTTTGACGGTGGAAGGTTTAAGAAGATATATCAAGAAGCTAATTATTTAAACCTTTAAAAGGGTATTTAAGTTGCCTCCTATCCTCCCTTGTTTACACATTAAGTTATGTTTGCAGATGAAACCCTTCTTCTTAGGAAGACCTCATTGGAAGAAGAAATAGTTGTCAAACTTACCCTTTCAAAATACTGAAATGCTTTAGGAAATAATATTAATAACAAAAATTGTAATATTTTTCTCTTCAATGTACCTTTGTGTTTTCAAACTAGTATTTTTATTTTGGGGTTTCTCTTTATGTTCCTTGCCATGTAAATACCTTGGTATTCCTTTCTTTTATTGTAAGGAAAAAAACTCTTCTTAGGGAAAAACTACCTTAGCCATTTAAAAAAGAATTCCCCGTTGGAACTCCAAATGGATAACTTTGGTATGTAAAATCATTCTATTGAAATAAATTACTTTCTCCCTTCCCATTTATTTAATTTCAATCCTTAAAATTCCAAGGGGAAAATTATTGGATTTACAAAACAACTAATGACATTTTCTTTGGGCTGATAACTTAAAGACAAAAGAAGATTCCTTTAATGGCTAGGGAAAATGCTTGTAAAGAAAAGGCTTAAGGAGGGCCCAATATTGCAAATTCAATCCTTAGAACAAAGCGGTGCAAAAATGATCTAGAGAATATATGTTGACCAAAATGTCAAATGGTGTGAAATAATGAAACACAAATAACATGACTCTCTAGTAAATGAAAGAATTCCCACTTTGAAATCCTTTCCCAAAGGTTTCATTATGTTGAACTTCATCTCTTCATTGTTGAGATGTTCTCATTCCACACTTGTCTATGGTTATACATAATGGGTAAAAGGATAATTTTGAGAAAGATGCATGGAATGGTCATCAACCCCTTCATTGTATATTCATAATCATAGACCTCTTAAAGATATTTTGAAGTGGTTATGGGGTTCTAAAGTAAAAGATTATTTAATAATTGATAAATCAACTAACTCGTGTACTACACAATCAAAATTCTTCGACATTTTTACCTCATCCTCGATATATCAAGTATTCATTTCAAAATATGAAAAAAAATTTAAACTTTGCCTAATCTAGGCTCATATAAATTCAATAGATTTTGTTTTTAGAAAAGTATGAAAAAATAATTTGAACTTGACCTAAGCTAGGATCATATAATGTGAAACAAGACTATCTCTCCTTACTAGGAAGTAAAAAATAGTCAGATTGGCATTTCACTTTTTCTTGGCATTTTTTTTCTCTTTCAAAAGTGTAGGCTTCTGCTTGGCTTGCTTTGAAGGAAAAAAATTCTTACAAGTATGAGATTGGATAAATTAGGCATCACTCCTTTGTCTTCTTGTGTCATGTGTGCTCAAGCAAATGAGTATTTTGACTATATACTAATAACTTGTGATTTTCCTCAATCTTGTTGGAATTGGCTTTAGTTTAGGTTGGATTGGAGTGGTCCTCTTCACTATTCTCTTCTTAACCACTCTCAGTCATGACCTTCTCTGTTTCTCTCTTCTACTTTCTCCTATAGATAGATTCTCATCCTCTCCATCATCATTTAGAATCTTTGGCTTGAAAGAAATAAAATTACATATAAAAAATAGTCTTTGACCATTGGAGAAGTGTAATAAAATTGAACAATCTATTTTGATAGTATATATTAGCCATATTTTGAGAAACTTGAGTAAAGTCAGATTCTTTTCTTCCTAAGGGAATTAAATTTTTAAATGTTGGACTCTTGTTCAACCTTGCCCTCCCTGGGTCTTAGGTGAAGATAAAGGTTAATACGAAGGAGGTGATTTCGCACCCCATAGATGGGGATGTTCAAATTAAACTTTGATGGGCAATCTTGGTAAATTGAGAACTAGGGCTATCATTAGATATCATAAAGGTAACTTCATCTCTGCTGCTTGCAAATCTCTTCTAATGGGTACGAATATTGTAGCTGAATGCAACTTTCTTCTCATGGGCTTGCAGCTAACCTTCCGATATAATATTAGTCACAAGAAAATCAAAGGATATTCCATGGTGATAATTCGTGCTCTTTCTAGATTATCCTCCAATTGGATGCTAAGTTATCTTTCCAATCCATTTGGGCAAATTTTCCTGTTTTGAAATCTAGCATTGCTATAGGGAAGCCAATGTTGTTGCAGATGTTTTTGCCAACAAAGCCGTCGATGATTCTATTGTGTATAAAGAATCCTGTGGTTCAAAATTCTCAAAAATCAAAAAAATTCTCCTTGCCTTAGGCATTTGTGCGCTTGGTTTGGAGCGTATCTTTGATGCATTTTGTTTTCGCCTCTGTCAGCATCCTTGGCTGGTACATTCATATGCTGGTACATTCATATGTAAGGTTTTTCCTCCATGTTATCTTCTGACTACTCCTGGAAATTTTCTTTTCACCACATTTCTTTCAGGCATACATTCAAATGATGGCATAATTTTTTTTGTGCGAGGCCTTTTACAAGAAATTGATTACCATAGTACCTCCCCGCGTGAGTTTTTTATTATACAGGCTAGACCAATCTATTATGGAAGTTGATGGGACGGTTTATGCCTTCCAGTTATATTTTATATAATATTCTTTGCCTTGTGTAGGAACAAATGGCTCTTGGCGATTTTACTTTTGTTGGCATAGATTTTTTTTTCAAATTCATAGATCTGTGGAGGTTGCTTGGTTCATGTTTTCGTTTGGGATTTATCTTTAATGTGCTACATGATGACGATGAGACAAATTGTCGAAATGGATATTATCCATAAACTTGTTTTACACCTCAATTGTGTTCATTGTGTCGGATTTGTGGTGGCTTAATGGAGCGAAATTAGAGAATTCACCTTCGTCGTTGCTTTTGGGAGTGGAGCGTGTTAGTTATAAACGAGCAAAGAAATTAATACAAAACAGCAGAAAGTCAATAACACAAATGCAAAACACAAATTTAACGTGGTTCACGACTAAGTGCCTACATCCACCAGAAACGTAGGGAGTTCTTCTATTAATCAATAATGCAAATACAACTCTCTACAATACATGATTGTACATGTCTATATATACACTCACATTCAGGTTTGGAATGAAGAGTCTGGAGAAGACGAAAGGTTGTGACCGTTGGGCTTCACATCCTAACAATCTCCCACTTGAAGATCAATCGGCACAGCCATGCCACAACATTCCCTGCATTTCCAATTCTTCATCTCGCAATCAGATGCATCAAAGACTTCAATTTCACCAGATTTTGCTCACAGACACTGCGGATAAGTCTTTTCCAACTCAAATTTGGGTTAATAATTCTTTTGTAAAAAACAACTACCTTTCCAAACATAAACTTGTAGATTAACCCACAATTAGGGATACCATGTTCTATAGGGTCAAAATAAACTCCTCCAACATGGTCAACTGCACCTATTGTCTCCTTCTCTGCAACCCAACCTTCTGCAATATAATCAGCAATGACGTTTGCTAGAGCAACTTCTCCTTTCAAAGCCATCATAGCTACAACATATGCAGGAGCCAAAGCTTGGCAATATCTGCCCCAAAGTGAATAATATTCAACCATAACAGGATTCTTTTGCATATCATTTGTAACCTATTTCATAATGTTAAAAGGGATCAGAAAATTTGTCACGTCCCCATTGACTGCAAGACCACTTGCCTCAGCCGATTCTCCAAAAAGATCATCCCACCCATATATTGCATGTGTCAGGAAGTGTTTCGAACTAACAAAATACAAAGTGTCTTCAGTAGCACAATCTACTATTGTAACAGGGTCCTTCCCTTTATACAACGTTTGCAAAACAACAATCGCATCAACTGGATTTCTGGTCTCGGATTCATCTACAACCAAACCGGCCAATTTGATATCTCGGATTCTTCTTACTCTGTTACTGCTATCGCTGTGCAAAACATTGGAAATTACTTATTTTGCACTAAGAACCCGATGCTTGGATTGTGCTTGGGCTTGATTCGAGAGTTTCCTTTTTATGCCCAGGTGGTCAGACAAAGTGGGCGACTCACTGTTTAGAGTAGAGGTCAGCCACAACCCCGTCGATCGCTTCACACGCAGACCTGCTTGTCGTTCGACTGATGGTGAGCACCCAACACTTTCTAGACTAATGCTCCGTCCATCACTTTGACCATGCATGGGAATTCCAAACTCAGTTACAATTTCATCTAAACTATCCTCATCCTCCCACGTCACCTTCACGGGCTCCAACCAGCACTACCGTGACACCAGTGGATTGTCCTGAGTCATTTGCTCCACATGAGAAGCTTCTATAGCTTCATTATAATCAAAACACGGTGCCTTGATATTGGCCTGTTCAAACAAATAATTGGCATTAACATTATTATTTCCCACCTGCGAGAACCGAAATGATCTACTATGATCAGACCCCTCTAGGTCCTCTGTCTCCACAATTCCAAACCTCTCTGATTGCGAAGGCGGGTAACGTGTCGATTCACATATGGGCCTCAAGTAACAAAACAAATTCCTTAGCCCCTCATTTCAAGTCCCGCACTCCTTATTTTCTTCCTCACAGTCTATGCCCAACTCCGTAAAAATAGAATGGACTTCAACCAATTCTTTCTTCAGCTCTTTATTTCTTTTTTCTACAGAAAACTCCCACTCTTTTGTAAATTTCTCTTTCAATTCTGCGATTTAATCTTCCATATGGCATATTCGCTCTGCGAGAATCAAATTTTCCTCTTGCCGTTTCTCAATTCGTTCATATAGGTAATTTTTCGAGCTATAGGCCTCACCTTTTTCAGGGTCATCTTCATTAGCCAGTTTTGAGACTGCATCCTCCTCACCTCGGGAGGCATCTTCCTCATCTTGGAAGGCAAACAAACCAGTCTCTTCTTCTTCAAACAACGAATACAAGAAACCCTCTTCTTCTTCAGACGAAGTCTCCTTTTTTTCCAAGCCATCTCACCAATGTCGTTTGGTTTCAACCTCCACTTGGACATCACTCTCTTCTGAGTCTAGACTGACAAGAAATTTTTTGATGACTGATTCGACTTCATCATCTAAGTCCGCTTCATGATGTGAATCTTCAGCTTTTTTGTCGATAACATAAAAGCACCCAGCTCCGGGATCAAACACAAAGTAAGGGTGCCCAGATCCGGGATCAACTATCAAATCGGATCCCATCTCTACTCAACATTTCACCGTATCTCTGATACCAATTGTTAGTTATAAATGAGAAAAGAAATTAATACATAACAGCAGAAAGCCAATAACACAAATGCAAAACACAATTTTAACGTGGTTCACCACTAAGTGGCTATTTGCACCAGAAACGCAGGGAGTTCTTCTATTAATCAATAATACAAATACAACTCTCTACAATACATAATTGTACACGTCTATATATACATTCACATTCAGATTTGGAATGAAGAGTTTGGAGAAGACGAAAGATCGTGACCATTGGGATTCACATCCCAACAGAACTATCCATCAAACTACAACAATGAGAAGCTGAGTAAGGCCTTCCTCGTCGCTTGTGCGCACGTCAAGATTGCATTAAAAACTATTGTTGGGCAAAGATTGGCTCTTTTTAAATCTGCACGCCCTTTATTATTTTGTTGTTCCTTGGTTCTTCTCTAATTGTATTGATTTTCTGTTAGATTTTGCAATAGTTTCAGCTCTTGCTCATACATATGTTCATCCCTTCGTGTTCTCCCTGATTGATTTCTAAGCTGCCCTTAAGTAGGTTTTTTTTTTAACTTGGGGACCTATCCTATTGGTGGTTTTTTGCGGAAGAAAGATTTAATCTCCAATGCACATTGTGTGGAGCTCCTTTTAACCATTCGTGCGGGACTTCTCTGTGACAAATTTTATGACACTCCTCTCTCTAGATCTTCGTCGTTCATTCCAGCACCCTGTTTGGTGCTGTCGATCACTTTATAGTTCTTCACCTTCTCCTTAGTCACACAGTCCATATGCAAATTTCCCTCTCCAGATTGCAACTGCGTCAAATTTTCCTAGCTCAAGCTATTGCTCGTGAGCTTCTTTAACTCATGTCAGTGCATGGAACCTTTTTGGGTCCTGATCATATTTTTTCTCCCTCAACTAGTGGGGAGGCTTGATTTTTGAATGTTTATATAGAACCGGCCTCTTTGGACATATGTAAACTGGCTCTTTTAGTTCTGTTCCTCACTCTTGTAGGAGTTTTTGTACATGAAGGTGCTGACTTTTTTGGGAAAAAAAATAAATTATTTGTGATGATTATTATTTCAATTTAATATAAGTATAGTGATTAGGGGAAAGGAGCTAGTAGTGGACATAGCTAACTTTACACATCTTAAGTTCCTAAATAGTTCATATCATTTCGACGATTTTTTTATTTTTTTTCTCCATATGCGACTTAACTACTTAAAACTATTGTTTTGGTTTGTGGGTAGTAACGATGCACACTGTGGAATTTGTTATGTGCACAAAGGTCAAAAAGTACAAATTTCAAAGTGTGGTCCAATACATAATCACCTTTGTGCCAATAGTAGATAACTCAAAATAGCCAGTAGTAATGGACAAATGCCCTAGTAGTTAATCACAAATGTCCTAGTAATGGGCTAATTATGGTAAAAAAGCTAAAGAATTATCCACTATTGGTATATGTGACATATATTAATGGATCTTCCATTACCAATTTTTTTTGGCTCCTACTATGTCTGCTAACAGGGGGTCAAGTTGACAAAAAGATGATGGTTATTGGTTCTATGTCCACTACTACTTTGTATTTTGTATTTCTAAGAGTGAATTGGCGGAAATCCGAATTTCATACTAACTCAACCATAACTACTTCAAATAATCTCAAATTTCGATTGTAGGTGACTCAATATATCATTGATGAACAATTCAAATCGTAGAAATGAATTTGTCAAATTGAAAGAAATATGTGGTTCACAATCTAGCTTCCTTAATTTATAAAAAATTATATTTCTTGTCTTTTAGGTGTAAAGGACTCATAATTAAAAAATTACACAAGATAAGTATATAATAGTAAATATGGTACAAATAACTAATAATAATAAATAGTTTCAAAGGGGCTACCTCCAATGATCTTTTATGAAAACAAAATAATCAAGATGATGATATTAAACTAACCACTAGTGTATACCACACTTATGCCATAGATTCCATGTAGGTCAACCTAACTACCTATATGAAATCATATGAATGATCATATAACTTAATTAAAGATATACTAGTCATAAGTTGGTCATAGATATTCCCATACACACAATAAGTTATGAAAATAACAATTAACTAATGTTGATAATCAATTTACACACTCATTTAACATGTCAAACATACTTACAAAATATGAATAAAGATAACAAAATCCAAGACATCCAAAAAAAAAAATGATCACACCATTAAGATAATACAAAATGGATAATTACATCACAAATTCAAAACTCCAATAAAATAACGTCACATAAACCATAAAATAATTCAAGTTAAATGATAAAATAATAACACACATATCCGACCATACAAATCAAATTATCCAATTTGCAATAATTTTCAGAACGAATCGAACGGCTTACACTTTTTCATATCTCCAAACAAGTGGCGTAAATTTAAGCCAGACAGAAGCCTAGGTAGCACCGAAGCTGACCTTGGTGACCGTAGGAATATACCACGCAAGAATTTGAATATTATTTGATCAACCCGTATGTTATTTGTTTTTTTCTGATCATGAGAATAGATATTCTGACTCTGTAAAAATGCTCCTACATATGCTCATGGGGGTTATCGTTGCCTATGTTTGCAACTACGTAGATCGTCATGGGTGTTATCGTTGCCTATGTTGGCAACTACGTAGATCGTCATGGGTGTTATCGTTGCCATTGTTTTCAAGTAAGCAAAAAAAGCTATATGGCTAGATTGTATGAAAGGCTTTTAAATGTCCACACTATTTGTGAGGGCAAAGGGATGAAGGTACGTACCCAGATAGAGGTATTCAGCGTGAGGATTCTATAATGGGAAGCCGGTGCCAGGAAGTTTATGTAGCCGTAGGAATAGACATATTAGAAGGCGCCTATACTCTCCAATGGACTCTCCACAACAAACCAGCTGACTCTCTAATTTTACTCCATGTTCAGCTTCCGATTACAACCATTCCATCGCTAGGTAAGTGTTTCACTAAACTTGAATTGAAGTTTGTGTCTGTTTAATTCGCTTAAAAACTGGATGTCTTTTAATTTTGCAGTTGGGAATATCCCTGTTAACCAAGTATCTATGAGTATGGTGAACGAGCACAAGGAGGGTGAAGAGAAAAAGTTAAAGGATTGTATGGAACTTTACAAGCAATTTTGCTCCCGATCCAAGGTATTTATCTGACACCCGACGGGGTACTTATCACTTTGAATAATGAGGGCTTCCTGAAAAAAAGTATCTCAAATAACTTGATATATAACAGGTGGAAGCAAGGCCTTTGATAGTTGAGAGGGCTGATGTTTCCAGGGGAATTGTCGAAATGGTTTTAGAGCTGGGCATCAGGAAGCTTATCATGGGCACATCGTTACCAGGCAGTGCAAAATCCAAGTACGTGGAACAATATTCTAGTTTTCATAATCATCAGGTTTTTGTAGATAACTGATGCTATGAACTACAGGTCATTATCAGCTCTTTTTAGAAATATATATTTAACAGTTCTATTTTCTCTCTGCATGAAGGGCATAATTTTAATTTTATCCGTGCATGGTCTATTTTATTTTTACAGGACACGACCCACTCCTTTTAGTTGCATGTTGTGTTTTTTTTGTTTGCAAATTGTTACCAAGGGATAGCTACCAAAAACATAGATTATATCGATTTTCATACATATTTCGTTTTGTCAGGCTTGATAGTAGAAGGAGGTACACAGGCCTTCTATTACTTCTTGTAGTCTCTCAATCTGTGTCGGAGTGGATCTAGGTTTTCATGGTGACTCATGAAGAAAGCGTAGGTTTCCATGTTGTTTCTACTCAGTCCCTCTCCCATCAATGTGATGGCTTGGTTCATGCCTTCATTTTTTCTTGCTATAGCAATGTAGATTGCATCACCAACCACCCCTTTCTTTGGATCTCTGCTCAGTGTAGACATGGCCATAATACCTTCAGATTGAAACTTAGGAACATTAAATCTATTCGTCTCCTTCGCACCCAGCCAAAGTCATAAGAAAATAAAACTGTGTTGTATAGGCATAATTCCAATAGTGAAGCATAATGGATGTGGGTGTGGCTCAAACGTTTTTCCGCTATGACTGCTCAGATCGCATCCTCTACCACCTCATATTGTATTTAGACGCTCTTTGAAGCTGTATGTCTGTTGGATAGTGATGCAAGCGTCTAACTAGAAATGGAATTGGTAATTTTTATGAATGCAATTGGAGTTTCTAAATAAAGATTTTAAATCAGTTTATAGTGATTTTGGTAATCTTTCATAGATGACAATTACCATGTTTTAGAAGTTTCCTTATTGGTGATCTAGTGAACCACTGTGTCTTTAGAGACTTCAACCTCTATAAAATACTACTTTCTTATATTGTTTATGCAGATCAAAATGTAACTTTTATTTAGAGACCAATCATGATATAAGAGATATTCGATAGATAAAATTTTATATACATGTTAATTTGAATTTGTGTTTTGTGTCTTATTTGAAATCTACAAATGAATAAATAAAATATATCTGTACTAAATTCAATTTGTAATTGATTTTAAATATACAATGCCCAGGATTACTTGTGCACAATGACAGATGCAACTTATAAATGCCATTCTCTCTGTCATCGTTGCTCTTAACATGAGCACTCTGGTGCTATAGTTTGCCATATTTGTAGAGTCTGTGGTCTTTGTTGACTGAATGGCAAGTCAGTTGATCGGAAGAAATCTTCATATCGCATGTCGCTTACATCTACGATAAGATTTTTATCTTGTTGCAAGATTGTCTACTAACCATCCTAGTTGTGCATGTTGGAGGATATCTTGAAAATTTCGTTCTGTTTCACACCATGACTGGACAGAAAGTCTGCCGCCCTATTAACTTCACTATAGACATGCCTTGGGAGGAAATCATTTATTTGTTCAGGGTATTGGCATATCTGCTTGATCAATTTCCAATTTATAACCTTTCGAGTACTTATGGTTGGGATGACTATCATGGTGTCGCCTTTAAAATCAATCGAGTTAATCTTCTCTTTGTCGTATAAATTTGTTGGTAGATATAATTGTCAACCAATGCATTGAAATCAGAAGCTTCGACAGCTGACAAAGAGCCGACTCCACCCGCGTACAGCCATCCTCGTTGATCTTGCCTAATCTTCTCAATTAGCCATGTTAAATATCATAGCTAACACTTTGACCATCATTTAATATGCATTGCTTTATAAATTCAATGCTATGGGCCTGAATTCCTCTGAGCTCATTTTATGGGTTTCTACTCTGTACCAGATTTCTTTCAAAATTGAGTCTCGCTAGGACTGAAATATTTTTTGCATCATTTTTTGTCCCCACAAGCAATTTAATAGATCCTTCTTTGCAAAGCTCCTCGATTTCATATTGGATGAAGAATCTAGCACCTAAAGTCCCAAGATTCCCTCTCGCGACCTTGACAATGTTTAAATTGAATCTTTGGCAAGGGGAAAAGCTCAATACTCCCACCTAATATCCTCTGTATGTACATCAGATCTGCAGACTTGTCACAAACAAAGATTGAAGCAGATTTCCCTTGGATTTGGATGGATTATCATGTACCCTGTCTTTTTGTCAAATCACATTCTTTTTGGGCAATTCAAAATATATTATTTTATGTATGCCCTCTCTCCTCCGTGCTATGTAGAAGGTCTATATATTTCATAGCTCTGCATTTTGTATGCACTCTCTCAGAGCAGAGTCCAGCTCCATAGAGCTGTTAAATGTTAGCAGTTGAGTCTCTGTTAGAAGTTGAGTCTGATATAAGTCTGAATGTAATGTTGTTTAATGTTGAGCTGCAGTTCAGTCAATCGATATAATGTTTTGTGTTAAATAAATAGAAATGTTTATATTTTTGCATCTGCTCTTCTCCCTGTTTCCTTCATTTGTGCCTTGACAAAGCTTAACTTGAGTCTCTGGCTAGGAGGAAAAGTCCTTTTTGTGTTAGCTCATCGATTTGAGGTCAAAAAGTTGCTCAAATAGTGGGTGGGAATTGTCAGAAGAGTCTAGCATTTTCTTATTCTTTGTCTCATGATGAAAGGGCCTATTCTTTCCTTGTACTCGTTTTAATATTTTGAATCTTACTTATTACATCCTGAATCTTGCTGATTACTATTTCCCTTAGGGAAGTCAAATCTTTAAAGATTATAATATTTATCTCTTCTCACAGCTCTCATATTGTCATGATTGGGGATGCCCTCTACAGGCTATCCCAAAAGGATCTTTTATACAATTTTGTCCAACCAAAAAATAGATCCTTCATTATTGTCGGGAGAGCATTAGCCTATCCTAAGCTTTGGTGTAGTCACCCCCAACACTTTTTTGTATACAGGAAAGAAAGTGATAGGTGGTTGAAAGTCTCTTTGTTGATTTTGCAAAGTGCACAATCGAATGGCCCTAACAAGCCAAGTTATGTTAGCCTATCCTTGATAAGAAATATTTGATGTACTAAATCACAGGTAAAGGCACCTGGCACCTACTCTAGGGGGATATTATGCTCCCAACACAAATCCATTAGTGTTTGGATTTTTTAATTGATTGCAGTTTGTACCTCATACCCAATTTTTATCATGTATCTCCTAAATAAGGCTCCACATCATAGAATTTCATCCTCCTTATTTGACAAGACAAAGTTTGTTTAAGACAACTCAATCGTAAAAGTTTGTCTAGAAGCCTATGGTAGAAAATCAAAATCCTTTGACGAAAAGAGTAATTCTTTGAAACCCCTTAGTGTAGTTCCTTACTCTCAAAATGTGTCCCCATATTTCTGAGTCATAATTTCTTGGCACTCTTAAATGTTAAGGATGTCTAGAAGTGGTTTGTAACCATTCATTGAGTCATCCTAAAACAATGTGGATTTTCTAGTATCATGTGGTGGTATTTCATTACAATTTTGGATCATAAGGAATTCATATTAGAGGTTGGAAGATATCTATCATCTCAAGCTAGCCTCTTGTTCAGGTATATTCATTGCTTGAGAAGCATCTTTTCATCTCTATTCCTTTTAGGAGCAAGAGGGGCCATGCAAATGTTTGTTATGTTTGTGGATAGTTGAATCCACAAACTTAGTGATTTATTGTTGGTTTGTGGTAATTGAATCTACAAACCTGGTGAGTTATTGTTAGTCCATGGATAGTTGAATGCACAAATTGACTATGAATTGTTGAATGTTAGTTGGATAACTAAAACATTTGTTGAGACATGAGAATATTGGGTTGATGCTAATGCAGAGTTGGATAATCAAGACATTTGCCTAAATAGAGAAGTTTGGATTGATGTTGATGTAGAGTTGTATAATTAGTTCATTTGCCTAGACATAAAAGTTTAGATTGATGATGATTAAATATTCATTTTTCTTTTTTCTTAATGTAAATCTTAAAAGAGATTTATTAAGAAATTAAGATTTACATTTAATAAATTAGTTGTTAAATTAGTTTATGTTAACCCAACACGACTTACGCTGATTGCTAAAGTTTGAGCACAGTTATATGAGGGAGCTTCATAATTTATTCATTTTTTTCATATTGTCAGCGAGTTAGGATCTATGATAAACATGAAAAATTATACGAGTCTTCTTATCTGTTGCTATAATTTGTTATTAAAACTTCAGTTTTTCAATACAGTGATTGTTTGCTAATTAAACTTTGTACAGGAAAAAGATGCAAGTAACAGGCAAAGCAGGTTACGTCCTAAGTCACGCGATCAACTCTTGCGAAATATCGATCGTTTGTAAAGGAACACTTGTAGCAGCAAGGGAAGGATCTGTAACGGATAATGGTCAGTGATTTATCGGAATTCGCAAAATATCGTTTGCTTTTATTACAGCTGAATTTTATAAGCACCATCGTTGTTTGCTAATGTGAATTTCGGAACATGAACAGAGGATTTTGCTCGATCGTTTTCATTGCAGCCAAAGCTCCAACCAGATTTGGCCGCCTCCGTTAAAACTCCGGGGAATCTTTCAGCTGCGGGAGAAGAGAACCAGTCTCGTTTCGAAGCATCGATGGATATAACGCCTGTGATTAGTGAACTCTTTTCTAGTATACAAGTGGAAGAAAATCGACAAATTGATGGAGATGAAACTCATAACAATGTCCAAGTATTTTCTCACTATTAAACATTATTTAGTTCTTGACTTCTTTCTTCTAAACAATTTTAATTAAAGGTTTTCCAATCCTTCTCGCGATAGTTAACTGGGAATTTGGAAAGATGTAAACATATACGAAAACCCTGAAATTTCAGCTCAGGGAGGCGTTGGAAGTGGCGGAGAATGCAAGGAGAGAAATGCACAGAGAGACCGTAAGGCGTCAGAATTCAGAGAGAGAAGTAGAAAAAGAGACCGTTAGACGTAAGAATGCAGAGAGAGAACTCAAAAAGGAGATCGTAAGACGTAAGAATGCAGAGAGAGAAGTGGAAAAAGAGACGGTAAGACGAAAGGAACCAGAAGCCGCTGAGATGCAATCACTTCGCAAGGTACGGCACTACTTTTTCTTTTCTTTTATTTAAGACGACATTGCTAAAGGGGCCGCGGTAAATATGCTTGAATTTTCTTGTCTTTATCAGTTAAGAGCCAGTGAAACTGGCCTAGAGGACGCGAAATCGGTCTCAAAAATGAAAGAAGAGAATTGCCAAGAGTTAACGAGGCGGCTAAAAGAAGTGGAAGAGGAACTTCAAGCAATGATCGACAAGGGGATTTCACTGGCCACACAAGTTGCGGAATTCTCACATGAACATGATCAAGCTGTCCAGGAGCTCGAAGCCGCAGAACAGAAGCTCATGGTGGTGGAGATGCAAAATTACCACATTTTGAAAGAAAAGGAGGAAGAAATTAAACAGCTTCAAGAGCTGTTGCATTCTACGTCTCGCCTCGAAACCACCTCTTCCTCCTCAAATAACCTTGAATTCCGTGAATATTCATTGGAAGACATTAAAGCCGCTACTGGGAACTACTGCAACCATACCAAACTTGGAGGCGGCGGCTACGGAACCGTTTACAAAGGCCAAATTGGACAAGCAACGGTTGCCGTGAAAATGGTCTGTAAGGACAGTTTGCAGGGCCGCCAGGAGTTCCAACGTGAGGTATGCACATAAACGTTTTATAAAGCGCTTCAACGTTTTTCTCCTCCTCTTAATATCAGATTCCTTATAATCTTCTCATGGCAGATCGATATTTTAAGAGACATTCGGCATCCCAATTTGGTGACAGTCGTAGGAGCGTGTTTCGAGCTTGGTTGTATACTTTATGAATATATGACTAACGGAAGCCTAGCTGATCGTCTGAGCTGTAAAGACGCCACTCCGCCGCTATCCTGGCACACCAGAATTCGCATTGCTGCGGAAATTTGCTCCGGTTTACAATACTTACACAGTTTAAAGCCAGGTCCAATAGTCCACCACGATCTGAAGCCCGAAAATATACTCCTCGACAAGAATCATGTAGGCAAAATCGGCGACTTCGGCCAAGCTCGTCGTCTATCACGAGATGTGCAGAAAGAATCAGAGCTAAAAGGCACATATTTGTATATGGATCCTGAATACCAGAGTAACGGCGAGTACACTACCAAATCCGAGGTTTACAGCTTCGGAATGATTTTACTTCAGCTTCTCACGGGGAAAGCGGAGTTAGGACTGGTAAAGGAGGTTGAAAGTGCGCTAGAAAATTCAAAATTGGATGAGGTTTTGGATCCTTCAGCCGGTGAATGGCCATTCCCGCTGGCTACTCAACTGGCTTATCTTGCTTTACATTGCACGGAAGCAGTAAGAAAGAATAGACCGGACATTCAGCCAAGTGTGATGCAAATGCTGGATAAACTTCGACATTTTACAGTCGTTCCCCCTGAGATCAGCAGAACTGGCAACGCTGAAGAAACACATGTTCCGGGCTTCTTCTTCTGTCCAATATCAATGGCAAGAATCACTTTATACTCTTTTCTTTTGACTTCTTCATGCTACAAATGGCTGAACTTTTAAGAGTTTTTCTAACACTATTTCCCTTTGTTCTGAAATTTGCAGACTATTATGCGAGATCCTTGTGTTGCCGCAGACGGCTTCACATACGAAAGGGAGGCAATTAAAGAGTGGTTCGATCGTGGAAACAGCACATCGCCCATGACAAATAAAAAGCTTGAGCAAAAGGAGCTGATCGCTAACCATTCTTTGAGATCAGCCATTCGACAGTGGCAAGAAAGAGGAAATCACCTGTAAATCTTTTAAAAAGTTATCATACCTTTTGTTTTGATAATTGCTTGTTTAAAATTGCCGTATCTCATTAATTCCGTTGCTTTCCTCCACTATTTTCATATCGTTGTTCATCTATTTTTTACTCTCCATGTCATTACTAACTTTTTGATTATATAAAATATAATCCTTTCAACATTTTTTTTGTTTTTTAAATGAATAGCAGCCATTTTTATTAATAAAAAATAAAGTATACCATTCGTAAAAAAAAGTAGGGGATACATGATCATCTCTCAGGAGTCAAACTGGCAGCACCCATAAAATCAAAAAATACAAATTTTGAACATCAATATGGAGGGCACTCTTACATTTAAAAAAATCTATCATTGCATTTTTTTTCACATGATAAATAAAGGAGTTTGTGTTTTATGATAACGCTGTGTTTTTTAAACATTAATTTTAATTGAAGAAAAAAAAAACCTCACCCAACTACAAAAAGATAAATAAGAAGAATGAAGCAAAGAGTTTTTAAAAATAGAAAACCAACATACAAATGTCAAACAAGATACCAAAAGCTAAAAAGGAAGATGTAAGTCAGATAGCTAGTAGATAATAGGAGAAGATAGTGTTGCTAGAACCAAAAAGGTGAAAAAGGAACACCACACATTGAAATGAATGAGTTGAACAAACCCATTATCATTAAAAAAACATAATGATACTAAGCAATAGAATGAAGAATAAATGAATTCATTATCCCAAACAAACTATTGATGGTGTGAAACTAAGTAACAAGTTATTAGGTTAGCCAAGCAATCATACTAAAGAGGATTCTCATATCAGAACTTCCTCTCATTAGGTAAAGAGTTGGCCCCATAATTAGTAAGAAGATCGATGTATTGGTATATTTCTTTATAGTGATTATTGAAAGCAATATTTGGAAGTGGCATCTTAGAGTATGAATTTCCTTCACTATGTTCTAAACATTCTGGTTGATATGCCTAGACTCCTTTATTGCATGATAATTTATAAATAGACCCCAGTGGCCTCTAATTACTTGATATCAAGTTTGATATCAATTCTTATTCTCTTAATGAGAGCCCAAATTTCTACCATATTATAGGCAACACTAGGGATATTGATAGTATTTCTTAAGGAAGTTCTAAATGTAGTCCTAGATGACACCTCTACCATCTATGGAACATGTAATACCATTGTAAGTACCATCAAAGTTGAGTTTAGACGAGTTTACATTAGGCATAGTCCTTTTAGTCAGCTCATGTTTCATGAATTTTCATTATGATTTTGGATTTCAAGATCTCTTTACAATTAACCTTAAGATGTTCAAGAAGGACATCCAAGAAAAACTGATAATGCTAAATATTTATTCTTGCTCTCTTTCTATAAGTTCCGAATGATCTTATAGGCATCATTTTCCATATTTTAACAATATGATTTCTCCTATCAAAAAAATAGTTAAGTTAATGGATGGTACTTATATACACCTAATGCACTTTCATTTTATTGGAGAACGAAGTTCAAACTACACAAGAAATATAAGAATGGAGGAAAAGATGATCTCAAACTTCATTTCATAAATTTTAAAGAGCACATCTTCAAGGAATAGAGAAACCAATGTGTCATAGATGATACCAACTATGAGGTTTCTTCTCCATAACTATTTACTTCAAAATATTATGTTTCAAACAGTTAGTTGAGTTTTAGACTTTGTAACAACGTCATGTAATCAACATCCAAATCCATACCCACAAGTTTCATGCATCCATTCTTATGTTAAAAATTATTGT